>NC_034195.2:38309339-38661839 GCF_002021735.2 Oncorhynchus kisutch | reverse complement strand
CGGCGAGTGCACACACAGAATCCCCCCCCCCCCCCATTCTCACACACACCAAAGGCATTAAGGCAAACGTTGTGTACAGTATGTGACCCACACTAGCTAGCCAGTCCATTGTTCTTGAACAACAGTGCCTACTCCACTAGTCCCCCCCCCCCCAAAAGCCCCCACATGACATCTTATAAAAGGTCAGAGCGTGTCCCACAAAGAGCGGACTGAACTATGCAAGACCGTGTCACACTGCCGTTACAGCAAGAGAACAATATGGCCGTCTGTGACAGAGTAGTGAACTCGCCACTGTATGGTTTGATGTAAACACTACTGTAGTTGTGCGTTTATACTTTTCATTACCCAACCCCAGGCTGTATGGTGAGCTTTGTGTCCTAGCTCACCACATGAATGCTCTAGTCAGTGGAGAAGATAGTCAACAACACAAAGTGGTACTATTCACCTCCAGGCACAAAGACGGGATGACACAATGCTACTGATGAACACACCACAGAAGAGTAAGTAGTAGCTATGATGTTTGTGATGATTTCCCCATAGTGGGACATTAAGAGTTGCCCTGTGGAGGGCATGTGAACACCAACTAATGACTTACATGGCTCCTAGAGGGCATCTGCTCCATCTGAATGTCACAATGTATACACTTCCATTCAATATGAAGACATTAAGTTCAACTTTGCAGATATGCCCATAATATGTGTGGGTGTGCGCGCGTCTGTGTGTTTGTTTGTACATGCTTGCGTGTGTTTATTATAATGTAGCACAGCCAGCTGTGCTGGTCCAGAGACAACGTCAAGCAGAGGTACTTACTGACGCAGGAGAGGAGGTCATTAAATCTTTCCTTGGGCAAGAGGGATTTCTCCAGGCCCCGGAAGTAGAGTTTAAGAACCCCGGCAACCGAGTTGATGTCGTGGTTGTTCTCTTCATCTGTCAATGGGTCCTTACCTGGGAGATCGATAAGTGTATGTGAGGGTGTTGTATGCAGGCAATCATTACATTTCCCCTGACTAGAAGGAAGTTTGAAACTTACAAACAAGCAGTGCCCATTTGACTAGGGTACATTGTAAACATGTCAATGTTTCTGCTTCTTTCATTAGCTTAATAAGTTCTTTCCAGTGTTAACAAATTATCTCAAAACAGAAAATTAATTAGCAATTAAGCAAAGTCATAGTCTGCAGCTCAAATGAACTACATCATTTCCTATGTTTGCTTTTCCTTCTGTCCCTATGTGCTGCAATCCACTGATGGTATCAAATGTGTGAAGTGTAATTTGACTGACTGACCTATCAATCCTGGACAGTATAAAAGTATTGGGCTAACTGTACAATATTATGTTAACATCCTACAGCACCTTACAGTAACAGAACATCCTACAGTACCTTACAGTAACATAACATCCTACAGTACCTTACAGTAACACAACATCCTACAGTACCTTACAGTAACACAACATCCTACAGTACCTTACAGTAACACAACATCCTACAGTACCTTACAGTAACATAACATCCTACAGTACCTTACAGTAACATAACATCCTACAGTACCTTACAGTAACACAACATCCTACAGTACCTTACAGTAACACAACATCCTACAGTACCTTACAGTAAAACAACATCCTACAGTACCTTACAGTAACAGAACATACTACAGTACCTTACAGTAACACAACATCCTACAGTACCTTACAGTAACACAACATCCTACAGTACCTTACAGTAACACAACATCCTACAGTACCTTACAGTAAAACAACATCCTACAGTACCTTACAGTAACAGAACATACTACAGTACCTTACAGTAACACAACATCCTACAGTACCTTACAGTAACACAACATCCTACAGTACCTTACAGTAACATAACATCCTACAGTACCTTACAGTAACACAACATCCTACAGTACCTTACAGTAACATAACATCCTACAGTACCTTACAGTAACATAACATCCTACAGTACCTTACAGTAACAGAACATCCTACAGTACCTTACAGTAACACAACATCCTACAGTACCTTACAGTAACACAACATCCTACAGTACCTTACAGTAACATAACATCCTACAGTACCTTACAGTAACAGAACATACTACAGTACCTTATAGTAACAGAACATCCTACAGTACCTTACAGTAACACAACATCCTACAGTACCTTACAGTAACACAACATCCTACAGTACCTTACAGTAACACAACATCCTACAGTACCTTACAGTAACACAACATCCTACAGTACCTTACAGTAACACAACATCCTACAGTACCTTACAGTAACACAACATCCTACAGTACCTTACAGTAACACAACATCCTACAAGTACCTTACAGTAACACAACATCCTATAGTACCTCTCTCGAATGAGTTCTTGATGTCATTGATTTCCATCTGAGACCCGGACACACGGAATATCCCTTGATGCTGAAGGCCTGCAGGGAACAAAGAATGGCAGAGGGGAGAGAGAAGTACAGAACCGAGAGAGGAAGAGAGAGGTGAGACAGAAAGGTAGACACACACGTTTAGTCCATTGTGACAGGCAGCCATTATAAAAGACCACCAGTGCAAAAAGAAAAGCCAGTTTAAGTCCCAACTAAAGGCCACATCCCATTCCTCTTGCCCTTAAGTTTTCCAATTAAAGATAATTAATGAGGGAGTGAGACGGCAACCAAGTCTTACTAAAGTGCCCTCCAGCCAGGATTAGCATTTAATAAGGAGAGAGGTCAGTTCGGAACTTAATTAGTCAGGGTCTTCCCCACTAGAGACGGCCGCCCCAGTAAGACATCGCCGGTGTCCGCAAAACACAGAGAGGTCATTAGAGTCACGCCTTCAAAAGTTTAAGCCGACGTGTTTTGTTGGAGTTTTATTAATGTGTCTCACAGTAATAGTCTAACTAACCTATTTGACAGTGTGTGTGAAGGGTGTGTGTGTGTGTGTTGCATCCCATTGGCTGCATGGACAGATGCTGTAAACAAGATGGCATCTGCATAGTCTTTCCCATGACTGTGACTAAAATGGAACGGATTTTAACACAGACACGGGAAGAATGGAAACACCCAGACAATTAACACTGAAATTGCCGCAATGTTACCCTTGACCAGGGGAGAGGTTTTAGCACCACACAGTCATTTTGGACTGTTACGCTTGATTGGCCTGCAAGAGGTGAGAAAAGGAGAGAAAATCATAGCTGTCGCAAAACAAACACAAGTAATATATGGATGACCAGCTCACCATAGAGATTGATGAATCGAACACAGCTCTCCACCACACGGGGAATAGCTTGTCCAGAGTCCTTCACAATGAGAGGAAGGACATGTCATATTAACAGATGGCTCATTCCGAAATATATTATATCATTCAGTCTTTACATGCTTATTTTTCCCGAAATGCATGCCTCCATTATTATACTTAATGGGTGAAGGGAGAAATGACCAGTGACATTTTACTGTAGCCAGCCTTATGTATGCATTCATAAAGCCTTTATAATAACTACTTATGATAATATAACATCTGCCATTGGCATATAAGGGACTACAGTAAAGTGTTACCAATGATCATACTGAAGGTTTACAGAGACAGACTAAAGTTTTGCAGCTACAGAACCATTCATGCCCAGTTTCTCTTAGCCAATACAACTCAATGGGGCTTCAGTGGTACTAAACATGGCCTCTTTATCTTGTTTTATTGTGTTACGTCAACACTTGAGAGCACACTTGGGTCACTGAGGTTATGTAACAGAGACACTACCACACACTCCATATGGAGTGGAGAGAGAGGAGGAGTGAGAAAAGAGGAGAGAGAGAGGAGCTGTCCCTTTACAGAGAACACATTCCTCCCTCCTTCAGTAGAAGGGTACAAGAGCTGCACTCCAGAGTACACTTGGCCGAAGTACCAGCTGCTAGCTCCCTGCTGAGGCAGAGACCTCTTACATGCTTCTAATAATGTTGTGGATGGGTTTTCACCCAGGGGGCGTAGACACTCGGCCCTAAACCATGTCGGGATTCCAGGAACCACTGGGTACCAATGTTCTGTAGCTGAGGACTAAGCAAGACAGACTAAGTTTGGAGGAATTCAATATCTGTCAATGTAGATGTTGCAAGGTCTGAAATAAGTGTTGGGCATTCTACGAATTTTACAATTTGGCTTAGATTACATTGTAAGTATAGGGTACATTTTCAATTAATAGGGTACAGATCAAATTGTACTTCATAATCCAGTTGTAACCCTGGCACAGGAATATATGAATAACGCTATCAATAAATTGACATCTATAGATGTGAGCAGTTCAGTCTGTCAGGGCAAACCTCCAGGGAGTTAGTATTGCACATCAGCACAAACGGGTGAAAGATTATCACAGACAAGAAGTGGAGGGGATGTTAGGGGCAGAAAAAGAGAGAGACAGAGATAGGAAGTCAGCATAGACAGTAAGACTGTGACAATAACAGTATCGCAATATTTTCTCAATGGCAAAAATGAAAACACAAAGCAGACCAAACTATTTGGTCCTTTAAAAACCTGCTGTATGTAAAATAGTGTGTGCTATAGCTTGCAAAATACACTGCTCAGAAAAATAAAGGGAACACTTAAACAACACAATGTAACTCCAAGTCAATCACACTTCTGTGAAATCAAACTGTCCACTTAGGAAGCAACCCTGATTGACAATACATTTCACATGCTGTTGTGCAAATGTTATAGACAACAGGTGGAAATTATAGGCAATTAGCAAGACACCCCCAATAAAGGAATGGTTCTGCAGGTGGGGACCACAGACCACTTCTCAGTTCCTATGCTTCCTGGCTGATGTTTTGGTCCCTTTTGAATGCTGGCGGTGCTTTCACTCTCGTGGTAGCATGAGACGGAGTTTACAACCCACACAAGTGGCTCAGGTAGTGCAGCTCATCCAGGATGGCACATCAATGCGAGCTGTGGTAAGAAGGTTTGCTGAGTCTGTCAGCGTAGTGTCCAGAGCATGGAGGCGCTACCAGGAGACAGGCCAGTACATCAGGAGACGTGGAGGAGATCGTAGGAGGGCAACAACCCAGCAGCAGGACCGCTATCTCCGCCTTTGTGCAAGGAGGAGCACTGCCAGAGCCCTGCAAAATGACCTCCAGCAGGCCACAAATGTGCATGTGTCTGCTCAAACGGTCAGAAACAGACTCCATGAGGGTGGTATGAGGGCCCGACGTCCACAGGTGGGGGTTGTGCTTACAGCCCAACACCGTGCAGGACGTTTTTCATTTGCCAGAGAACACCAAGAGTGGCAAATTCGCCACTGGCGCCCTTTGCTCTTCACAGATGAAAGCAGGTTCACACTGAGCACATGTGACAGACGTGACAGAGTTTGCAGATGCCGTGCATGACCGGTTTGGCCGTGAGTTAGTCATGGTGTGGGGTGGCATTTCTTTGGGGGGCCGCACAGCCCTCCATGTGCTCGCCAGAGGTAGCCTGACTGCCATTAGGTACCGAGATGAGATCCTCAGACCCCTTGTGAGACCATATGCTGGTGCGGTTGGCCCTGGGTACCTCCTAATGCAAGACAATGCTAGACCTCATGTGGCTGGAGTGTGTCAGCAGTGCCTGCAAGAGGAAGGCATTGGTGCTATGGACTGGCCCGCCCGTTCCCCAGACCTGAATCCAATTGAGCACATCTGGGACATCATGTCTCGCTCCATCCACCAATGCCACATTGCACCACAGACTGTCCAGGAGTTGGCAGATGCTTTAGTCCAGGTCTGGGAGGAGATCCCTCAGGAGACCATCCGCCGTCTCATCAGGAGCATGCCCAGGCGTTGTAGGGAGGTCATACAGGCACATGGAGGCCACACACACTACTGAGCCTCATTTTGACTTGTTTTAAGGACATTACATCAAAGTTGAATCCGCCTGTAGTGTGACTATTTTGAGTGTGACTCCAAATCCAGACCTCCATGGGTTAATAAATTTGATTTCCATTGATCATTTTTGTGTGATTTTGTTGTCAGCACATTCAACTATGTAAAGAAAAAAGTATTTAATAAGAATATTTCATTCAGATCTAGGATGTGTTATTTTAGTGTTCCCTTTATTTTTTTGAGCAGTGTAAATAAATGTGACTCTGGATGACAACATAATGATGTTTGTTTCCAACATTGGGGAGCTATTCCTAAAGAAGTTAAACCCGCTTCGTGTTTTGTTTCCTTGCCACAATACTAACGAGTATGGCAATACTGTTATCACCCCGGCTCTGACAGACAGACAGGTAGCAGTAGGGACGGGTCCCTCTCCACTCCACAGTGTCTCCATTCTACCTGGTGTCTGGCGTGCGAGTTCCGTCGTCCGCGGCTATGAGGAAGCAGAGAAGAAAGCAGAGAGAGCGAGAAAGAGGTGAAACCCAGATTAAATCACCACAGCAGCCAGCTACAGTACCACAGCCCAGCCCTCACCCCCCACACACTAAGAATAGAGCTGGCGTCAAACGCAGGGGAAGCAGCAGGGCATTGTGGGGAGGTGGTGGATTCCTTATCGCTCTGGCCACCATCCCCTGGCTGTCACATATATCCTGCTGACAATGGCTGCTTTCAAACCAGCCAGAGAAGAGAGAGAAGGAAGAGAGAGAAATAGGGAGGAATACCAATGCCCTAGCTGACAGCAGAGACTCGGGGGAAAGATGGAGACAAACATCTTCCCTACATCCCGTCCTCTTTCTCCCCACCCTCCCCCTTCACCCCCCTCCACTGTGCTAGTGTGCCCTCTGCTCTGTCATCATACCTCCTTCCCTGGATGCACTCTGTCAGTAGCAATGCCACCCCTGTGCTTCCCCAACGTTTGAGACTACAGAGAGAAACGAGAAGATAAAATCCCTGACTGGTGTGGTCAGCCTAATGATCAGACCCCAGGAAAAAGACAAAAGTGTGAGTTGTTGAGTTACGGTCATTATTATGGAAACGGTCGGAGAGACGGTCGGTAGCAGTCCAAGGCCAGACTTGACCAGTACCTTGACAAAGGACTCCAGATTGCCATTAAACAACTTAACGTTAAAGACCGAGCGGGGCCTAGTCCTCCTATTTGTGCCACTGTGAGGTTTGGGCGGCACATTGGGAGGCCTGGAAAATGGAGACTGTGTTAGAGAAATCTCCCACCATGAACATACACCGTTTGTCTGAACTCACCAATGTCCGAAGTTCAAAAATCTGACATCTGAGATTTCAGACAAACTACGCACGCAAATGTGAACAATCCTAAACTATCACACAAAAGTGACTTCTTGTGTTGTGAAGTCGTGTATGGTGTCACCCAGCCTGTCCTGTGAGTTTGAGTGTTAGTCGTGAGATGACGCTGGGCCCGGATCCTGATATCCCCACTAGTCTGTCACCATCTCCTAGAGAGAGAATATTAGATAGAGGGTTTGATATCCCCACTAGTCTGTCACCATCTCCTAGAGAGAGAATTACCACCAAACTTCAAAAGGTCATGAAAATACCAGGCCTGCTGGGATGAGTGTGTGTGGGCGCCGTGCGGCAGCATCCACCTGACGACATGTCCCGGTGGGAGAGGGTGTGTGTATTTGTTTTTATTATGGATCCCCATTAGCTGCTGCCAAAACAGCAGATAATTTTTCTGGACCCCAGGAAGAGTAAGGCAGTTCATACCATTTTAAAACATTACAATACATTCACAGATTTCACAACACACTGTGTGCCCTCAGGCCCCTACTCCATCACTACCACATATCTACAGTACTAAATCCATGTGTATGTATAGTGTGTGTATGCATGTGTCTATGCATGCCTCTGTGCCAATGTGTGTGTTGCTTCACAGTCCCTGGTGTTCAATAAGGAGTTTTTAATCTGTTTTTTAAATCTAATTTTACTGCTTGCGTTAGTTACTCGATGTGGAATAGAGTTCCATGTAGTCATGGCTCTATGTAGTACTGTGTGCCTCCCATAGTCTGTTCTGGACATTTGTGGCATGTCTTGTGGGGGTATGCATGGGTGTCCGAGCTGTGTGCCAGTAGTTAAGACAAACAGCTCTGTGAATTCAACATGGCAATACCTCTCATAAATAAATGTAGTGATGAAGTCAATCTCTCCTCCACTTTCAACCAGGAGAGAGTGGAATGCATATTATTAATATTAGCTCTCTGTGTACATTCAAGGGCCAGCCGTTCTGCCCTGTTCTGAGCCAATTGCAATTTTCCTAAGTCCTTTTTTGTGGCACCTGACCACACAACTGAACAGTAGTCAAGGTGTGACAAAACTAGGGCCTGTAAGACCTGCCTTGTTGATAGTGTTGTTAAGAAGGCAGAGCATCGCTTTATTATAGACAGACTTCTCCCCATCTTAGCTACTACTACATCAATATGTTTTGACCATGACAGTTTCCAATCTAGTGTTACTCCAAGCAGTTTAGTCACCCCAAATTGCTCAATTTCCACATTATTTATTACAAGATTTAGTTGAGGTTTAGGGTTTAGTGAGTATTTTGTTCCAAATACAATGCTCTCAGTTTTAGAAATATTTAGGGCTAACTTATTCCTTGCTACCCACTCTGAAAGTAACTGCAGCTCTTTGTTGAGTGTTGCAGTCATTTCAGTCACTGTAGTAGCTGACGTGTAAAGTGTTGAGTCATAGAAACTATGTTTTTACTCAAAGTCAGTGGCATGTCTTTGAAAGCTGAACAGCAAGGGGCCTAAACAGCTACCCTGGGAAATTCCTGATTCTAACTGGATTATATTTGATAGGCTTCCATTAACGAACACCCTCTGTGTTCTGTTAGACAAGTAACTCTTTATCCACATTATAGCAGGGGGTGTAAAGCCATAACACATATGTTTTTCCAGTAGCGGACTATGATCAATAATGTTAAAAGCTGCACTGAAGCCTAACAAGACAGCGCCCACAATAATTTTATCATCAATTTCTCTCAGCCAATCATCAGTCATTTGTGTAAGCGCTGTGCTTTTTGAGTGTCCTTTCCTGTAAGCATGCTGAAATTCTGTTGTAAATTTGTTTACTGTAAAATAGCATTGTATCTGGTCAAACAATTTTTTCCAGAAGTTTACTAAGCGTTGGTTACAGGCTGATTGGTCGGTTATTTGAGCAAGTAAAGGGGGCTTTACTATTCTTACTATTCCAGGCCTTGGGGCACACGCTCTCTAGTAGGCTTGAATTGAAGATGTGGCAAATAGGAGTGGCAATATCGTCTGCTATTATCCTCAGAAATGTTTCATCTAGATTTTCAGACCCTGGTGGCTTGTCATTGTTGATAGACAAAAAAAATTATCACCTCTTCCACACTGACTTGACGGAATTCAAAAGTACAATTCTTGTCTTTCATAACTTGGTCCGATATACTTGGATGTGTAGTGTCAGCATTTGTAGCTGGCATGTCATCCCTAAGTTTGCTTACCTTGCCAATGAAAAAGTAATTAAGGTAGTTAGCAATATCAGTGGGCTTTGTAATGAATGAGCCATCTGATTTTTCCCAAAATTTCATTAAGGTGCCCCAAAGCTTTTTACTATCATTCTTTGTATAATTTATCTTTGTTTCACAGTGTAGTGCAGTTTCTACAGTAATTTTCTTAATGGGTGCGTGCTTATTAGTAACTGGAATAAGTCGATTCAAGTGCAGCGTCTGGTTGCTCCTCATTACACACCACAGACCAGCAAATATTATTTGTATGAGTGACTATGGCATGTAGGATGACCGGGGGGGGGGGGGGGGGCAGCAGGGTTGTCCCTCTACTGCCATTCTCATGGTTATATTTAAACACATTTCTACTAGAATGGGCAAGAGAAAAAACAAACGTGAGTAATGTGTCAAAACAATCAATATCTTCAAATCAATCGTATTACAACCTTACAGGGAAATGCTTACCTACGAGCCCCTAACCGAAGATAAGATAAGACATAAAAGCAACAAGTATTTAAAGAGCAGCAGTAAAAAAAAAATATACACACACATACAGGGAGGGGTGTGCCGGTACAGAGTCAATGTGCGGGGGCACCGGTTAGTTGAGGTAGTATGTACATGTAGGTAGAGTTACGTAAAGTGACTACGCATAGATGACAACAGAGAGTGGCAGTGGTGTGGAGAGGGGAGGGGGAGGGCAATGCAAATAGTCTGGGTAGCCATTTGACTAGATGTTCAGGAGTCTTATGGCTTGGGGGTAGAAGCTGTTTAGAAGCCTCTTGGACCTAGACTTGGTGCTCCGGTACCGCTTGCCGTGTGATAGCAGGGAGAACAATCTATGACTAGGGTGGCTGGAGTCTGACAATTTTTAGTGCCTTCCTCTGACACCGCCTGGTATAGAGGTCCTGGATAGCAGGAAGCTTGGCCCCAGTGATGTACTGGGCCGTTCGCACGACCCTCTGTAGTGCCTTGTGGTCAAAGGCCGAGCAGTTGCCATACCAGGCTGTGATGCAAACAATTAGGATGCTCTCGATGGTGCAGCTGTAGAACCTTTTGAGGATCTGAGGACCCATGCCAAATCTTTTCAGTCTCCTGAGGGGGAATAGGTTTTGTCGTGCCTGCTTCACAACTGTCATTGTGTGCTTGGATCATGATAGTTTGTTGGTGATGTGGACACCAAGGAACTTGAAGCTTTCAACCTGCTGATGAGCTTTGAGGGCACTATGGTGTTGAACGCTGAGCAGTAGTCAATGAATACCATTCTCACATAGGTGTTCCTTTTGTCCAGGAGGGAAAGTGTAGTGTGGAGTGCAATAGAGACTGCATCATCTGTGGATCTGTTGGGGGCGATATGCAAATTGGAGTGGGTCTAGGGTTTCTGGGATGGTGGTGTTGATGTGAGCCATGACCAGCCTTTCAAAGCACTTCACGGCTACGGGTCGGTAGTCATTTAGACATGTTACTTTAGTGTTCTTCGGCACAGGCACTATGGTGGACGGCTTAAAACATGTTGGTAATACAGACTCGGACAGGGAGAGGTTGAAAATGTCAGTGAAGACACTTGCTAGTTGCTCAGCGCATGCTCGCAGTACACGTCCTGGTAATCCATCTGGCCCTGCGGCCTTGTGAATGTTGACCTGTCTAAAGGCCTTACTCACATCGGCTGCGGAGAGCGTGATCACACAGGTGCTCTCATGCTTGTTTCAGTGTTATTTGCCTCGAAGCGAGCACAGAAGTAGTTTAGCTCATCCAGTAGGGCTCGTGTCACTGGGCAGCTCTTGGGTGTGCTTCCTTTTATAGTCTAATGTTTTACAGGCCCTGCCACATCCGAAGAGCGTCAGAGCTGGTGTAGTACGACTGTATTAGACTGTTTCAAAACAAGTAGAGAGAATTTTCATAGATTCACCCTCAAATATTTCCTCCCAAGAGCCTTTGATCTTGATACTAACACAAAGTGCATTTGCATGCAAAGTACAGTATTTCTCCATCTTTCTTTCCCTGTGAGAGAAAGTTCAAAGGAGGGAGAGATTCAGAACCATTCTGCAACCCAGAGCGAGAGAGAGTGATAGAAAGAGAGCGTGAAAGAGAGAGCGAGAGAGAAAGAAAGAGAGAGAGAGAGAGCGAGAGAGAAAAATAGAAAAAGAGGGAGAGAGAGTGAGTTTTAAATCATCTTTTTATTGGGTCTCGGAACCCACAACACAATAAAAACTCATACAAAATCATACCAAACCAAAGTTACACATCAATTAAAAACACGGCACCAAATCCTCCTCCACACTAACTAAACACAACAGACTCTGAATACCCCATATACTCATAAACAGATCAATATTGTTAACCAGTTTGTAATAGGCAAACTCAACCCTCAGTCTCGTTGCCAACATCTCCTCCAGCAATCCCACCACATCCACAGACCCCTGTCCCCGAATACTGTTTTTTCAGGTCTTCCATGTTGCTAATTTAGCTGCCCCCAACACAAAATTAAGCAAAATAACTACACCCCTTCGACTAAATGTGCCAGAGTTTCAGACTCAGCACAGAATGGCTCCATGGAGGTCAGTTGTCCTCTTTTCAATAGGCAGTTTGTATAAAGACCGCCAACAGCCTTTTGGGCACCTCGCCGATTTGACCCCTTCCAGGGAAGAGGCATGGGACAGTTTTACACAGATTTTGTACAGGGCCTTCTTTCCCACCTCGTTGAAATCCCCCAGCCCCGGGGTATCGAATGAAAGCAGCATCTCCTCGAATGACCCCGCAGCAGCACTAACAATCAGTGCAGGGAACACATAATCCAGACCCTCCTTCCAACGTTCAGAATTGGAAGTGTCAGTCACATACTGCAGTGTCAGTCACAGACCTCAGCTACGACCTTCCTCAGTAGGCGAGATAATCGGATCCCCGCTCTTTCTCCCAGCTCCTCCAACGATCTGCTCCTGCTCCGCATCAGATGACCCAGCTTAGTACACCCCACACTTAACAGGCATGAACGTAGGCTGGCTGAACCCAGAGCTCGGGACTGGATGGCAGTGTTGTAAAAAAGAGGCTCTTCAAAAAGCCACATCCCTGGTGACATGCCGGCTTTACGGGACTTGACAAGAACTCTCCAAGCCTGCATAACAGACTCATAAAATGGAGTCAGGCCAGACAAATCACCCCTTCCAGCTTGAAGAAGAAAATGTGCTTGTCTAAGCTCAAACAGCCCGTTCTCCTCATCAATGTGTAGGCTGTGTCGACCCAGCTAGAACCGTCACTGTACAACAGTCTCTGGGCTGCTTGAAGCCGGAAAGCCATGATCCTGGAAGAAATGTCCACCAGGCCCTGCCCACCCTCGTGCAGTGGCAGGTACAGAGCTTTAATCCAGTGTTGTCCAGACCAGAAGAAATTGACATGGGTCCTCTGAAGCTCTTGTATCAGGTGGCTGTAAAATCATAGTCTGTGCCACAGGGTAGAGGCGGAAAGATTATTAGCTACCAGGACCCTTCCTCTATAAGACAGCTGGGGTAGCACCCATTTCCACCTTGACAGTCTGGCACACACTTACTACACCCTCCCAGTTCTTTTTCTGAAATACATCAGAGCCTAGAAAAAAAACCAATGTCTTCATCCCATCTCTGCCCCACTGAAGCCCACCTGGTAACCGTGGAGCAGACCCCGTCTGGGGCTGACCTGCCCACCGTGATTCACTCATTTCCCAATTAACTCTAGTTAAGGAGGCCCCCTCATACACCTTTAAAGTGTTTGAGAGAACCTTAACATCACCCCCTGTAATAAAAACTGTCACGTCATCTGCATACGCAGACAGTGCTATCGTGGCACCCTTCATTACTCCTGGCACAGAGAAACCAGTAAGTCACAGAGAAACCAGTGCGTGATTTCCTACTTGCAGGAAAACACGCACAGAACGAGCAGTGTGGCTGGTGGCATTGTCATGCTGGAGGGTCATGTCAGGATGAGCCTGCAGGAAGGGTACCACATGAGGGAGGAGGATGACTTCCCTATAACACACAGCGTTGATTGCCTAAAATGACAAGCGCAGTCCGACGATGCTGTGACATACCGCCCGAGACCATGACGGACCCTCCATCTCCAAATCGATCCCGCTCCAGAGTACAGGCCTCGATGTAACGCTCATTCTTTCAACGATAAACGCAAATCTTATCACCATCCCTGGTGAGACAGCGATGGTGGGTTTGCGCCCATAGGCAACGTTGTTGCCGGTGATGTCTGGTGAGGACCAGGTCTACAAGCACTCAGTCCAGCCTCTCTCAGCCTATTGTTGACAGTCTGAACACTGATGGAGGAATTGTGCGTTCCTGGTCTAACTCGGGCAGTTGTTATTGTCATCCTGTACCTGTCCCGCAGGTGTGATGTTCGGATGTTGTGCAGGTGTTGTTACACGTGTGTTGTAACCTTAATGTGTTACAGAGTTAATGTTTAAGTTAATTCATTGAGTTGTATCTAAAGATATTTCTTTACAGTTATTTACATATGTAATTGTATTGGTTAGTATTGAATTACGCTTTTGACTGCAAGTTCCAGAATGCCTTGCGACAGGAATGAGAGAGATAACGCGCCAGTTATGTGCAGGTGCAAAGTGATTAAGCTGATTTTCCACTAGCATCTTACCTGCATTGCTCTGTAGAATCTAAAGTTGTTAAATGTAACGTGAACAAATATTACTACTAAAAGAAGCTTTCATATCAAACCCGACGTCCCGAGTCATTACTTTGACGACAGTTAATCTAAAATTTGGTGCCGAAACCCAGGATATGAGCTGCGACGAAGAAGTGGCTGAAATGGCTGAGGAGGAACGTCGGCATGAAGCAGAAAGAATGAGACGAAAGCGGAGTACCATTGGAGGCGCCACAACGCGGATTTTGAATCAGATTGACGTGGAAATAGCCCAGTCAAATCCGGATACCGATCACTTTGAGTACATTGTTGGAATTGCTATCGGCTAAGGAGGACAGTTTGTTTGAACTTGATAGTGGAATTGAACAGTTAACGCCATTGGACGGATTGGAGGCAGAGATTGCATGCACGGAGGATTACAAAGAGTGCATTATCATGCTGAAGAGCCGTGCACAAAGAGTGATAAAGGAGAAACAGGACATCAATCCACTACCAGCCCGGGTGAGTGACGCTAACTCAAACAGATCACAGAGACAATCAGTAAGGCTACCAAAGTTGATTATTGAGAAATTCTATGGAGATATCAGTATGTGGCAGGAGTTTTGGAGACAGTATGAGACTGCTATTCACAATGATTCACTGTGTAATAAAGAGAAGTGTATCTATCTGAAAACATATCTCACAGGACCAGCTGCAAAGGCAGTAGCAGGACTGATGTTAACAGACAGTAATTATGATGATGCAATCGCTCTACTCAAGAGCAGATTTGGAAGGAAAGATCTTGTGATTAGTGCTCATATGTCAAAGCTGCTGAATCTCACACCTGTGAAGAAATCCTCTGATCTAAATGCATTGAGGCAGCTATATGATGAATGTGAAATTCAGATTAGGAGCCTGGAATCACTGGGTGTAGTGTCAGAAACCTATGGAAGCCTACTATGCCCAATCTTACTGCAGATGATTCCAGAGGACATAGCTGTTGACTATATTCGTCAGAGGGGAGTAGATGATGAATGGAAAGTGTCTGAGATTATCAGTTTCCTACAGAAAGAGGTTCAGAGCAGGGAGAGAGTGCTACAAATGACAAGATCATACAACCAACAGAAAGAGAGCAAACCATGGAACAAGTCATGCTTCTCCAATGAAATGAAACCAAAAAGACCCAACATGCCCTCTGCTGCAGCACTGCATACAGCCAGCCAGAAGGAACAACACTGTCTATTCTGTGACAGTGCAGACCACAAATCAGAAAACTGCCCTGACCACAATATTGCTACACACAAAGAGAAACTAAAGAACATGGGAAGATGCTTTGTATGTTTAAGACAGAGACACATAGCAAAATTCTGTAAAGTCAAAGATGTGTCATGTGCAACATGTGGAAGCAGACATCACATTGCTGTGTGTACCAGTAAGGAGGAGTGAGGTGCAACCCCCTACTGTTTCTGTAGATGCTGTTGTTTCCTCAGTTATTCCCCATTCAGTGAGGATGAAGCCAGATGGACAGAACACTGTGTTGCTACAAACGGCAAAGGCATGGGTAGAAGGCCCATCGGGCAGGAAGATAGCTCATTGCTTACTAGATGGAGACAGTCAGAGAAGCTTCATACATGAAAACCTTGTGAAGGGCGTGAAGCTACCAGTAATCAGACAAGAGGCACTCACTCTTCACACGTTTGGCTCCTCTGCCCCAGCAACGTCCCAACGCAACACAGTGAAAGTCATCTTGGAGAATGTCTGGGACAAACAGCAGAGAATAGAGATAGAGGCAATTGAAACCCCACAAGTGTGCACAGCTGTGATGAAGGTTCCTGGTGAACAGATTCAACATGAGCTCAATAGAAAGGGACTGCAGCTCGCAGACTTTCCAGGAGATGACAATGATCCTGAACTCTCTGTCCTGATAGGAGCAGACTACTACTGGCAGATAGTATCAGGCAGAGTGGAGCGACTGGCGGAGACGCTAGTTGCTTTAGAGAGCACCTTTGGATGGTCGGTGCAGGGACCCATGTCCATGTCAAGTGTCGCCGAGGCAACCTGCATGTTCATCCCACTTGATGAAGACACACTAGTCTCCAAGCAACTGCATGCATTCTGGGAGCTTGAGTCTCTGGGTATTCTAAGCGAGAAAACACAGAACCTAGAGGAAAACGAGGCTCTACAAAGGTTTGAGGAAACAACCACCTTCAAAGATGGGCGATACCATGTGGAGTTGCCATGTAAACGAGAGATGCCAGAACTCCAAGACAACTATAGAATCGCCAATAAACGGTTTGAAGGTCTGAAGAAAAGACTGAAGAAGGATGTGACGTTGTGCAGCAGATACAATGAAGTAGTAGAGGACTACTTACAACAAGATATGGCAGAGGACGTGCCCAAGGACAACGCATCAAGTGCAGACAACGTAAAATACTACTTACCTCACCATGCAGTACTCTGAGAAGATAAGTTGACAAACAAAACTGAGAGTGGTGTTTGATGCCTCGTCCCATGAAGATGGCTGTCCATCCCTCAATGACTGTCTACTCACAGGACCGAACCTGAATCCGGATCTGCTCAGCGTTCTGATAAAGTTCAGATTACATGAGATCGCATTCATGGCAGACATCAAGAAAGCTTTCCTGCAGATATCCCTAGCAGAGAGAGACAGAGACGCCATGAGATTTCTATGGCTCACAGGCCCACCAAGGGGAGAAAATGAAGAGGAGCTGCGTGTGCTGAGGATGAAAAGAGTGGTATTTGGAGCTTCCCCAAGTCCATTTTTGCTGGCAGCTACAATCAGGAAGCACCTGAAACAATATGAAACAGAACAACCAGAAGTTGTAGAGATACTGAGAGAGTCACTCTATGTAGATAACTTCATTGCAAGTTCACGCAATTCGACCCTCTTGGTTTCTGAACTCCCTTCACCATCAGGATCAAGTGCATGTTCCAGGAAATGTGGGAGAGGGGACTCAGCTGGGACGAAGAATTACCACCTGATCTGACACGAGAATGGCAACAGTGGTGTTCAGAACTACCCCAGTTACACCAGCTCACCATACCAAGGTGGTACAGAACAGACATGCGGCCACAGAATAACCACACCCTGAAACTACACGTGTTCAGTGATGCAAGTGAAAGGGCTTACAGTGCAGTAGCTTACTTGCAAGGTGAGTCACAAGACAGGGAAACAACAAGTCTAGTCGCATCCAAGTCCAGGGTAGCCCCACTTAAGAAAATGATGCTGCCACGCCTGGAGCGCATGGGAGCTGTGATTGGAGCGAGACTAGCAAACAACTTGATGACCACACTGAAAATGGAAGAAAAACAGATCAAAATGTGGACAGACTCGATGATCGTGCTGCATTGCATTTGCAGCTCAGCTCAGAAATGGAAACAGTTTGTTGCGAACAGAGTGACGGAGGTCCAGTCCTTGACCAATCCAGAGTCATGGTCACATATTGAAGGGAAAACTAATCCAGCTGACCTCCCTACAAGAGGACAAACTGTTCGAAACTTGACACAGAGCGAGCTATGGTGGAATGGAACCAGAATTCTGACATCACCCAATCAGTCCGAAGAGACTGATAATAACAAGGTTCCGGAAGAGGTGAAAAAAGAACTCAAGTCCAGTTGCCAGGTTACTGTACAACTCGCAGCAAACGGCACAGACATTACTGAACCTGTGTTGGAGCTTGAAAGGTACAGCAAACTGAAAAGAGTGTTCAGAGTCACCGCCTGGATAAAGAGATTCATAGCCAATGCTCGTGCAAATATAAAAATGCAAGGTGAACTGTTCGATGCAGAAAAGTACTGGATTAAGGTAACACAACAACAGAGTTTTGGACAGGAGATCTGAAACCTTTCCTGGACGAACACGAACTACTCAGTGTAGGAGGAAGACTGCAACAGTCCAACTTCACATTTAGAGAGCAGCACCCATGGGTTCTGCCCAATAAGTACAGATACGCAGAAATGCTGATACAGTACCACCATGAGAAGGTGATGCATTCTGGAGCAAGTGACACTCAGCACCCAACATTAAACAAGGGCGAAGAGACTACTTGCTGGATCTAAAGTCAGCACACCGCTGTGACACACCACAGCCCACCCCACTGAAAGCGGGTGACGTTGTACTCATTGGAGAAGATAACACACCCAGACAAACCTGGAAACTAGGAAAGATTGAGGAACTGTTTCCAGGCCGAGATGGCCTAGTTGGATCATGTTCAGTTCGTACTGCTTCAGGGACTTTGTTGAGGAGACTTATTCAGTTGATATACTGCCTAGAGATCTAGATGAACACAGTTGTTCATCGGGGGGGGGGGGGTTAATTCATTGAGTTGTATCTAAAGATATTTCTTTACAGTTATTTACATATGTAATTGTATTGAATTACGCTTTCGACTGCAAGTTCCAGAATGCCTTCCAGAATGCCTTTCGACTGCAAGTTCCAGAATGCCTTCCAGAATGCCTTTCGACTGCAAGTTCCAGAATACTTATTTTTCACCATCATTTGCAAATGAATTCATAAAAAATCCTACAATGTGATTTTCTGGATTTTTTCCCCTCATTTTGTCTGTCAGAGTTGAAGTGTACCTATGATGAAACTTACAGGCCTCTCTCATCTTTTTAAGTGGGAGAACTTGCACAATCGGTGGCTGACTAAATACTTTTTTGCGCCACTGTATATATTCAGGCATATGGCAAAAAAGTGGTTAGTCTCCACAAATCCGAGGTTAAATGCCTACTCTTCGCAAATTACCTATGCCTGCTGTCGCCCAGTAAACCCCAAAAATACTAAAATAATGATTTTCCAGAGATGATCCAGATCTCAGTGAATTAGACCAAAGTCCTCAATTGGTACAAAATAAATAGAGTACTGCACACACCTATTACTTAGGTTTAAAAACAAGCTCAACTGGACACCTTAATGATGCAATGAGTGAACTGAGAGAGAAAGCAAGCAGGACATTCTACGCCATTAAAAACAAATTCAAATTGAAATACCTATTAAAATTAGGCTAAACCTAACTGAATGTGTCATTGAACCAATTGCACTTTATGGCAGCGAGGTGTGGGGTCCACTTGCAAAACAAGATTTCATCAAATGGCACAAACACCCCATTGAAACCCTCAATGCAGAGTTCTGTAAGATTCTCCTACATGTCCAGAGGAAAACTACGAACCATGCATGCAGGGCAGAATTAGGCCAATATCCACTAATAATAAAAACTTGAAAAAGAGCAATTAAGTTTTGGAAACATCCAAAATACTTTGACCCCCTCTCATATCATTACCAAGCCCTGCAATACCAAGAACTGAGCAAAGAAAAGAGTCCCCTCATCCAGCTGGTCCTGGGGCTGAGTTCACAAACCTATCCTACTAATACACTGAAGCCTCAGGACCAGAACATCCAATCAATCAGAATAAAACAAATTACAACACAGTCAAAACAAAACTACATTGCTTATTGGGAAACACAAGCACAAAGCAAAATGCAGTGCTATCTGGCCCTAAATCGACAGTACACCGTGGCTAACTGCATTTCCTGACAATATGTAAAAAATATAAAACAATTAGAGTTTCATTTCCCCAAATTTGAAACCCTTATTCAAGGTTTCAAAGACCTCTCTGATGAGAATAGGCTACCTGTTCTGTTGGGGGAGGACGCAGAGAGCTGTGGGTTGGCAGCGCACTACATTGCTGCCTGCCATAAGATGAGGGACAGTGTCTGAAAGACCAGTCAACCTGCACATGTCCTCTACTGTATGCTTATTGTTATTGTTCAATGTATGGTTATTGTTCAATGTATGGTTATTTTGACCCTTGGTTATTGTTGTTACTGTTGTCCTGTTGACCATTTTGATTCTTATTATCTTAATATTGTAAATATCCAAAGTAATCTTTGGCAATATGTACATTGTTACGTCATGCCAATAAAGCACATTTCATTGAATTGAAAGAGAGAGAAAGAGAGAGAGAGAGCGAGAAAGCGAGAGAGAGAGAGAGAGAAAGCGAGAGTGAGAGAGCGAGAAAGCGAGAGTGAGAGAGCGAGAAAGCGAGAGAGAGAGAGCGAGAAAGCGAGAGTGAGAGAGCGAGAAAGCGAGAGTGAGAGAGCGAGAAAGCGAGAGTGAGAGAGCGAGAAAGCGAGAGTGAGAGAGCGAGAAAGCGAGAGTGAGAGAGCGAGAAAGCGAGAGTGAGAGAGCGAGAAAGCGAGAGTGAGAGAGCGAGAAAGCGAGAGTGAGAGAGCGAGAAAGCGAGAGTGAGAGAGCGAGAAAGCGAGAGTGAGAGAGCGAGAAAGCGAGAGTGAGAGAAAGAGAGAGCGAGAGCGAGAAAGCGAGAGAGAGAGAAAGCGAGAGAGCGAGAAAGCGAGAGAGAGAGAGAGCGAGAGAGAGAGCAAGAGGGTTGAGGCTCTTGGAAGGGGACAATATTACCATGCCATACCATGCTGGGCATATGGCAAATTCAAACCCTGGGGAGTCTAGAGCAGTAACATCTGGTCTCTCTTCTCCAGGGTCAGCAGTTTGATAATAGCTCAAGTACAGTAGGGATTGTTCTACTCTTCACACAGTGATAAGTGGCAAACTTTTATCTTCTTTACAAACCAGTGGAAATATATATTTGTCTAGATATCGTTGGTCATTTTACTGTAGGAGGATAAAGAGAAATGGCATTCGCAACTAAGAGTACACCGACTTTTACTTATGGGGATAAGTTTTCAAAGAACTGAATAGGGACAGCTAAATATAGACAGAAAGGGTCTTATTAAAACCTAAGAGGTTAGTGTGTGAGGGAGAGAGAGAGCGTGGTAGTGTCTTACCTTGTGGTCATATAGTCCCCTTGGTGACCTGTGGAGACCGAGGGGAAAAAGGGGAAGGGAGAGAGAGGATGTGAGATGAGACCTTTCCCAGAGGAGCCTGCAGAGCATTGTGCACACGCTCAGTAAAGCATATGCAGCCCTGCCATCTGCCCACAACCACTGGCTTCATGGTGACGCACACAATGACACATAATGACTCACACACAGTAACACACACTTATACTTTAACTGCAGTAAAAAAAAAACACCTGTCCAAGTACACACACACACACACACACACGCAAAAACACATGTTTTCACAAGTCAAGAAACTCCAAATCAAAACAAATTGCTCCTAACAAGAGGAACGGTTTCAACTTTAAACCTGTGCCCATCCACTATGCACATGGACAGGATCCGACCTGTCAGGGTAACACCAGGGTGGGGCTAGCCTTACCTATACCTACTTGAACACACTCATCAACATTCACTGTAGCAGGCAGGAGTCCATGACTAATTATTATCAAAGTCCCCATTCTCTTCCTCAACTCCTTATACAGCCAACAGATTGACTGAGACTGATGGATTTAGACCACACGAGAGCTTGCTTCCTGCATTGTTAGCTAGTTAGCTAGCATTCAGCAGCAGCTCAGTGTTGACAGTAGCTTAGTCAAAGGCCTTGAGGAGAACCCACCAATGTAGAACACAGTGAACCCAGCCATAATAGTCATACCGCGCTAATGCTGCCAGGCCATTAAGCTAACCACTAATCAATCACGAAGAGGGATAGTACATCAGCACAATCCCTTTAGCTCTGACTTGGCGCGAAGTGAAGTGGACAATTTTAGAATCAACCAAATATGTTTTTAACGGTTTCTAATTAGCTCTAAAGTTCTAAAGCTCTGTACTTCGTTTGGAATGTGCATGCAATCTTTCCCTTTCATTTATTTAGGAGTTCCTTTACAAACCCACACAGACAATAACGGAGACATTCAGTATACCATTTCATACATATGGAAACCTGCTTAGATCACAACTCAGCCAAACAGACACAAGGGACATACAGACAGATGAGTCAGACAGATACAGACAGATAGACTAACTAACCAACAGACGGGACCGCCAGACAGGAAGTAGGCCAGCACAATGTGGGTCTCTGATCCCTTACCTTCTCCCAGAGTCCTCTTCAGTAGGTCGTGCTTGGCCTGCAGTTTGGAGATGAGATTGCTGCCCTCCAGAAACTCCCGGAATTTCTGTGGAGAATTCAGAGTAATTACTAGGGCTGATGAGCCAAGTAAGCGTTGCCTGCCCTTACGACACCAATCTCTGATAAAGCAGACAAGGGCAAAGGACAGAACAACAACGGGAGTCTTTTTAAAGCTTTATCGCACCATGTCCATCTTTAGACAGCCAGGAGGACAGAAGAAGAGAAAATAGCCTAACCGCTCGCTAAGGAATATATATTTTTGGAGAGCTTTGTTTCTGAGAGTTAAAATGCCAAGAGAGGGAATACATATGATATGCAGCATTTTAGGGCTCTAACAAATCCCTAGAAATACAAGCACAGCTTCTGTTCACATTCCTCAGATAGATTACAACTACTACCACAAGACCATGGATCCCAACCATCCAAACTAGTCAAAATCCAATGTATTAATTTCCTAGCCATCTATCAACAGCAGTTTCCATAGTGACTGAAAGTCTGAATTTAAAGTCAGCAGGACTTACTGAACGTGTCCAATAAGAAATGATCGTTTTTGCTTTCCATTGCAAAACATTTTGCTATGTTTTGCTACTACAGTATGCACATGAATATGACCCTGCCCAGTTTTCTACAGTCATAACCTGGAGGTTACCAATAGGGGGCGCTCCGCTCACCATGAAGTAGAATTGCTCCGTCTCCTGCTGGTTGGCCCTCCGTTTGGCGATGCTGGGCTTGCTGAGGTAGGTCTCCGACACGGTGGACTTCACCGACTCAGTGGAGCGGCTGTGGTGGAAACACTCAGAGACGTCGTAGTCCTCGGTGGTCACCATGTCCTGGATGGTCGTCAGGGTGGCCTCTGACGTCTTCTTGATCTGGAGGGCACCCAAAGAGGATCGGCGCTTTAGGACAGGTTTACAGTGTCACAGGTGTAAACACATTACACTGTCATTTGTTTTCCCTCAAGTACTCATAAGCTCACTCAAGTTTCCCAATCCGGCTCGAAGGACCAGTGCTCAGTGACGACCACTGACCAAATGACCCCTGAACTCCTAGGCAGTAATGTGATAAATGCATGGCTTTTCATTTCTGTCTGCATGGCCTTTCGGTTCACACTCAGCATGACAAATGCATCCGTCCTTGAGCATGACTCCAGACCAGAGCATTCAATTTGCATGCACTCAGAAACAATAGAGGTGGAAGGAAGGTAGGGATGAAAGAATAGAGGTGGAAGGATGGTAGGGGCGGCAGGGTAGCCTAGTGGTTAGAGCGTTGGACTAGTAACCGAAAGGTTGCAAGTTCAAATCCCTGAGCTGACAAGGTACAAATCTGTCGTTCTGCCCCTGAACGGGCAGTTATCCCACTGTTCCTAGGCCGTCATTGAAAATAAGAATTTGTTCTTAACTGACTTGCCTAGTTAAATAGAAGGTAAAAAATAAAAAATAATAAAAAAGGGATGAAAGAAATCAAATCAAATGTATTTGTCACATACACATGGTTAGCAGATGTTAATGCTTGTGCTTCTATTTCTGACAATGCAGTAATAACCAAGGAGTAATCTAATCTAACAATTTCAAAACTACTACCTTATACACACAAGTGTAAAGGGATAGCGAATATGTACATAAAGATATGAATGAGTGATGGTACAGAACGGCATAGGCAAGATGCAGTAGATGGTATCGAGTACAGTATATACATATGAGATGAGTAATGTAGGGTGTGTAAACAAAGTGGCATAGTTTAAAGTGGCTAGTGATACATGTATTACATAAAGATGCAGTAGATGATATAGAGTACAGTATATGCATATACGATGAATAATGTAGGGTATGTAAACATTATATTAAGTAGCATTGTTTAAAGTGGCTAGTGATGTATTTTACATACATTTCCATAAATTCCCATTATTAGAGTCACTGTGTTGGCAGCAGCCACTCAATGTTAGTGGTGGCTGTTTAACAGTCTGATGGCCTTGAGATAGAAGCTGTTTTTCAGTCTCTCGGTCCCTGCTTTGATGCACCTGTACTGACCTCGCTTTCTGGATGATAGCGGGGTGAACAGGCAGTGGCTCGGGTCGTTGTTGTCCTTGATGATCTTTATGGCCTTCCTGTGACATCGGGTGGTGTAGGTGTCTTGGAGGGCAGGGAGTTTGCCCCCGGTGATGCGTTGTGGAGACCTCACTACCCTCTGGAGAGCCTTACGGTTGTGGGCGGAGCAGTTGCCGTACCAGGCGGTGATACAGCCCGACAGGATGCTCTCGATTGTGCATCTGTAGAAGTTTGTGAGTGCTTCTGGTGACAAGCCAAATTTCTTCAGCCTCCTGAGGTTGAAGAGGCGCTGCTGCGCCTTCTTCTCGATGCTGTCTGTGTGGGTGGACCAATTCAGTTTGTCTGTGATGTGTATGCCGAGGAACTTAAAACTTACTACCCTCTCCACTACTGTCCCATCGATGTGGATAGGGGGGTGCTCCCTCTGCTGTTTCCTGAAGTCCACAATCATCTCCTTAGTTTTGTTGACGTTGAGTGTGAGGTTATTTTCCTGACACCACACTCCA
The DNA here is from genome assembly GCF_002021735.2 of Oncorhynchus kisutch. Classification (NCBI taxonomy): domain Eukaryota; kingdom Metazoa; phylum Chordata; class Actinopteri; order Salmoniformes; family Salmonidae; genus Oncorhynchus; species Oncorhynchus kisutch. The sequence continues at coordinate 38,637,266 of NC_034195.2, read as the reverse complement.
AGGGCCCTCACCTCCTCCCTGTAGGCCGTCTCGTCGTTGTTGGTAATCAAGCCTACCACTGTAGTGTCGTCCGCAAACTTGATGATTGAGTTGGAGGCGTGTATGGCCACGCAGTCGTGGGTGAACAGGGAGTACAGGAGAGGGCTCAGAACGCACCCTTGTGGGGCCCCAGTGTTGAGGATCAGCGGGGTGGAAATGTTGTTACCTACCCTCACCACCTGGGGGCGGCCCGTCAGGAAGTCCAGTACCCAGTTGCACAGGGCGGGGCCGAGACCCAGGGTCTCGAGCTTGATGACGAGTTTGGAGGGTACAATGGTGTTAAATGCTGAGCTCTAGTCGATGAACAGCATTCTCACATAGGTATTCCTCTTGTCCAGATGGGTTAGGGCAGTGTGGTTGAGATTGCATCGTCTGTGGACCTATTTGGGCGGTAAGTAAATTGGAGTGGGTCTAGGGTGTCAGGTAGGGTGGAGGTGATATGGTCCTTGACTAGTCTCTCAAAGCACTTCATGATGACGGAAGTGAGTGCTACGGGGTGACAGAGTCTGGAGACGCCGTGGAGAACGTTCTGCTGCCTGCAACATCCTCCAGCATGACCACTTTGGCGGTGGGTCAGTCATGGTGTGGGGTGGCATTTCTCCATGTGCTCGCCAGAGGTAGCCTGACTGCAATTAGGTACCGAGATGAGATCCTCAGACCCCTTGTGAGACCATGTGCTGGTGCGGTTGGCCCTGGGTTCCTCCTAATGCAAGACAATGCTAGACCTCATTGTCAGTAGTTCCTGCAAGAGGAAGGCATTGATGCTATGGACTGGCCTGGACTGGCCTGCACGTTCCCCAGACCTGAATCCAATTGAGCACATCTGGGACATCATGTCTCGCTCCATCCACCAACACCACGTTGCACCACAGACTGTCCAGGAGTTGGCGGATGCTTTAGTCCAGGTCTGGGAGGAGATCCCTCAGGAAACCATCCGCCATCTCATCAGGAGCATGCCCAGGCATTGTAGGGAGGTCATACAGGCACGTGAAGGCCACACACACTACTGAGCCTCAGTTTGACTTGTTTTAAGGACATTACATCAAAGTTGGATCAGCCTGTAGTGTGGTTTTCCACTTTAATTTTGAGTGTCACTCCAAATCCAGACCTCCATGGGTTGATAAATTTGATTTCCATTGATCATTTTTGTGTGATTTTGTTGTCAGCACATTCAACTATGTAAAGAAAAAAGTATTTAATCTGAATATTTCATTCATTCAGATCTAGGATGTGTTATTTTAGTGTTCCCTTTATTTTTTTGAGCAGTGTATATTTGGGTGAGAAGGAGCGAAATGACAGGGAGAGAGTTAGGAGATAGATAGACAGGAGGGAAATGTTTTTGTATGCCTATGGCTCATGCAATGGCAGAGTGCATGTGTTCACCTGATGGAGTGGTTTAGAGAGAGAGAACAAGAGCGTGCGAGAGAGGAAGGAGAGAGAGAAAGAGGGAGAGAGCAAGAGCGAGCGAAAGATGCACGGAGAGAGGATGGAAAAAGAGAAAGGGGAGAGAAAGGAAATAGAGATTGAGTGACAAGGAGCGAGGAAGGAGAGAGACAGGAAGGAGACAGTGAGAGAGGAAGGAGAGATAGGAGACAGAGAGAGAGAGGAAGGAGAGAGTGAGTGAGTGAGTGAGTGAGTGAGTGAGTGAGTGAGTGAGTGAGTGAGTGAGTGAGTGAGTGAGTGAGTGAGTGAGGAGACCTGGCTCTCAAGAGAATACAGGCTATGTGCACACTCCCCACAAAATGAGGTGGAAGCTGAACTGCACTTCCTAAGCTCCTGCCAAATGTACGACCATAGAGACACATATTTCCCTCAGATTACACAGACCCACAAAGAATTTGAAAACAAACCCAATTTTGATAAACTCCCATATCTACTGGGTGAAATACCACAGTGTGCCATAACAGTAGTAAGATTTGTGTACGGTTTCCATAAGAAAAGGGCAACCAGTGAAGACCAACCAGTGAAATACAACCCATATTTATGTTTATTTATTTTCCCTTTTGTACTTTATCTATTGGCACATGATATATTTGAAATGTCTTTATAATTTTGGAACTTTTGCAAGTGTAATGTTTACTGAAACGTTTGTGGTCATATGCACCATCCTTAAAAACAATGTAATGTTTACTGTTATTTACTTGCTTTGGCAATGTAGACATACGTTTCCCAAGCCAATAAAACCCCAGAGCGCGAGAAAGAGCCACTCTGCATACAACACAGAACTTTGACAGGGAGGTTAAGACCCATGACTCATTCAATGGAGGAGGCACCTTAGAAAAACAGGGTGCTATGAATGAATAAAGCCAAGGCTCTCTTTCATTCAACTCCCGTTTCATCTACATGTGGTATCGGTAACGGTTAGGTTCATAACTGATTCTGCACGTGCGCACACACACACACACACACACACACACACACACACGGTTGTATTACACTGTCATTCGTCTCTATGTGGAGCATAAACCAGAAACAACACTACAGGTCTGTACAGGGATAACGACAGTCTGCAAGACAAAATGTAGGATTGGCAGGCAATTCAACTTCTAATAAGAGACATTTCAATTTTTTAAATGTCCACCTGTCTGTTTGATCTATGGTGTGGTGATTTAGGACATCTGATGATGACATCACTATTATAGTTTTACCTTCAATTATTAAGGGAACTGGGTTATTTGACAGTTTTAGTAGTTTCAGATGAAGAGTGATAATACTGAGTGGAATGAGGGTGCTCAAAATACTTCCCTTCCTTTCCCAACATTCTGCTTTGATAGGACCAAAAGACCTGGGTCTTCCTAGAGGCTTTGTGAATACGGGTACTGAATACAGGTACTGAATACGGGTACTGAAGACGAGTCCAGAGTTGCACTATTTAGGACCAGCCCATGGGTTCAATCATCTCTGTGCCATGGGCATAGGAGTACCTTTCCTAACAAGGCCCTGAATAAGAGGCGAGCCCCCACTCTCCCAGCCTCTCCTGGGTGGGACAGTGGAGGCCAAGGGGCCCAGCTATCACAGCATGAAGAGGCGCTCTGACAAAGGCCATGAGGCCGATACCTAAAGCGTATTAAAGAGCAGTGTGCGGGTTTCTTCTTTTTCTCATCTTATTCAACTGTTACCATGCACCTGCAAAAAGATAGCGCAGATGTGCAAGTGACTTTTGAATTACAGTATAGAGAGGACCCATGCATGAAAGTCCCTCCATCATTCAGCAGACTACTAGTTACCAGTGATGACTGCTAGGCTCAATTACAGCAGGGCTTTCAGATGGAGAGGCTCACTGAGATCTACCCACTGGTGCCCAGAAGGATCAGATCAGGAGGCCTGGGACTTGGGACTTCACAACTAGCATGGGACTTCACAACTAGCATGTCACCTCCAGTATAAATCTGTCTGGGGAATAGCATGATTTCTATTCCTCAGGGCCTGTGGTGAGCAGCAAGCTAATCTCACAATCAGTGAATCAGGGCTGCCAACACCGAGCACACATCTCCCATGTTTTGATGCGACACCCGGAGGTTTATCTGTAGAAAAAAAAAAACACGGGCTCCCTACAAAGGAGACCGTATTGGATTGCCGGGGTTTAGTACAAAACGCCTTGAGAATATTTATTAAGTTTGGTACACATCTAGCGAGAGATAGAGACGCTGTCTGTCTAAAGAGAAGGGAATTTAAATGTAAAATCAACAGATTATTGAATGGCAAAGGAATTGTAATGAACACAACACTGTCCTCAGAAGTAGAGGTTTAACCAACAAGGGGAGTTGATAACCAACATAGCAGAACATACTCCATTTCTGCAGATATATCTGCATATATACACTGTAGATCCATACATCTTTGGAGGGCAGGCGAACCAGACCAGGGGGCCACAGTGGGCCCAATGGGGATGAGAGAATTCCTACTCTCATGCTAATAAATGATTCATCCATGTTTTCCTTCATCCTCTCGTGCTGTCAAGGAAACAGCTGCAGATCATGATACCAGAGAAAAACACAACAAATCCCAGTTTTTCACTTTTCCTGGCTGGAGTAGATCTTGGTCCGTCAAATCTTTGCCTCCTCGTTCCTCATTTACTCAATTCCTCTCAAAGCGCATTGGAGAGCTTGGGGAGGAATTGAGGAAACAGGGAAGGGGGAAGGATTTGACAGCTAGTAATGTGTTTGTACAGTTCTGCTTCAGTGTCTTCAAATGACAGCCGCTGGAAAGGCCTTTTCAATGAGACACCATGAAGAGGCCATCTTATGGACTTGACACAGAGCAGTGGTTCCCCATCCTGATCCATATGTGGAGCTCCGTTTCATCCAGGCAGACAAGGGCATGCAGCACCATGGCTCTTCCTGACCCTCCAAACCGATTGGTTCTGCCTGCACTGACTACACACAGGCAGTGTGAAAGCACCAGCTGGGCTTAGGTGTCAACAACAACTCCCATCCAGAATTGCATCATACCCCCAGTGGGGGATAGTCTGAGCCTTGTACTCTACTCTATGAAACACACCACTCACACCACAAACATACAGTGAAGAGGTCAAAAAGATAGACATCTTGCAGACATTATGCATTGACAAAAAAACTGATCTATACATTTTCTTTAGTTGTATAATCAAGCCGGTCTGAAATCGCTCTTCACATTTACAAGCATTCTTTCCCAAGTCATTATTTCTTCGCGAGATAAAAGACAGAAGGCTGTGTGCTCTGGTGTGAGACAAGACGAGATGCAGGTCAGACGTGAGACAACAAGAGACACAAGAAGCCAGACTGATGGACGTGACTGCACTCCCTAACACCACAGCACTCAGGCATGCCAGCCAGTCCGATTAAAACGTTACAGCCAGGGATGCACCTCCAATGTCGAAACCAAGAGAAGTGGGACAGTGTACAAATAAAAGAGATTGTGTGTGTGTGTGTGTGTGTGTGTGTGTGTGTGTGTGTGTGTGTGTGTGTGTGTGTGAGAAAGAGAGTGATTTTTTTCCACCATTGGGAGCAATGGAGAAGACTTCTCTGAGTGGTTCTGAAGGCTGCCTGCAGTGTAGGAGAGTTTTGTTGTATGGAAACTATTCCAACCTCGATTTCTGAAAGAGTTAAGATATCAACCCCCCTTGGCTACCTTCTGACTGAAGTGAACTTTTCATACAGCATTTCAATTCCTTCCCAACATGTGACCACAATGGACAAAAATGCAAGCAGATGATGTTGGTTGGTGTGGTTGGCTACCCAAGCGAGTTAGGGTTGGGTTCATTAGGATCCAAATGAAAAAAACTGCCTGAAACAGGGAAGGACCACCTGGATTTAAGGACTAGCAGGTCCAATAAAAAAACACCCATTTGCATTTTTCATTGCAATACCTTTCTGTTACATACCCTACTGAATAAGACCAAGGTATGGCAGTGTTAGGCTCCCTCTTACCTCCTCGTTCTCGATGTTCAGAGTGGCCAGGCGGGACTGTAGTTGCTGGAACCTCAACATCAGCTCTCCGCTCACCGGCGGCTGCATCGCGATCTGGCACACCTGGGCAGGAAGAGGAAACACATCATCACTAAACAGAAAGTCACCACCATCTGACAGGGAGTTACTTAATCTGACAGGGGGTCACTTAATCTGACAGGGGGTTACTTAATCTGACAGGGGGTTACTTAATCTGACAGGGAGTTACTTAATCTGACAGGGAGTTACTTAATCTGACAGGGGGTTACTTCATCTGACAGGGGGTTACTTCATCTGACAGGGGGTTACTTCATCTGACAGGGGGTTTACTTCATCTGACAGGGGGTTAATTCATCTGACAGGGGGTTACTTAATCTGACAGGGAGTTACTTAATCTGACAGGGAGTTACTTAATCTGACAGGGAGTTACTTAATCTGACAGGGGGTTACTTAATCTGACAGGGGGTTACTTAATCTGACAGGGGGTTACTTAATCTGACAGGGAGTTACTTAATCTGACAGGGGGTTACTTCATCTGAAAGGGGGTTACTTAATCTTATTTTAAAATGGCAAAGACATCAGAAATGTGTTTTAAACTACACCACAAACATCACTGACCCAGATGTGAATCCAGACAGCCACAGATCAATAGCTTGTAAACAGACATGATATCAGGGACCCCAGAGCCAACGACTCAAATTAATTCAGCGTGTTGCGCTGCTCCATTTCACTTGAGTCTGAGAAATGAGACGTGCTTGCCATTGGCTTCAGCCTATAAACATCTCCTCTGACGGCACAGACACAGTAAAACTGTGCAATTAAGCTGCCAAAACCAGGGCTCATTTAGTACAAGACCTTAAAATCAACCTCACTTCCACCCTATACAGCATATAGGACTGGACATATTGGTTCTGTTAAAAAAACTGAGGTCTCCTCAACCATTAGGACAAACAGCACTAGCGTTCACTACAGTAATGGATAGATGAATGAATGAATGAATGAATGGCTGAGTGGATAGATGGATGGAGAAATGGACACAAAGAACAACAAGCCTGTGGGTCTCAATGTCTCACCTCATCGCCCATGTGGGGCTGGAACTGGAACTTGATGGGCGGGCAGAAGGCTGTGGGGTACAACTCCATGAAGCGCTGGCGGTCGCTGCGGGGGTCCAGACTGTCCACGGCGTTCTCGATGATGTCTAGGCCCTCGTGGCGACTTGTCTCCAGGTTGTACTCAGCCGATAGGTAGGTCCTCAGGGCACGGTTCAGGCTGGCGTGGTAGCCCAGATCACAGCACTGGTAGAGGGGAAGATGAGACTGTATTGGATCAGGATGCCCCGTTTACTGCAACTTCTGACAACCTGATGAGAAGCTTCTAAAATGTCAAGTCCAGCCATGGTACAAGGTCTTAAAAAAAGACTAACTGCAGATTGTCCTAAAACATGACATTTCTTTTCCAGCAAAAACACATACGTTCATGGAAAAACCAACAACTTTGTAATGGTTTCAACATGGTCAACAATGTCTGCTCTCTTAGTCTCTCGACACACTGCAGTCATGAACATCATTGGCCATTAACTGAGTAGTCTGATACATTCTCTGACTGCTGGCTTGGCCCGGAGTTATAGAACCTGAATAATGTTCCCAACATCTGATGCTGGATCTCATTAACTAGGACCTTGGTAAGCCAGGGCCTGAGAGTTCACACAGACAGCCTTGGAGGTGATGAAGACACCCAGACACAGGAGCATTGTCTGCCAGGCTACCTAACGCCTTGCTTGTCCACATTACATTGGATGTTATCTGTCCAATTCATCAACTATAATTTATTTAACAATTGACTGTCAACTCTTATGACAGATTGCACAACATACTAAAACAAGTGTATGCACACACCCACGGACACTGGTACGCACAAACACACATGCAAAACACGCAGGAGCTCACACACAGGTACAAACACACACACCCTCGTGATTTACATAGGCTAGAGAGCAGGAGGGAGGGAAGAGGTGCACATTTTAGCACCCAGAATGGCCCTTCCTCACCGTCTGTCTGGAATACACAATCGCTAAAAGTACCGAGCGTTCACCAGTGTTGGCCTGGCAACACTGGAGAAATGGTGCAGTACATCATTTTTAAGGGTGAAAAAGAATATCCCAGGTAGCTAGTGTATAAATATGACCCGTTTATAGGTCTGGGTTCTGGAGGAGAAAACAAAGCCATCTGCTTGGTAGGTAGAGTAGAGAACAGAAGACATAGTACAGAGTGGTGATATGAGAGACGGGATGGCTGACCTGCAACACACATCAGCAATTCCCAAATATTGGTTAAAGGGGCAGGGTCTTTCCCACACCCCATTCAAGCTAAAGATGTGATAATGTGTGTATGTACAGTGCGTGTATGTACAGTGCATTCGGAAAGTATTCAGACCCCTTGACTTTTTCCACATTTTGTTACCTTACAGCCTTACTCTAAAATGGATCAATAGTTTTTTCCCCCTTGTCAATCTACACAAAATACACCATAATGATGAAGCAAAAACAATTTGCTTTGAAAATTAAAAAAAAAACTGAAATATTTACATACAGTACCAGTCAAAAGTTTGGACACACCTACACATTCAAGGGTTTTCCTTGATTTTTACCAATTTCTACATTATAGAATAATAGTGAAGACATCAAAACTATGAAATAACACAAATAGAATAATAGAATAGAATAAAAAAAGTGTGTAAAACAAATAAAAATCATCAATCTACACACAATACCCCATAATGACAAAGCAAAAACTGTTTAGAAAATTTTGGAAATGAAAAGAAAACTGGAATATCACATTTACATAAGTATTCAGACACTTTACTCAGTACTTTGCTGAAGCACCTTTGGCAGTGATTACAGGCTCGAGTCTTCCTGGGTATGATGGTACAAGCTTGACACACCTGTATTTGGGGAGTTTTTAAACATTATTCTTTGCAGATCCTCTCAAACTCTGTCTGGTTGATGGGGAACGTCACTGCACAGCTATTTTCAAGTCTCTCCAAATATATTAGATCGGGCTCTGGCTTGGCCACTTGAGGACATTGAGACTTGTCCCGAAGCTACTCTTGCATTGTCTTGGCTGTGTGCTTAGGGTCGTTGTCCTGCTGGACGGTGAACCTTCGCACCAGTCTAAGGTCTTGATCGCTCTGGAGCAGGTTTTCGTCAAGGATCTCTCTGTACATTGCTCTGATTATCTTTCCCTCGATCCTGACTAAACTAGTCTCCCAGTCCCTGCTGCTGAAAAAGATCCCCACAGCATGATGCTGCCACCACCGTGATTCACCGTTGGGATGGTGGCAGGTTTCCTCAAGACGTGATGCTTGGCGTTCAGGCCAAAGACTTCAATCTTGGTTTCATCAGACTAGAGAATTTAGTTTCTCATGGTAAGAGTAGGTGCCTTTCGGCAAACTCCAAGGGGCTGCCCTGCCTTTTACTGAGGAGTGGCTTCCGTTTGGCCACTCTACCAAAAGGCTTGATTGGTGGAGTGCTGCAGAGATGTTTGTCCTTCTGGAAGGTTCTCCCATCTCCACAGAGGAACTATAGAGGTCTGTCAGAGTGACCATTGGGTTCTTGGTCACCTCCCTGACCAATGCCCTTCTCCCCCAATTACTGTTTGGTTGGGCAGCCAGCTCTAGGAAGTGTCTTGGTGGTTCCAAGTTGCTTCCATTTAAGAATGACTGAGGCCACTGGCTCCATGTCATCTACAAGACCCTGCTAGGTAAAGTCCCCCCTTATCTCAGCTCGCTGGTCACCATAGCATCACCCACCTGTAGCACGCGCTCCAACAGGTATATCTCTCTGGTCACCCCCAAAACCAATTCTTTCTCTGGCCGCCTCTCCTTCCAGTTCTCTGCTGCCAATGACTGGAATGAACTACAAAAATCTCTGAAACTGGAAACACTTAACTCCCTCACTAGCTTTAAGCACCAGCTCACAGATTACTGCACCTGTACATAGCCCACCTATAATTTACTACTGTATTTATTTTATTTATTTATTTTGCTCCTTTGCACCCCATTATTTTTATTTCTACTTTGCACATTCTTCCACTGCAAATCTACCATTCCAGTGTTTTACTTGCTATATTGTATTTACTTTGCCACCACGGCCTTTATTTGCCTTTAACTCCCTTCCCTCACCTCATTTGCTCACATCGTATATAGACTTGTTTCTACTGTATTATTGACTATGTTTGTTTTACTCCATGTGTAACTGTGTCGTTGTATGTGTTGAACTGCTTTGCTTTATCTTGGCCAGGTCGCAATTGTAAATGAGAACTTGTTCTCAACTTGCCTACCTGGTTAAATAAAGGTGAAAAAAAAAAAAATTGGAATGGCCTCATCACAATTGTGTCTCTGCGCTCTATGGAAAATTCCTTTGACCTCATGGCTTTTTTTGTGGTTTTTGCGCTGACATGCACTATCAACTGTGGGACCTTATATAGACAGATGTGGGCCAATCCAACCAATTGAATTTACCACAGGTGGACTCCAATGAAGTTGCAGAAACATCAAGGATGATCAATGGAAACAGGATGCGAGTCTCATAGCAAAGGGTTTGAATACTTATGTAAATAAGGTATTGTTTTTTAAATATTTAATACATTTCCAGATTAGTATATTTGGCTATTTTAGCCACACCCGTTGCTGACAGGTGTATATAATCGAGCACACACCCTGTTGACTGGGGCAGCTCTAGCAGGCATACATTTGACCAACTGACTTGTTGGAAAGGTGGCATTCTATGACGATGCCATGTTGAAAGTCACTGAGCTCTTCAGTAAGGACATTGTACGGCCTATGTTTGTCTAAGGAGATTGCATGGCTGTGTGATCGATTTCATACACCTGTCAGCAACGGGTGTGTCTGAAATAGCCGAATCAACTAATTTGAAGATCTGGTGCAACCAATTACCTTCAGAAAACACATAATTTGTTAAATAAGGTCCACCTGTGTGCAATCTAAGTGTCACATGATCAGTCACATGATCTCAGTATATATACACCTGTTCTGAAAGGCCCCAGAGTCTGAAAGACCACTAAGCAAGGGGCACCACCAAGCAATCAGCACCATGAAGACCAAGGAGCTCTCCAAACAGGTCAGGGACAAAGTTGTGGAGAAGTACAGTTGGGTTATAAAAAAAGTTCCAAAACTTTGAACATCCCACAGAGCACCATTAAATCCATTATTAAAAACTGGACAGATTATGGCACCACAACAAACCTGCCAAGAGAGGGCCGCCCACCAAAACTCACAGACCAGGCAAGAAGGGCATTAATCAGAGAGGCAACAAAGAGACCAAAGATAAACCTGAAGGCGCTGCAAAGCTCCACAGCGAAGATTAGAGTATCTGTCCATAGGACCACAGAGCTGGGCTTTACGGAAGAGTGTCCAGAAAAAGGCTATTGCTTAAAGAAAGAAATTGGTGAACACGTTTAGTGTTCACCAAAAGGCATGTGGGAGACTCCCCAAACATATGGAAGAAGGTACTCTGGTCAGATGAGACTAAAATTGAGCTTTTTGACCATAAAGGAAAACGCCAATACCCCTCATCACCCCGAGAACACCATGTTGTCGATGTTTTTCCATCGACAGGAAAACTGGTCAGAATTGAAGGAATGATGGATGGCGCTAAATAAAGGGAAATTCTTGAGGGAAACTTGTTTCAGTCTTCCAGAGATTTGAGAGTGGGACAGAGGTTCTCCTTCCAGCAGGACAATGACCCTAAACATAATGCTAAAGCAACACTTGAGTGGTTTAAGGGGAAACATTTAAATGTCTTGGAATGGCCTAGTTAAATCCCAGACCTCAATCCAATTGAGAATCTGTGGTATGACTTAAAGATTGCTGTACACCAACTTGAAGGAGCAGTTTTGCCTTGAAGAATGGGCAAAAATCCCAGTGGCTAGATGTGTCAAGCTTATAGAGACAAACCCCAAGAGACTTGCAGCTGTAATTGCTGCAAAAGGTGGGGGAGTTATGCATGCCTTTTGTCTTATTGTTGTTTCACAATAAAACATATTTTGCATCTTCAAAGTGGTAGGCATGTTGTGCAAATCAAATTATACAAACCCCCCAAAAATCTATTTGTAAGGCAACAAAATAGGAAAAATGCCAAGGGGGTGAATACTTTCGCAAGCCCCTGTATTATCTGTATGTCTGTACTCTCTGTCTGTACTGTCAGTCATGCAGTATGGTGTATAATATGAGGACTGGGACTAGAATAGTAGAGTAGCTCGGATCACAAAAGCTAATAATCTCCTGGGCTTTTTAATTCTCTTCCTTCAGTAATTTCCATCCCACAGTCTGTCTGGTGTGTGTCCTCTCTCACCATCGCTCAGATTTCTGCTCTGCTGCTAAACTCATCAGTTTCTTTCCACAGTTCAGACCTCAAAAAGGGACTCAGAAAATACTGCTGAAAGGCAGGGTTTCTTCAGCATTATGAGGATAGAAAAAAAGAGTAATACAATTTTCTGTAGCAGTGAGATGGGATTTTTGAAAAAATACTGATTGGGTGGCAGACAACTTCATTTGAAGTCTGGAGTGAGGAGAGGCTTAGACTGAGAAGCAGCTCTCCGTTTGTGGCAGAATCTCTCCGGCAGCTTGTCTCTCTGCAGCAGACATACACTGAGTGTACAAAACATTATGCTCTTTCCATGACAGACTGACCAGGTGAATCCAGGTGAAAGCTATGATCCCTTATTGATGTCACTTGTTAAATCCACTTCAAATCAGTGTAGATGAAGGGGAGAAGGGTTAAAGGAGGATTTTTAAGCCTCAAGACAATTGAGACATTGTTTGTGTGCCATTCAAAGCGTGAATGAGCAAGATAAAAGACGCTGCTGGGTTTTTCATGCTCAACAGTTTCTTGTCTGTATCAAGAATGGTCCACCCCCCAAAGGACATCCAGCCAACTTGGCACAAATGTGGGAAGCATTAGAGTCAACATGGGCCAGCATCCATGTGGAATGCTTTCGACACCTTGTAGTCTATTTTGTACACTCAGTGTATAATTTCCTTCAGATCTTTGGGGTTGTGTCCGAAATGGCACCCTATGCCCTTTATAGTTCACTACTTGTGATAAGGGCCCTTAGGGCTGAGGTCAAAATAAGTGCAATATGTAGGGTATAGGGTGCCAATGTGGATGCAACCTAGGGGTTATTAACGAGAGAAGAGGGAGTAGACACTGTTCGGTAACACACTGTCAACCAAACATTCCCAGTTTTAGAGTACAGATGAAGGAGTCTATTCTTTAGCTGGATGTTTCTTCCAACGGTTTACTTACGTCAATTAAGTCAGACAAGTCGTGGATGTAGTACTTGAAGACGGAGGAATTTGTCGCCTCCAGTGTCAGCAGGTACTCGTTCCGTGCTTTGATTGACTTCAGCTTGTTCTCCGAGTACTTGGCCTGGCGCTGAGATAGATAGGTATGAATGAGAGAGAGAGGGAGCGAGACAAATAGAGAGGAAGAGAAAGAGCGAGACAAAAAGAGAGAGAGAAACAGAAAGAGAAATGAATTAGCAAAAATGCCTTTATGAACAGCTGAGCATGCTTTCATGTCTGCATGTACACAGTCTGGTGGCTCACTCACAACACAACTCAGGATGATTGGCAAACAGGAGCTGGTAGCCCTGCTCATTCAGACATCCTCCTTCCTCCCTAGCTGCCTGCCAGACACAGACTGTTAGTCACTAGCCAATAGACACTGACTCACCCACTGACACGGTCTTCCATATTTTAACGCTTCCCCCAATCCCAACGCATTCCAGGAAGAGCCTGTGAGAAAATGCTGTTCCTGTGGCCATTAAACAATTGGTCACAGAGTTCTAACATAAAACAGGCCTGTTCCTTCTGAGAATAACACAAAGCAATCTGGCTGCAAGTGATAGTGTTCATAGTGTGGTTTCCATCACACACACACACACACACACCAGAGGGGTGGCCAGTAGAAGTCTGGCTGGCCAATAGAAGTCTGTTTCTGTTACAAATGATAAACACTTTCAGGGACACCTGGATGTCAACCTGAGTTCAAGGTTTGGGCCATAGAAATGGAAAATATATTAATGTAGAGGAGAGCATCACCATAGAAATAGAAGCTATAATAGTCTGAGCTTGACTAATCGCAGCTGGCTGAGATTCACCCCTAACTGTGTTTAATGAGAAGACATTCCAACCTTCCCTTCAGCAACCATTATCATCGTTACCAGTGTAAAGACCTTCACAATACCCTTCTCTCACATCATCGTGCCATCCCAAACCATACTGTGCTGGCTCTGATCCTTTTCACGTTGTCTTTTCTAGCACAGTTCCACCAACTATGATGGAGGCATAAGCAGGCCATCCCAGTACAGCTTTGCTTGGCTTGGTTTGGCCCTATAGTGTGAATCAGGCATAAGTGTGCTGTACCTTTTCCTTCATCTTCTCAATCTTCTTGACGGAGCTGCGTCTCTGGTGCTTGTCTTCCAGGCGATAGCTGAAGACGGGCTCGGCCCGGCCGATCTGCTTCTCCTCCTGCTTCTCCGCCTCCTTCAGCTTGCTCTCTGCACTAATGCTCTCCGTGTGGTACATGTGGTAAGTCTTCATCACCTGGGGGTTGGATGAAGAGGTCAGAGTCAATCAACCTCACAGTAAGAGTCAGAGGCTGCTTTGAAACAAACAAAGCTTTCATCTACTACCCACCCACTCTTCACAGATCACTCCAGCTCTACTTCACAATAGGACTCTCCTACACCACCACAAATCATAGGCAGATTACCTCTCTTTTTACATGATGCTCTTACAACCTCAACAAACACGATTCACTGCTGTACCCATTTACCATATTGCTTTGAGTTTGACATTCCAGCTACAGAGAATTACATCTACACTTAGCAGTTTGCTGGAATCCATCCGAGTTGTGTAGGAAATGCTATAGCTCTGTAATGGGGCACAGAGGGACTTCAATCCACCCACAGACATCCAATCATCCCTGGCTGCTGTAGCCCAAAGCAGAGTGCCGTCAGAGGGGTGCCAGCAGGCAGGGCCCACATCAGATCAGATGGTGACAGACTGACAGACTAAACCACTTACACAGCCCTGTTCTCTCCCCTTTGAAGTGGAAAGCAATGAAACCTCAGGCTAGGAGTTTCAAAAGACACCAAATATGGCTTGGCATGAAGTGATATGCAGACCTAGGTTCAAATACTATAGCTATAGGAGTGACGCAGGCATAGTGGGAAATATTACCTCCACAGTAACCCACTGATTAAAGCTACTTCCTTTTGTTTGACTCATTGTTATCCAAACAGGAGGGAGCTATTACTATTACTCACACTCAAATGACTAGAAAACATTAGGGAGTGACTCATGAATAGCCAGGTACAACTGCTGCTCAAGTAAACCCCGATTTCTTCAAGGGCCATGACACGAGTTCAAGAGACTATTTTTAACACATCATAATGGCTCTTTGATTGTAATGGAAGGCTGACAGAAATTAAGGCAGGGACTCAATGAGACTAACAATTACCACCAATGGGAATCACGACCAGGGCTCTAAAGTGCGACCAAATATGATTCTGTGCAACCAAAAGTTGTATTTTGAGAGCACTGTGCGACTATACATTCAACAAACCAAAAAATAATCTGCCATATTATCATTTTTGATAAGGCTTCTCTGCACTGTTGTTTCTGAGTACCCTAGAGAAACGAGGAAGTGAAAATGTGTTAGTGTCATGGTTGCACCATTATTACTACAGTGAAACCAGATGGCTTCTAGCCCAACCAGGTCAAAATATCTGACCCATACTACTGGCGCAACAATGTTATCTTCCTATAGCTGATAGCCAGGAATGCATTTTACATTCATAAACCATGCCATGAGCCGTTACCAGGTTGTCAGCTAGCTAGCCAATGAGGTAACTTCACCAGTATATCCAAATATTTGGGGGTACAGAAAGAAAGGAAAAGTGATGGTTTCTTCTTCAGGAGATAAATGATCATAGCAATGAATGAATGACAGATATCTTGCATGGGGTGGCAGGGTAGCCTAGTGGTTAGAGCGTTGGACTGGTAACCGGAAGGTTGCAAGTTCAAATCCCCGAGCTGACAAGGTACAAATCTGTCGTTCTGCCCCTGAACAGGCAGTTAACCCACTGTTCCTAGGCCGTCATTGAAAATAAGAATTTGTTCTTAACTGACTTGCCTGGTAAAATAAAATAAAAAGATGTTATCATCACGATCCTGACATTTTTTAAGAGATAATGTACCATTTTCTCAGTAGGAAAATAGTGCTTTTACACAAGGTAGAAACCAGATATTCCAAAAATGACTGTGTATTCTGATCAACATTTTAGCTATTATAATAATTGAATGTATTTACAGTGTTACATATTAGGTTCTAGGGCACAATATGTGATTAGCTAGAATTAATATAGGGCCAATATATATATCTTATTTTCTGGGGCTCCTAAATTCCGTGGTGCTCCTAACTTTTTTAAAGTTGGGAGCACCAGTGCTACCAATGGATTGTTATATATTGTTTTCGAGCCCTGGTCACAACTAACCTACTCACTCTAGTAACGTTTTTGTAAAAATTGCTTTCCTCCTGTCTCAATCAGCTAGCTTGTTAAACCACCCAAAAGCTATAAGATCTCTGAACTTTGACAAACACACATTTCTCTCTTTCAGGATCTTTAGAGGTCATGAACAGTGTGAACAGCGGGAGAGGCCTTAGCTGGGGAGAGGCCTTAGCCTGGCTGTCACTGTGGCCCGCTGGGTCGGAGAGAACCAGCACCCTTTCCCCTGTGGTGGCAGGCCAGCCCTAGAGCCGAGTCCCAGATGTATTTGTGCTGTCTTGCCAACAGACAATGATACAGTAGCAATGGAGTTGGCAAGATGGCACAAACAGAACTATTGCCATCCCCTGCCAAGCCACTGAAGATAGTCACTCCAAAGCAGATGGAAAAAATAAAAAGAGATCATGCGGCATAACAGAATGAACAGACTCTGCGTAGAGTAAATTACAGTCCCACCGGCCGGTATACATTATAACCTCAAATCGGAATTAAAATACAGACTGTGTTTAAAACCTAAACATCTCCTTTCCACCCCAAAAAATATATTTTGGTAATGGGTGGAACAACAGACTTCGCCCTGTACATTTTGTGCTGGTGGCCAGAGCCACGTAATAGGGACCAGTGGAGAGCGCCAGAGAGGGGCGACCAACCGCAGCCATACTCCTCACTTACTGGTCTGGAGCACCACTGGTGTGTTTACTTTGACTCTCCCCTGCTTCTTTTAGAGGGACAGATTTAGAAGGACTGGGACCAGACCTGTTATTTCACAGGCCCTGGCCACACAGGCCCCTGTGGCTGTGTGATGCAATCGCCTACTGAGTGTGTGTGTGTGTGTTTTTCTGCACCACGGGGTAAATCAGGTCAAATTGAGCCACAGCAAGAGGGACTAACACACTTTGAGCTGTGGCCGTTACACGTGTCATGGATGATTGTAAGTAGAACACAACATAATCTTCATTCCGCTACAGGGAAGTTGTACCCCTGCTGAATGTCTCCTGGGACAACAGAGTAACCCATCTGTTCCCCATCTTTTACTTGTGTTTTACCATAACAATCAATGCTGTAATCATAGCATGATATCTGTTTTGTGGTTACACATCGGAATCGATTATTGGAATTGTCCCTGACCACTTACAATCACCGGTGCAGAGTGATTAAGTTAATTTGATGTTATTGACCTGACGTGGAGGGCTGTGGTCTGCTGGTTGAGAATGAGCCACGCATTCACTACCTCATGATTGAGGATGGGTGAGAGGTTTGTAAAGAAGTTGTGTCCATGTTAACAGGGAACTCATCTAATATGGTGGTGCATAATGCACAAGGATTAACATTTCATAGCCCCTCAAAGTGCCATAGATAAACTCTATTTATCATGCCCTCAACTAGTTTAGTTTGCAGCAGCACTTTTAATTCATAACATTAGGGGCCTCTATCCCCTGTGGAATGGGAATGGGGATATTAATGCCCTCAAAAAAATAAAATAACACTGGAATATTATGTGTTCCAGTGTTTAGCTTAGTTTCTGGTCAGTGTTTGGCTTAGTTTCTGGTCAATGAAAGATCCCAACTGCTCGCTAGCCATTGATCAAACTATCCTTCTAACAGAATCAACATCAGAAGGTTAGAAAATCAGCAGATAGTATGGCCACCAGATGAATGGGAATGTACATAAACTACGCGTCATAGAATATATGTGAGTAGGTTATACGAGAGGGAAGATGCCAAGGCCATGTAGACCACACAAGCCATACCCTTCTACCTGGACGTATTAGCATGTTATTAGGGTAACAATGGCCACTTGGGGGACTTGAATCTCTGCTGCCCCTATAACAGGCCTGAAAGCAGCAATAATGCTGCTGAATTAAATATTGATCAGTCGTTTAAGCGCCCTGCCTTCCCCCAAGGTCAGAAACGTTTGTGACATCAGAAACGTTTGTGACAATGACCATAGGAGTAGGCAAGACCGCACAAACTGTTCTGGGACCAGCCTATCCTCCACAGATGGCAGGGAAAGCAGATCAACATAGAAGCCTGCAGCTACTTTAAGGCATGACCAGGTAGACACTGGTCTGGGAGCCCTTTCTTAGTGCCCTACTCAAGATTTAAGGCCGAGAGTTGTTCCTAACATGTGACCTGATTACAGTGATACCCAAGATACACCACCGGTGTTGTTAACAAATGGGAGCAAATTAAGCATCAAATCAAATGTTATTAGTCACATGTGCCGGATACAACATGTGTAGATCTTACAGTGAAATGCATACTTACAAGCCCCTAACCAACAATGCAGTTTTAAAAAATACGATAAGAAAAATGAATAAAAGTAACAAGTAACTAAAGAGCAACAGTAAAGTAACAATAGCGAGACTTTTAACAGGGGGGTTTGCGCCCAGGCTCTGTCGCAGCCGGCCGCGACCGGGAGGTCCGTGGGGCGACGCACAATTGGCCTAGCGTCGTCCGGGTTAGGGAGGGTTTGGCCAGTAGGGATATCCTTGTCTCATCGCGCACCAGCGACTCCTGTGGCGGGCCGGGCGCAGTGCGCGCTAGCCAAGGTAGCCAGGTGCACGCTGTTTCCTCCGACACATTGGTGCGGCTGGCTTCCGGGTTGGATGCGCGCTGTGTTAAGAAGCAGTGCGGCTTGGTTGGGTTGTGTTTCGGAGGACGCATGGCTTTTGACCTTCGTCTCTCCCGAGCCCGTATGGGAGTTGTAGCGATGAGACAAGATAGTAATTACTATCAATTGAATACCACGAAATTGGGGAGAAAAGGGGGTAAAATGTATTATAAATGAATAAAAAATCAATTTAAAAAGTATTCAGACTTTTACTCAGTACTTTGTTGAAGCACCTTTGACAACGATTACAGCCTCGAGTTTTCTTGGGTACCTCAAGCTTGGCACACCTGTATTTGGGGAGTTTCTCTCATTCTTCTCTTCAGATCCTCTCAAGCTAATGTCAAGTTGGATGGGGAGCATAGCTGCACAGCTATTTTCAGGCCTCTCCAGGGGTGTTCGATCGGGTTCAAGGCCGGGCCTCTCAAGGACATTCAGAAACTTGTTCCGCAGACACTCCTGCGTTGAATGGCTGTGTGCTTAGGGTCGTTGTCCTGTTGGAAGGTGAACCTTCACCCCAGTCTGAGGTGCTTTTACTGAGGAGTGGCTTCCATCTGGCTACTCTACCATAAAGGCCTGATTGGTGGAGTGCTGCAGAGATAGTTGTCCTTCCCATTTCCACAGAGGAACTCTGGAGCTCTGTCAAAGTGACCATCGGGTTCTTGGTCACCTCCCTGACCAAGGCCCTTTTCCCTCAATTGTGCAGTTTGGCTAGTGCGTTCAACTCTAGGAAGAGTCTCAGTGGTTCCAAATATCTTCCATTTATGATTGATGGAGGCCACGGTGTTCTTGGGGACCTTCAATGCTGCAGACATTTTTTGGTACACTTCCCCAAAGCTCAATTTCAGGTCTCATAGCAAGGTGTCTGAATAGTTACGTAAATAAGGGATGTTTTTTATTTTTAATACATTAGCAAAAAAAATAGAAAAAACAGTTTTTGCTTTGTCATTATGGGGTATTGTGTGTATATCGATGAGGGATTTTTTGGGGGGATATATTCTAGAATAAGGCTGTAACGTAACAAAATGTGGAAAAGGGGAAGGGGTCTGAATACTTTCCGAATGCACTTTATTTCCGTTAGGGAACGCCAAATCTGTGAAGTGCACTTGTGCAATAACTCAATTCGCCCTTGCATTCCTTTTAAACAATGCAGTTTTGAGAAACGAGAAATGGTCAAGTCAACAAAACTTAGTCCACTCTGTTCGTAACAGATTCTAGATTTGGGAACAGAAAACTGAACAGAATGTCAGCCATGTTTCATCTCGCGCCCTCTTCTCCCACTTCCAGACACTGGACAGAATTGGTGGTGAGAAGAAGTTCGAAACGGATGCTTCAGATTTATACATCCTGTGAGAGATCTGGCTCCTTGCTCGAACTGTGGTGATATAGTAAGTCAGGAAACAGTCAATTAAATGACACATTCAAACTTACAGTGTAAAGCTCGTTGAGGACCTTCATCAAGTCTTCCTGAAGCTGAAACGTTATCTCCTTACTCTGAAAAAGAGAGAAAGAAAGTGTTCAATGCGAGACATCTATCATCTTTGCAGTACAGTCACATATTTATACATTGTCACATGGAACAAACAAGTATACAGAGTTGGGAATAGAGTAGAGCCTGGTAATGAGGTCATCAAAAAGAGAGAGTTGCCCATAGAGCCGTCTGTCTGCATGGCGTGAGAGAGATCTCAAATTAATTAATTAAATCTGCCATCAGACATGAGCCCACAATTAATATTTCTGAGATTCTCCCTACGGGGAAATAACAGTTATTTGATTGATGCAGAGTTAAAGCAGGGGTCTCAAACTGGCAGCGTGCGGACCAGATGCGGAATAGACACCGGCTGGAATGCGGTTCTAACCAACCAGCATTCAGGATTAGACCCACCTGTTGTATAAAATGTGATAAGGCACATGGATATCCCATTCAACTTATGTATTACCTGGGCATTAGCACACAGTTTTCCACACAGTCTCACACAAACCCTATTATCTGGCCCCTAACTCATTGTGGAGGCCTTTCCCAGCCCTCAGAGGGCTGTGAAACATGATCTATCCCACCACAACTGTGGTTTCCTGTATGGGCATGACGCCATAGCCAATGAGGAAGTGTCTCTGCTGAGGTCAGCAACCTCCCTGATCCAGGTGGATCTGCACACATCCTAGTTGCCACAAACACCCATGTTAGAGTGAGCCACTGCAGACACAGTCAACAACACTCCAATGGAATGTCATGGGTTGGAGTCGGGACTCTCTAGCTTAGCCGCCATATCTGAATAATGTGCTTTAGCCAACACCTCTACGCTCTTGTCGTCATGCCATACATGTTTGGGATGACAAACACAGCATACCAGGGGAGTTGGCTAGAGCACCAACAGTGAAACTCTTAGTTAGAGCATCTATGATTGTTTGAAGGAGGAAGTCAGGGCACAAACAAACACAGGTCCATCACAAAGAGAGCTCTGCTCTACTGTAAGTCCTGCTGACTGACTGGTGGAAGAGGTGGTGTCCAGTCCAAACATGTGGATGTAAACCATAGAGGATTAGCCCCCGTTGTGTGTGTGTGTTTGTGCATGCATGCGTAATTAAGTAAATCAATCAGTCTCCTCTGGCTGACCCATTCCAGCCTACACCTGTCCTGGCACTGGCCTACACCTCCTCAGCCAGTTCTCTTTTACTTACATATTACCACACAGACAGCCACCGGACAAATCGACTTAGCCATGTATAAATAGAGCTAAGTCACCTAAGTGGAAGTTAAGGTGCTCTCACATACAGAGAATGAAGAGCAGAATCTATAAGCTGGTAGTGGCACTGAGTTTTGGGCCAGGTAAATTATGGACTGGAGAGATCATTCCTGTTGCTCAAAATGTGTGAAGCAGGCTGCAACAAAAGAAATACACACACAACAGTTCAAAAGTTTGCGGTCACTTAAATTATTTTTGAAAGAAAAGCACATTTTTTGTCCATTAAAATAACATCAACTTGATCAGAAATACAGTGTAGACATTGTTAATGTTGTAAATGACTATTGAAGCTGGAAACGGCAGATTCTTTTATGGGATATCTAGATAGGTGTACAGAGGCCCATTATGAGCAACAATCACTCCTGTGTTCCAATGGAAAACGCTTTTGCAATTATGTTAGCACAGCTGAAAACTGTTGTTCTGATTAAAGAAGCAATAAAACTAGCCTTTAGACTAGTTGAGTATCTGGAGATTTGTGGGTTCTATTACAGGCTCAAAATGGCCAGAAACAAAGAACATTCTTCTCACACGGAAAGCCTTAATTTCTTAGAACAAGAATTGACTGACGAGTTTCAGAAGAAAGGTCTTTGTTTCTGGCCATTTTGAGCCTGTAACCGAACCCACAAATGCTGATGCTCCAGATACTCAACTAGTCTAAAGAAGGCCAGTTTTATTGCTTTTTTAATCTTTAAAATCAGCCGTTTCCAGATACAATAGTCATTTACAACATTAACAATGTCTACAATGTGTTTCTGATCAATTTTATGCTATTTTAAATGGACAAAAAAATATATTTTCTTTCAAAAACAAGGCCATTTCTAAGTGACCCCAAACTTTTGAATGGTAGTGTATAAAGTTTGGACACACCTACTCGATCAAGGGTTTTTCCTTTATTTTCAACATTGTAGAATAATATTGTAGACATCAAAACATTGAAATAACACATATGGAACCAAACAAGTTTTAAACAAAGCAAAATATATATTTTTGATTCTTCAAAGTAGCCACCCTTTGCTTTGATGACAGCTTTGCACCCTCTTGGCATTGTCTCAACCAGCTTCACCTGGAATGCTTTTCCAACAGTCTTTGAGTTCCCACATATGCTGAGCACTTGTTGGCTGCTTTTCCTTCACTCTGCGGTCCAACTCTGATGCAGCACTCCATCACTCTCCTTCTTGGTCAAATAGCCCTTACACAGCCTGGAGGTGTGTTGGGTCATTGTTCTGTTGAAAAACGCTGATAGTCCCACTAAGCGCAAACCAGATGGGATGGCATATCGCTGCAGAATGCTGCGGTAGCCATGCTGGTTAAGCGTGCCTTGAATTATAAATAATACACAGACAGTGTCACCAGCAAAGCACCCCCACACCATCACACCTCCTCCTCCTCCATGCTTCACAGTGGTAACCACACATGCTGAGATCATCCATTCACCTACTCTGCGTCTCACAAAGACACGGTGGTTGGAAACAAAAATCTCAAATTCGAGCGCATTAAGGAAAGATATTCCACAAATTCACTTTGAACAAGGCACACCTGTTAATTGAAATGCATTCCAGATGACTACCTCATAAAGCTGGTTGAGAGAATGTCAAGAGTGTGCAAAGCTGTCATCAAGGCAAATGGTGGCTACTTCGAAGAATCTCAAATATAAAATATATATTGATGTATTACACACTTTTTTGGGTTACTATATGATTCCATACGTGTTATTTCATAGTTGATGTCTTCACTATTATTCTACAATGTAGAAAATAGCATAAATTAAGAAAAACCCTTGAATGAGTAGGTGTGTCCGAACTTTTGACTGGTACTGTACTGTACGTATAGAATCACATCACATCCACACACACACACACACACACACACACACACACACATACATACACACACACACAATGTTATGATTACCTTTAAAGGTCTTCTATTATTTAAAGGGGAATGTAAACTGGGGTTTTTCCAACACGGATCATTTATTAAAGGACTAACACAAATGGGCTTCCCCTTTTAAGTGCACTGTTTATGAGTGATGCTAACCACATCTGAGTGAGACAGGAAGAGACAAGAATCCACTGAGCACCCCCCAGGGGTGATGGGTTTCATGTTGCCTCCAACATTAATTAGGCCCCAGAGAGGGACTGTACATAACCCTGGAGTCAATTTCTGGTGGCTGCTCCATATGTCAGAAGAAACACACTGGGACTCTAGTGAGAGGCTACACAAATCATATTGGCTCATATACTATACAGAAACAGTAATTGGAGTTAGTCTAGTAATTGACCAAGCCGGGTAGTAAATCAGTAAATTGTCAAGCTCTAATCCTAATGAAGTGTTAAAACACTTTACACTGCGCGTGATCAAATGCCAAGAGCAATTTAGTGGTACCTGGTGCAGTTTTGTGTTTCCCTCACCCTTCGTCCCTACCTCTGTAGTGAATGAATGCAGGAGTGTGCAATGGAGTAACTTGACAAACTAATACCTTCCTTTCTCCTCCCTCCATACAGATGAGGCTTTCAAGCCTTGGGAGAAATTCACCTTGTAGTTCCACCAGAATGGGACTTCCATAAATAAAAGAGGACTAAGTAAAACAAAAAGCGAGTTGTATGAATAATGAAAAGAGAATACATGTGATAAGACCTGCCCGACCATGAATGGACTGAGTGACAAAACGTGTATTTAGAGGTTTCTCCTTCGAACAAAGACAAATCGAGGTAAGCTGCGACTTTCTTGTGCACAGTACTATTCATAAATAAACATAGCATGAACACAAGCCAATGGTCAACTGTTAGGATATTTCATTTAAGGTTCTATACAGCTACACCTCATAACATAAAAAGGTAGAAAAGTTTGGAATTTGAAAATATAAAAACACTAGTGTTTGATGCCAGGATGACAAAGCAGCAGCCCTCTCGTGTTAAAAGAAGAGGAGCTGTAGTAACTGTGTTGTAACTGGGGGGCGTCCCCCGGTGTTTGTCTCTCGTTAATGGAGAGATCAAAGACACGGACTCACTGATTAGAGGGCAGGTGTGTCTCTGCTCCCCTGTTACAGACTCTTTCTCCCCCCCACCCACCAGGAGGATTCCGATTGGTTTGGCCCCTGGCTGCCAAACATCACTATACGAGCCAGAGGGGAGACACAAACACACACATGCACGAAACGCATCCACACAGTCACAAACACTGAAGACCTAACGGTGTCTGGTGACTGCAGGTCATTGCCTGTGTGTTCAAGCAGTCTCTTGCCTGTTGTGTTCAAGGTCAACCAACAATTATAATTGGTGGAGCAATAAGGAGGGATAATCATTTCTCCCCTCATGTACTGTGTGTAATGTCTGAATGCAAACGTCTTCATATGAGGGATGCTATGAACTAAACCTCATACATTATATTTTCACTCTTATCAATGCTTCTCAGGTACCAACTAACAGAATGAAGTCCAGTATAGTCTTGATTTAAATATCCAAAAATGTATACATACAGTATAATTGCTTTGATTGCATTGCAGGAGGGGAACACGTTGATGAGTTTAGTGGACTATCATTTTAAACATCAGTAATGTGGGTTGAGTGGGGGAAGAAAAAAACATCTGACAAAACACTGTCTGTCTGTCTGTGTGTTGTTAGTGTGTAGACCAGTCCTCTGTACCAACCAGTTTAAATCACTGAGACAATAATGACTTCAACCATAAATAAAATACCCCTTTTGTTTAGTCTTGATCTAGCAGACAGATTTAAAGACCCCTCTCTTTTAGTCGTGATCTAGCAGACAGATTTAAAGACCCCTCTCTTTTAGTCGTGATCTAGCAGACAGATTTAAAGACCCCTCTCTTTTAGTCGTGATCTAGCAGACAGATTTAAAGACCCCTCAGCGAAAGAAATAGGAAACATTTGATACAAAGCACCCCATTGAAACAGGCCCTGGTTTGTCATTTTCAGGGCTGTGGTTGGTTCATGTGACTCCTGGTGCATAGGAGAGCTCATAATCTGGTAGGGAGTTGTCCTCTTTGTGGCAGGAGTGAAACAGGCGGCAGCAACATTAGTAGCAGGGTTTCTGTCATGAGGTCAGACCTCAGATAGGAGGGTTAGGTAGGCCGTTTATGCTTATGATCAGGGCAGTGTGGGATGAGGAGGGTCCTCTGTACACACCCCAGCAACTGAGCTGCCATCAAGATGTCATCAGACACAACTTGAAACATAATAGTCCACTGATACACCCAACCATACATCAAATCTCTGAGAGCAGTCCAGTGTATCTAAGGCTGTAGATTGATAAATGTATAATTAGCAGCAGGGACCAGTTTTGTCCTGACTATGTGAATGAGCCCAGGATTTATCCAACATAATGGGGTACTGGAGAGCTCCATGATCAATTAAAGACAAGTGGTAAGGAACAACTCCTGTCCCTAATTAGTTGCACTTCCTTACGTGGGATCACTGGGATCTCACCTCGTCTGACCTCTAACCTCTGTGACCGCATCTAGCCAGGTCAAAGGTCAGAGTACAAACTACATTACAGATCTCACCTTCTTGAGCAGGCGTGTGGAGTCCTCGCTGATCTGCATGAAGCGCATGATGACGTTGTTCAGGTAGATGTCACTGAGGGTGGCGTGGTCCTTGCTCTCCCTCCTCACCTGGTTCAGCAACAGGTACCAGCAGTTAACCGGGGACAGCAGGTTCTGGTCCTTCCTAAAAAGGATTTATAAGACACAAGATATAAGATGACCCTCTTTACAGAAAGATTTTCACTTGACTCCTGTTCATTCATATAAAACAGAACAGTGACTGTGCACAACTTCATTATCATACACTGATCACTGCATAGACAAACGAGATAGAGACACTGACAAGTAGAGACAGGGAAATGTAGGGATGTGTTCAGGCACCCTAAGAAACAGAGGTGTGTGTGCGCGTGTGCCCTCTTGCCTGGCTCTCTGAAGGCGGTCTTTGTCATCTGATTTGATTATTAGGATCCCCATGAGTCGACGCCAATGGCGACAGCTAGTCTTACTGGGGTCCGAAACATAACGAAAAATACATTACAGACAAAAGGCTTTACAATTTACATACAGTACCAGTCAAAAGGTTTGGACACACCTACTCATTCAAGGGTTTTTCTTTTGTTTTTACTATTTTATACATTGTAGAATAATAGTGAAGACATCAAAACTATGAAATAACCCATATGGAATCATGTAGTAACCAAAAAAGTGTTAAACAAGTCAGAATATTTGAGATTATTCCAAGTAGCCACCCTTTGCCTTGATGACAGCTTGGCACACTTTTGGCATTCTCTCAGCCAGCTTAATGCTTTTCCAACAGTCTTGAAGGAGTTACCACATATGCTTAGCACTTGTTGGTTGCTTTTCCTTCACTCTGCGGTCCAACTCATCCCAAACCATCTCAATTGGGTTGAGGTCAGGCGATTGTGGAGGCCAAGTCATCTGATGCAGTACTCCATCACTCTCATTCTTGGTCAAATAGCTCTTACGCAGCCTAGCGGTGTGTTGAGTCATTGTCCTGTTGAAAAACAAACCATAGTTCCACTAAGTGGAAACCAGATGGTATGGCGTATTGCTGCAGAATGCTGTGGTAGCCATGCTGGTTAAGTGTGTCTTGAATTCTAAATAAATCACAAACAGTGTCACCAGAAAAGCACCCCAACGCCATCACACCTCCTCCTCCTCCATGCTTCATGGTGGGAACCACACATGCGGATATCTATTCATCTACTCTGCATCTCACAAAGATTTAGCATGGGTCCTCATATCCTCAAAAAGTTATACAGCTTTACCATCGAGAGCATTCGGCCTGGTTGCATCACTGCTTGGTATAGCAACTGCTCATCATCTGACTGCAAGGCGCTGCAGAGGATAGTGTGTACGGCCTAGTTCATCCCGGAGTTCAAGCTTCTTGCCATCCAGGACCTATATACTAGGTGGTGTCAGAGGAGGGCCCTAAAATTTGTCAAAGACTCCAGCCACCCTAAACATAAACTGTTCTCTCTGCTACCGCATGGGAAGCAGTACCGCAGCACCAAGTCTAGGTCCAAAAGGCTCCTTAACAGCTTCTACCCCCCAAGCCATTAGACTACTAAACATCAAATGGCTACCTGGACTATTAGCGTCGACCACCTTTTTTTACGCTGCCACTACTCGCTGTTTATTATCTATGCATAGTCACTTCACCCCTACCTACATGTACATATTACCTCGACCAACCTGTACCCCCACACATTGCCTCATTACCCCATGTATATAGCCTTGTTATTTTATTGTGTTACTTTTCATTTCACTTTTTTGGGGATGGTATTCGCTAACTTTTTTTTTTTACTGCCATTGTTGGTTAAGGGCTTGTAAGTAATCATTTCACTGTAAGGTCTACAGCTGTTGTATTAGGCACATGTAACAAATCAAATCGTATTTGAAACAACAAACAGCAGGGATCTAGACAGCCACAAGCCCGGGACAATCCGCGGTCCCAGCCACAATGGCTAACTGTCGAGAGCTGCGTTCAAGCCCTCAAGAAAACACCGCTGGCTTGATTAGGCAGCTAGCTAGCACCTAGGCTAGCTTCTAATCCAAGCAGCTTTCAGACCCGGCCTTATTCGGCAGGATCACTGGACAGATAGTAGCGGTCCCGAGTCATAGGATCAAAACTCAAAAGGTAGCTATCTAGTAACCAAACTTTTTCTATAGACGTTCACAGCAACAAACTTTCCAAAATAACTAACCGAGCTCTACCTTGTTCTGCGTTCAACAGGAAGTGACGTGAAAAGCAAATGTGTGCTTGGAGATCTAGGTCTCAGTTACCTGACAGCTCTGTCCTGTCTGCTCAACACTCACCTAGCGAGATGTTTAAAGACTTCTTAATGTGGATCAGGCCCAAGCCTGGCCAAGGCTTTCGACTCTGTCAATCACCGTATTCTTATCGGCAGACTCAATAGCCTTGGTTTCTCAAATGACTTCCTCGCATGGTTCACCAACTAGTTCACAGACAGAGTTCAGTGTGTCAAATCGGAGGGCCTGTTGTCTGGACCTCTAGCAGTCTCTATGGGGGCACCACAATTCTCAGGCCGACTCTTTTCTTTGTATATATCAACGATATTGCTCTTGCTGCGGGTGATTCCCTGATCCACCTCTACGCAGACGACACCTTCTGTATACTTCTGGCCCTTCCTTGGACACTAACCTCCAAACGAGCTTCAATGCCATACAACACTCCTTCCGTGGCCTCAAACTGCTCTTAAATGCTAGTAAAATCAAATGCATGCTTTTCAACCGTTCGCTGCCCGCACCCACCCGCCCATCCAGCATCACTACTCTGGACGGTTCTGAACTAGAATATGTGGACAACTACAAATACCTAGGTATCTGGCTAGACTGTAAACTCTCCTTCCAGACTCATATTAAACATCGCCAATCCAAAATCAAATCTAGTATCGGCTTTCTATTTCGCAACAAAGCCTCCACTCACGCCATCAAACTTACCCTAGTAAAACTGACTATCCTATGGATCCTCGACTTCGGCGATGTCATGTACAAAATAGCTTCCAATACTCAGAAAACTGGATGCAGTCTATCACAGTGCCATCCGTTTTGTTACCAAAGCCCCTTATACCACCCACCACTGTGACCTGTATGCTCTAGTCGGCTGGCCCTTGCTACATATTCGGCGCCAGACCCACTACCTCCAGGTCATCTATAAAAGTCTATGCTAGGTAAAGCTCCGCCTTATCTCAGCTCACTGGTCACGATAACAACACCCACCAGTAGCACGCGCTCCAGCAGGTATATCTCCCTGGTCATACCCAAAGCCAACACCTCCTTTGGCCGCCTTTCCTTCCAGTTCTCTGCTGCCAGTGACTGGAACGAATTGCAAAAATCGCTGAAGTTTGAGACTTGTGTTTTCCTCACTAACTTTAAACATCAGCTATCTGAGCAGTTAACCGATCGCTGCAGCTGTACATAGTCCATCTGTAAATAGCCCACCCAATCTACCTACCTCATCCCCATATTGTTTTAATTTACTTTTCTGCTCTTTTGCACACCACTATCAC
Source organism: Oncorhynchus kisutch (assembly GCF_002021735.2). NCBI lineage: Eukaryota > Metazoa > Chordata > Actinopteri > Salmoniformes > Salmonidae > Oncorhynchus > Oncorhynchus kisutch. The sequence goes on along the minus strand of NC_034195.2, from coordinate 38,607,800 downwards.
ATCATCATCTATCACTCAAGTGTTAATCTGCTAAATTGTAATTACTTCGCTACTATGGCCTATTTATTGCCTTACCTCCTCACGCCATTTGTACACACTGTATATAGACTTTCTTTTTTTCTATTGTGTTATTGACTGTATGCTTGTTTATTCCATGTCTAACTCTGTGTTGTTGTTTGTGTCACACTGCTTTGCTTTATCTTGGCCCGGTCGCTGTTGTAAATGAGAACTTGTTCTCAACTAGCTTACCTGGTTAAATAAAGGTGAAATAAAATAAAATCACAAAAAAGTATTTGCTAGTAAGTATTAGCTTCCACAGCCCTTTCCAGGTGATGAGTGCCCTATATAATAACATGCACTATATATCAGCACTGAGTGCACACTGCACCTGTGGGGGAGTTGGGTTGGAGAGTGTGTATCAACAACATTTCTGGGGCATAGCTGGAGCAATGTTTTAAGCTGATCTGACATCTCGCAACAGGGGAGAGAGGCTGCCACAAGCTTACATAAACTTAGGAAACTAAAGACTTCCTTGTTAGATAAGTTACTTTACATGTAGTAAAGTTTTAGAATAGAGCATCACAAGAAACAATACAGAAAGAGGAAAAGAAAAGAGGCTAAGAGGGAGAAAGAGAGAAAGCGACAGACAGAGTGAGACATGGCTGTGCTTAAGCAGCGGCCTGCAGCAGGCTGAATTCCTAAATGTAATCTAAAACATTGCTCCTGCTGTGGAGCAGAGCAGTTAGCCGAGGAGAGGAAGGAGGACAGAAGAAAGGCCAGGTCCTGAGGCCTTAGGGCCAGCTGGCAGGAATCATATGGAACACTGGAAGAGCTCCACCCCGAAGGTCAGTCAGCAAAGACAGGCAGTACACCCACACTTGTCAACGCAACAGGTGAAACTCTGTACCCTCGCCCTGGCACATGGCCAATGCTGCATCCCTGAACTACATAACTCTTTGATGATAGCTGCTGGAAGCGGACAAAACATCCCGGGCCACAGAGCTGTAACATTCCGTCTCTCTCGCTCGCTCTCTCAGAACTCTCTGGGAAGTTTGGAAAACAGGAACTATAGTGCATGTGACAAAAGACAGGACAGGAAATGAAAAACATCCTGGTGACTGCCAAACGCAAGGCCATTTTTCATAAAAGGAATAATCAAATTTAGCTAAAAGCATAAGTGACGCATGGGGAAACATGTACAGAACATGGCATTGGCAGGGAAGTTACCAGGAAGAAAAACAGTTATTGCAATAGAAGACTTATGGCAGAGTTGCTGGACAGCATCACACCCACACAAGACTGAAGTTACTGTAAATCTTTTAGCTTCAGTGGAGTGGCGTGCTTTCATTTATTCTCTGTTCCTGCATGTGTGTGCGCAAGTGTGTGTTTTTTTAGCCTAGTATGTATGAGAGGGCGAGGGCTACCAGAAAGTGAGTGTTTGTGTGAAGTGTGTGTTTGTGCATGCACATGTGGGTCTATTGTGTGTGTGTGTGTGTACACTTGAGTATGTGATTGGTCGGTCTCTACTGTAATGAGCTTGGTCATGGGACATCAACTGTGACCACGGGTTAGATAATTAGATAACTCGGCCTTTTAATATACCCATCCGCTAGTGGAGGGGCTCTGCTGAGAGAGGGGTGCACTACAGCGCGTGTCCGTACGGCCGTCTACTTTTGACCATTCATATGGGCCCCTAGTCAACAGTAGTGCACTATGTAGGGATTGGGAATAGGGTGCAATTTGGGATGCAGCCTAAAAGAGACAGCTGATGAGTCACCACACAGCCTTCTTTCATCACACGCTTTGTTGCACATAATGGCTGTAATGAACAACTGGCAGGAACTTACAATTACAGTCCCCGAAATGTCAGAACGAATGGAGGAAAGGCTTTGGGACCTAAAAGGGTCCTTATTCCAAATGTGCAACTAGTGTAGATGAAAACACTAAGGGAGCCATTGAATGAACAGTAGCTGTTGTAATAAATCAATGGCCTAATAGTGGGGTTGTGTGCTGGCTATTGAGACATACTGCTGGACCAAGTGTCAGGCCATTGAGTTAGGCGCGTGTGTGTGTGTGTGTGTGTGTGTGTGTGTGTGTGTGTGTGTGTGTGTGTGTGTGTGTGTGTGTGTGTGTGTGTGTGTGTGTGTGTGTGTGTGTGTGTCTTTTAGGGCTGTCCCTGACAACATCAAAAAATATCTTGGGTCGACCGAGTCTTGTTCTGTTCTTTCATCCAATCAATTGGTCAAAATGTTTCCGTATATAGACAGATTACGTTATTCAAACAAATACAGTTTAACTACATATGCACTGAGCTTGTCTGATGCTTTACGCGCACTTTGATTAGATAACAAAAGACACACACATGAATCAATATGGTCACAGTGTGAGACTGGCGAACGTGGTCTCGCTCTCCTCCCTACGGCAGTGAAAATGCACCACAGCACAAGAAGTGTTTATTGGGATGTCCATGAGGAAGCTGCATCATCATTACAGTCATTTAGTTTCTTGTTCGCTTCTGACTGAAAAGTTCTGTTACCGAAATCCCTAATTTGTTTTTGAAAAAAACATTCCCTTTTCTCTCAACCCTTACTCTCTTTACGTGAAACATCGCATGCATGTGACAAATAGGGCCTGACCTATAGCCTATCATAATCACATCAATACATCGGTTATAACAAAGTATGAACACCATGACACGTGACAGCGAAATGGATGCGGAGGACATGAAAAAGAAGCTCGAAATGGGTGAATGTTTACTGGTTGCTCAGGAGGGAAAGGAGAAGTCAGATCTGTGGAAGACATTTGACTTAGTTGTGGAAACTACTGGAGATCCAGAAAAAAAGGGCATAGGAGCAAGCATTGAGTGAGTATTGTGTGTGCCAAACAGTTTCCGTTATATGTATATTTATGGGGATCTTTTGGAACAGTGTAAATGACACTAAATAACTGTACCAGAGAGCCTGTTCTAACAAAAAAAAGATACATAAAGCCTTTATTAAAGCATACTAAAAACAGTTGCAAGCATTCTTGAATTGCAGTTTATTTATTGTTTAGGATAATTATTCAAAGCTCCCATTGTTATTTAATTGAAAACTAAAATGCTTGATTGCATTTCAAAAGCATTAATGTCCTGTATGCTGTGTGATGGAATTAACAAATTAATGATTGATTGACTGATACGGTAGCCTATTGAAATATAGTCCTAAGTAAGTTACTGTATTAATACTAAACAGTATGCGCTCTCAGGCGTACAGCTCGATGGTGGTTATACAAGGCTACTATACATAGACTACTAATGATAACGACATTACTTAATACTATATTGATTATCATAATAATAAAATTCAAAACAGTTGAATCTGTGAAATTGCTTTACCTGACATTTTGACATTGCATGAGGCTTGGTGCTCACGGAATCAGTTGGCTATTAAACAAACACTCAAACAGGCAACAGAAGCAAGATCTATCATATTTCTGTCGTTATACAGTGCTTTCAGAAAATATTCAGACCACATTTTGTAACGTTACAGCCTTATTCTAAAATGTATTAAATCCCTTTACCACCCTCAAATCTACACACAATACCCCATAATGAAAAAGCAAAACAGGTTTTCAGAATTTATTAACAAATGTAAACTGAAACATCACATTTACATACGTATTCAGACCCTTTGCTCAGTACTTTGTTGAAGCACCTTTAGCAGTGATTACAGAATCGATTCTTCTTGGGTATGACACGACAAGCTTGGCACACCTGTATTTGGAGAGTTTCTCCCATTCTTCTCTGCAGATCCTCTCAAGCTCTGTCAGGTAGGATGGGGAGCATTGCTGCACAGCTATTTTCAGGTCTCTCCAGAGAGGTTAGATCGGGTTCAAGTCCGGGCTCTGGCTGGGCCACTCCAGCATACTCAGAGACTTGTCCCGAAGCCACTCCTGCGTTGTCATGGCTGTGTGCTTAGGGTAGTTGTCCTGTTGGAAGGTGAACCTTCACCCCAGGTCTGAGGACCTGAACACTCTGGAGCAGGTCTTCATCAAGGGTCTCTCTGTACTTTGCTCCGTTCAGCTTTGCCTTGATCCTGATTAGTCTACCAGTTCCTGCTGCTGAAAAACATCCCCACAGCATAATGCTGCCACCACCATGCTTCACCGTAGGGATGGTGCAGGGTTTCCTCCAGACGTGACACTTTGCAAAGAGTTCAATCTTGGTTTCATCAGACCAGAGAATGTTGTTTCTCATGGACAGAGTCATTAGGTGCCTTTTGGCAAACTCCAAGTGGGCTGTCATGTGCCTTTTACTGAGGAGTGGCTTCCGTCTGGCCACTCAACCATAAAGGCTTGATTGGTGGAGTGCTGCATAGATGTTTGTCCTTCTGGAAGGTTCTCTCATCTCCACAGAGGAACTCTGTCAGAGTGACCATTGGGTTCTTGGTCACCTCCCTGACCAAGGCTCTTCTCCCCCGATTGCTCAGTTTGGCCAGGCAGCCAGCTCAAGGAAGAGTCTTGGTAGTTCCAAACTTCTTCCATTTAAGAATGGTGGCGGCCACTGTGTTCTTGGGGACCTTCAATGCTGCAGACATTTGGTACACTTCCTCAGATCTGTGCCTCGTCACAATGCTGTCTCGGCGCTCCACAAACAATTCCTTCGACCTCATGGATTGGATTTTGCTCGGATACGCACTGTCAACTTTGGGACCTTATATAGACAGGTGTGTGCCTTTCCAAATCATGTGCAATCAGTTGAATTTACCACAGATGGACTCCAATCAAGTTGTAGAAACATTAAGGATGATCAATGGAAACAGGATGCAACGGAGCTCAATTTCAAATCTCATAGCAAAGGGTTAGAATACTTCTGTAAATAAGGTATCTTTATTTTTAATCAGTTTGCTAGTATTTCAAAAAACATGTTTACGCTTTGTCATTATGGGTAGATTGCTGAGGATTTGTTATTTAATCCATTTCAGAATAAGGCTGTAACATAACATATGGAACAAGTCAAGGGGTCTGAATACTTTCCGAAGGCACTGTATATGGATGATTTCTAAAACCAGGCACATTTAACAGTTAGGCTATTGTAGGGCTGGGCGGTATAGACCGGTATTAAAATACCGGTATACCGTATTTTACGATACACCGGTATTAAAATACCGTCACATAATATAACCATACACAATGGATTAGTTCACTGAGACAGGCGCGAATCAGACAGGTGTCTGGTCGACTAAAGAAATCTTGGTTGACCAACAGCCTATCAACCAAACAATCGTCCAGTCGACTAAATGCGATCAGCGCTAGTGTGCTTAAGTGTGAGGGCTGCCAGTGTGTGTGTGGAGGTGACGAGGGCCATGGCAGCACAGTGACCTCTGGGACTCTGCCAACTACCCTACATAATGGCAGGTAACTCTCTCAATGTCATTATTTCTACACAATGCAGGAATTCGGTTAAACCACAGAGGGCGACACAGGTAGAAAGGGGGAGAGTAAACAACTGTCCTCGGAAGAAATAAGAAGGAGAACGAGGGAGAAAGTCTGCGTGAGAGGAATCTCATTAACTGTTTGTGCTTACGCGTGTGGGCGTGCTTAGGTGCATGCATGACTACATGTGCATGTGTTTGCAGGAGAAAGTAACTGTCCTGACAGCTCCAACTCCATTGAAAAGCCATTATAACCATATAAAACTGTCACTTCTTACAGTAGCGACAAGTAAGGATAATTAATCCCACTATGCAGTGTCTTTACACAGCAGCATAGGCCTTATCTGAAATAGCAAAGTCCTTTACGATAAGACTTTTTCATTAATAAGCCGCCTCACTAGCTTTAATGGAAGTTTCGCTCTGGGTGGATTGCAAACTGTTATAGTTAGTAGGCTAATTAATTGCCTGGTGAGTGAGGCTATAATGTCAGCTGATACAGTAAACAGTTGGCCCTCTGTCGCTTAGTGGGTTGAGCATGGTGCTTCCAACACAAGTATTGTGGGTTTGATTCAGCTCAGATTCAGCTCAGATTCAGGCCACCCATAAGAAATATGTATGCACGCATGATTGTAAGTCGATTTGGAAAGAAATGTTTGCTAAATGGTTTATTATATTATGATATTACATAATGTTATACATATTATATTTACAAAAGGTATGGAATGACAGCTACTATCTGAAATTGGGAGTGTTTAGTGTATATTTGGATCATTTCACCACGAATGAAAGGTCATTTAAATCCTATGAGACACAAAAAGGGAGGTCTCTTTGACCGATTCGCTTTGTTTGATGGGGGAAAGAAATGTTGTCTATTCAAGTCGCTCCCTCTCAGGGGTGGCCTTGGCTATATAAATAATTCAATTATACCCCTCTCCATTCCATCCCTCTGACATTCCCTAAACAAACAGTACTGCATAATGTGTGTGTGTTTAATGTGTTCATTTTGCAAACAGCAATGGTACTGTCATCGACTGACTGACTGTCACTCCCTAGGACAGGGCTCTGGCCACTCTGCTGTGGGGCCTGATGTTGCTCTCTCCCACTGCATTCTGGGAGGAAAAGAGAGAAGTGGGTAAAAGAGCTGCTGACCCAGCTGGGGCTTATAGGGTGTCATGGTGTCTGTCTGCTCTGGAGGGGAGCAATGATGAGAGAGTACTGTCCACACAGGAAAACAGTCAGTTTGGGTTTTTTCCCCCCTCATCAATCTACACACACACACACACACACACACACACACACACACACACAAACAAAGCAAAGATTTTGGCAAATATATCACGTTTATAGTATCTATAAGCTGGAAGTAGAAGCCTAATAGTGGTTGTCCATTAGTTTACACCAATTAGGGGAGGGGTGGTAGGGTTAGGGGAAAATAATAAAGGACAGTATATAACAAATAAACTAGATATAAATAATATATGGGGGATTGGAAGTGACGCAGACAAATATATTGATAGAAGCTACAATCTATCTGCAATATTAAAGCTGATCTACCCCCTATAGAATATGTAGTGCCTTCGGAAAGTAATCAGACCCCTTGAATTTTCCCCAAAAAATGTACGTCACAGCCTTATTCTAAAATAGATGAAACCCCCCCCAGCAATCTACACACAATACCCCATAATGACAAAGCAAAAACATATTTTTTGTGTGCAAATTCATTCAAAAACAAAAAACCGAAATATCACATTTACATAAGTATTCAGACCCTTTACTCAGTACTTTGTTGGCAGCAATTACAGCCTCGAGACTTATTGGGTATCAAGCTACAAGCTTGGCACACCTGTATTTGGGGAGTTTCTCCCATTCTTCTCTGCAGATCCTCTCAAGCTCTGTCAGGCTGGTTGGGGAGCATCGCTGTACAGCTATTTTCAGGTCTCTCCAGAGATTTTTGATCGGGTACAAGTCTGAGCTCTGGATGGGCCATCTTTCCCTCGATCCTGACTAGTATCCCAGTCACTGCCGCTGAAAAACATCCCCACAGCATGCTGCTGCCACCACCATGCCTCACCGTAGGGATGGTATTGGCCAGGTGATGAGCGGTGCCTGGTTTCCTCCAAACGTGACACTTGGTATTAACCAGTTGGATTTAGGGGGCGCTATTTAAATTTTTGGATGAAAAACGTTCCCGTTTTAAACAAGATATTTTGTCACGAAAAGATGCTCGACTATGCATATCATTTGTGGGATTTGTGGGAACTCCTTCAAGACTGTTGGAAAAGCATTCCTCATGAAGCTGGTTGAGAGAATGCCAAGAGTGTGCAAAGTTATCAAGGCAAAGGGTGACTACTTTGAAGAATATAAAATATATTTTGATTTGTTTAACACTTTTTTTGGTTACTACATGATTTCATATGTGTCATTTCATAGTTGGAGGTCTTCACTATTATTCTATAATGTAGAAAATAGTTCAAATAAAGAAAAGCCCTTGAATGAGTAGGTGTCCAAACCTTTGACTGGTACTGTATATCATAAAATATATTAACTACATTTTCCACCAGTCCATAGCTATCTCAGCATCCATAGTTAACCCAGCAGTGCTGCAGTTCTTGATACAAACCGATGCGCCTGGCACCTACTACCATACCCAGTTCAAAGGCACTTAAATCTTTTGTCTTTCCCATTCACGCTCTGAATGGCACACATACACAATCCATGGCTTAATTGTCTCAAGGCTCAAAAATCTTTAACGGGTCTCCTCCCCTTCATCTACACTGATTGAAATGGATGTAACAAGTGACATCAATAAGGGATCATAGCTTTCACCTGGATTTACCTGGTCAGTCTAGGTCATGCACTGAGTGTACAATGTTTTGTACAATCAGTGCACGGCTGCTGCAGAGAGACGAGAGTGCATGAGAAAATGAGTTTTGATCAGTCAGGGATATTAAAAGTGCTGAAAACATGTTGGCTCACCATTTAAAAGGAAGATGGAAAACAAACTATAGGATGAAAAATACTGGTGTTTTTGCGCAGGTACAGCCAACTAGCGCTAGCTATCGCAATCAAGCTAAAATAACATCCCTACAGCCTACCGCTGCTGCAGAGCTGTACCCTAACAAGATCGCTTCTGGGCCAACTGAGGTGCTGTAGCAATAATCCCATAGGTAGCACAAATTGTGTACTTCCTTACAAACAGTCACTTTATCTCACTCCTGAAAGCGACCCGATAGAGTAGAAAAACATGGCTGACGAGACATTCCTTGTCCTGGACACTGAAATGTACCATATCCCCTCTGACTCTCTTTCTCCAAATGGAGGAAACCGATGCCAGACATCAGGGCTAGTACAAAGCATCCTACTTTACCTGACAAAGACTTGACTTCTCCAACTTCTCTGGTGATTTTTATTATTTGACCAACTTAAACTGAATGAACATAACTTGGCTTCCTGTCAAATGTGGAACAACTTCATAAGAAATCTGTGACAATGCTCAACTCAGTTAGCAGCAGTTAGCAGCCTAACTGCACGCAGCTTGTCAGTATTCACTGCTCTCCAGTGCGGAAATGCCAGCTAATTAGCCAGTGATTTAAAGAGCACATTTTAAAGCTAATCCATTTTATTACACACAGAGCCAGCCCAAGCTAGGCTGAGGCACTGCACTAACGTTAGGCCATGAAGCTCAGAGTCAGACGTAAGTACACTTTTTCAACCTCACACAAGTCGTTCCAAAGGAAACATCCTAGAGAATGTGGAAAATACATAAGCTGTTCTGTATTAACCTTGTTTATACAATCACAAAAAATAAATAGGCCACGTCTTAAAACCCGGCAGCAGGGCATTCACTGTTAGTCAAACGTCTGGCATTTACAGAGCACCAAAATATGCCGCTCGACAAATGTTTACCCTACAAATGAACAGACTGGACTCTATATCACACGATGAAATCCACAGCTAGCGATCCATGCCATCAGATTCTCCTCAGTCTTCCAGTCCTGCACACACAGCTGGTAGAGCCATTGTGGTTTTCAGGCGCAGTAGACTCAGTAGAGGCCTATTTGAGGACACCGAGTAGGGCAAAAAGACGTTTTATTTTTTGGTCCCCGCCGCAAGTTCAAACAATATGCTAATGTTTCCTTTTCCATAAGCAGTATTCTCCAGCGTAATGAGACCCCAAGTACAGCATTGCTCGACTGTGTCAACATTCCAATACGGCTCATCAATGGCATCATGCTAGAGTCAAACGGTGCTTTACCACACAGACAGGGGGTAAAGAAACAAGCCATGGGAAAGAGATTGAGGGTTAGGTCTTCAGTGTGATCATACTTCAATTAATTTGGGGCGAGATTAACACATTTTCATCTTTTGTCATTTCAGGTCTTGTCTCATTTGTGGTTAGACTACATCAGACCGAGACCAACTCACTATAGACATAGTTAGCTTATTCTCCACAAGAATGATTATAGAACTAGGGTTCCTCTCACCATTCCATTTATTCTCTATTATGGATCTGGTCACCATTGGAGAGCGTGAGCAGTCATGATATGATCATCTGATATCCATTATTTAACTCAGAAAATCTATTCCCATTCTGGGAGGTATCAGTTCGTTCATTGGAGTTTCTCCACTTACATAATTCACATGGTGCTGGAAATACCATCTACACATTGACAGAGGGTGACAGTTTGTGAATTGTGATGTAAGATGGGGGAAAGTATTTGAAATATATGGCTACCCATGCTAACCATCAGAAGTACCAATGAACAAAAGGGACATTATGCAGAATGGGCTAAAGGGGGAAATAGAGGATATGGATATTTATTGCTGGAGCTCCTGGTGTAACAGCCTGCCTTCATAGGATATTGCTTTTCAATAATTATTGTTCATTTATTCATATTGGGAACACATACATTTGAACATTTATGAAAAAAATGGGAAATAAAACCACCCGTCTAAATCGATTTCAGTCGCCTAATGGAGAAAATTAGTAGAATGACATGACAATTAAATGTCTTATGCAGTTTGATAATGAGAAACGAATAGGAAAAGGAATCATTGAGCGCTGCTGGTGGGTGGGTGTGTGTGACCAGACTGATTATAATAAAAAAAAACATTTATTGATTTGCCGGGTCAACATTGTAATCAAAGTTGAATGTATTTTCCAGATTGATAGTCATGAACATATAATCAAATATGACACTGATTCTGGTTGCCTACTGCAACAGGTATTCATGAACACTGAACCTGAGAGAGGCATATTTCAGACAGCGACAGTTCCATCCAGTGACTTAACTTGTACAGAAGAAAGACATAAACTGAGACAAAGACATAAAAGTCTCAGACCTAGACCCAGGCAGACAGCCCCTAAGTCAGGGATAGAGATCGACATAGACCCAGGCAGACCGCCCCTAAGTCAGGGATAGAGATCGACATAGACCCAGGAAGACCGCCCCTAAGTCAGGGATAGAGATCGACATAGACCCAGTCAGACCGCCCCTAAGTCAGGGATAGACATCGACATAGGGGCGGTCTGCCTGGGTCTAAGTCAGGGATAGAGATCGACACAGACCCAGGCAGACAGCCCCTAAGTCAGGGATAGAGATCGACCTAGACCCAGGCAGACAGCCCCTAAGTCAGGGAATCGAGATCGACACAGACCCAGGAAAAGAGAAAAAACACATACAAGACCTATATACACTTGTACCCACTTGTACTGCTGGTGGTCCTTGGTGCTCCGAGTCTTAGCCATGAACCTCTCTGCCAGTTTCTCCAGGTTCCTGGAGTACTCCATCTCAATCTCTGACTTCTTCCTGAAGAAGTCCTGCAGGTCCTGGAGGAGCTGCACCCTCATCTCTGTCTGCTGGTCCAGGCATTTCTGCTGCTCCACCAGCTGGGCACGGATCTCTGAGGACACAGACAGACACAACCAAGTCAGATGGATGTCGAGAACCACACACACAAAAGTCAGAGGTTTGTAGATCTCTTAGAACCACACAGAACAGACAGGTGAGAAATATGTCAATCTTAGTAGTCAACACCAGCCAATATTCCAATGGAAAACAATGCCTTCAGAAAGTACTCATACCCCTTGACTTATTCCACATGTTGTTGTGTTACAGCCTAAGTATATTTTTTCCATCTCACCCATCTACACACAATACCCCATAATGACAAAGTGACATGTTTTTAAAAAGTGTATAAAATATAAAATACAGAAATATCTCATTTTACGCAAGTATTTACACCCTCGAGTCAGGACTTTGTAGAGGCACCTTTGGCAGCGATTATAGCTGTGAATCTTTCTGGCTAAATCTCTAAGAGCTTTCCACACCTGGATTGTTCAACATTAGCCCATAAATATTTTCTAAATTATTCAAGCTCTGTCAAATTGGCTGTTGGTTATTGCTTGACAATTTTCATGTCTTGTCATAGATTTTCAAGTAGATTTAAGTCAAAATTGTAACTCAGCCACTCAGGAACATTCATTGTCTTCTTGGTAAGCAACTCAAGTGTAGATTTGATCTTGTGTTTCAGGTTATTGTTCTGCTGAAATGTGTATACATCTCCCAGTGTCTAGTGAAAAGCTAGATTTTGCTTGTGCTTAGCTCCATTCCTGTTTTATCCTGAAAAACTCCCCAGTCCTTAACAATTACAAGCATTCCTATAACATGATGCAGCCACTACTGTGCTTGAAAATATGGAGAGTGATACTCAATAACGTGTTGTATTGGATTTGCCCCAAACATAACACTTTGTAATCAGGACAAAAAGTGAATTGCTTTGCCCCATTTTTGCAGTATTACTTTAATACCTGTTGCAAACAGGATGCATGTTTTGGAATATATTTTTTATTCTGTCCAGGCTTTGTTCTTTTCACACTGTCAATTAAGTTAGTATTGTGGAGTAACTACAATGTTGTTGATCCATCCTCAGTTCTCATATCACAGCCATTAAACTCTGTAACTGTTATAAAGTCACCATTGGCCTCATGGTGAAATCCTTGAGCGGTTTCCTTCCTTTCAGGCAACGGAGTTAGGAAGGGCGCCTGTATCTTTGTACTGACTGGGTGTAATTAACTTAAATTATGCTCAAAGGGATATTAAATGTCTGCTTTTGTATTTTTACCCATCTGCAAATAGGTGCCCTCTTTGGAGGCATTGGAACACCTCCCTTGTTGAATCTGTGTTTGAAATTCACTGCTCGACTGAGGGACATTACAGATAATTGTATGTGTGGGATACAGGTATAAAGGTAGCCATTACAAAAATCATGGAAAACACTTGTATTGAACACAGTGAGTCCATGCAACTTACAGTATGTGACTTGTAAAGCACATTTTTACCCCTGAACTTACAGTTGAAGTCGGAAGTTTACATACACTTAGGTTGGAGTCATTAAAACTTGTTTTTCAACCACTCCACAAAATTCTTGTGAACAATGTATACTTTTGGCAAGTCGTTAGGACATCTACTTCGTGCATGACAAATAATTTTTCCAACAATTGTTTACAGACAGATTATTTCACTTATACTTATTCACTGTATCACAATTCCAGTGGGTCAGAAGTTTACATACACTAAGTTGACTGTGCCTTTATACTGCTGGGAAAACTCCTGAAAATGATGTCATGGCTTTAGAAACTTCTAATAGGCTAATTGACATCATTTGAGTCAATTGGAGGTGTACCTGTGGCTATATTTCAAGGCCTATCTTCAAACTCAGTGCCTCTTTGCTTGACATCATGGGAAAATCAAAAGAAAAGACCTCAAAAAACAAATTGTAGACCTTCACAAGTCTGGTTCATCCTTGGGAGCAATTTCCAAATGCCTGAAGGTACCATGTTCATTTGTACAAACAATAGTACGCAAGTATAAACACCATAGGACCAAGCAGCCATCATACCGCTCAGTAAGGAGACGCGTTGTCTCCTAGAGATGAACGTACTTTGGTGCGAAAAGTGCAAATCAATCCCAGAACAGCAGCAAAGGATCTTGTGAAGATGCTGGAGGAAACAGGTACAAAAGTATCTATATCCACAGTAAAACGAGTCCTATATCGACATAACCTGAAAGGTCGCTCAGCAAGGAAGAAGCCACTACTCCAAAACCACCATAAAAAAGCCAGACTACGGTTTGCAACTGCACAGGAGGACAAAGATCATACTTTTTGGGGAAATGTCCTCTGGTCTGATGAAACTGAGGAAAAAGGGGGAGACTTGCAAGCCGAAGAACACCATCCCAACCGTGAAGCACGGGGGTGGCAGCATCATGCTGTGGGGGTGCATTTCTGCAGGGGGGACTGGTGCACTTCACAAAATAGATAATTTCCCATCCTCATGAAACTATGTGGATATATTGAAGCAACATCTCAAGACATCAGTCAAGAAGCTTGGTTCCTAAAATGCAAATTAATTACTTCAAAATCATACAATGTGATTTTCTGGATTTTTGTTTTAGATTCCGTCTCTCACAGTTGAAGTGTACCCATGATAAAAAGTACAGACCTCTACATGCTTTGTAAGTAGGAAAACCTGCAAAATCGACAGTATCAAATACTTGTTCTCCCCACTATGTAAACATCCAACTTCAACTGTATTTTAGCTTGCCTTAACAAAGGGGTTAAATACTTATTTACTCAAGACATTTCAGCTTTTCATTGATTTCTAAACATAATTCCACTTTGACATTATGGGGTATTGTGTGTTGGTGGGTGACCAGAAAATCTCAATCTCGATTTTAAATTCAGGCTGAAACAACGACTGTGGAAAAAGTCAAGGGGTGTGAATACTTTCTGAAGGAGGAAAAGGTGAATGATCACGTTGAAGCACAAATAGGATCTCCAGGTGCTTTGGAAGTGAGGGTTGGAAGTGCTGGTCTATGGTGGTTCATTAAAGCTGCTGAACGCCACTCTAGGATGAATGAGCCCTGTAACTAATCAATAACCCAGAGACGGAGCATTGAGATGCTGCCTTGACACACTGCCAGGCAAAGCCAGAGTCTTCACAAATGGTACCGGTGACTGCACACTAGTGAGGCTAAACTCATAACCCACAGGCCCTGCGGTTATATCTGCGGGGCGGGCGGGTTTAGGGCCACAAAATATTGTGTGAATGAAGGGCGTGTGGGAGGCGGGTGGGTTGAATAAAGAGAAAACAATGCATTAAAAATCCATAAATGTATAATTATTGTGCAATTCATATCTACAGGCTACATTGATGTTTTTCTTTCGTAAGCCTAAGCTTTAGGGCCCAACTGTAAGCGTGCCAAATATGCGCCAATTGCCAAATGATTTTGGGAACTTGGCCAGAAAAAGTTAACGTCGATCCGCTGAGGCAAAAAGGACAGTGTTGGAGTTAAATTCAAGAAGAGAAAAGCTGCGAAATGGGAGAGTTGAAAATAAAGAAAAGGTAGGGCCAGAACAGTAATGTTTGGGGAAAATTTGGTGAGGTGGTAAAAGAGGACGATAGCAGTGTTATAGAATGATGTTTGTGAGGCGCTATACAAATTGGACAGTAACAAGACTTCAAATATGGCACATCAAGGGAACTGAAGTCTACTGTTCAAATGGGTTGAATGGAATAGTAACAGAAATCTGGAAACTGACTGTAGGTCTATAACCTCTCACATAGCCGAATATAATATTATCTCCTGCAGAATTAAGCAGTTCTTGCAGTAAAAAGATATACCAAATGTACATTTTCACTCGGGAACAGTAGTAGATAATGAATACGCGGTTTGGGACTGTCTGTAAAGGTGCCATCTTTATCAGCATAATAAAAGCGGATAGAATTCAACCACATTCGAGATGAAAGACAAAACAAATTAACGATGTCAGCTAGATTGAAGCATTCATCTGATCAATGTATGACAGATTTTCTTGTGAGCAAGGTTTATTTAGTCTTCTAGGGCAACAAGTAATGACAAGAGAAGCTGCATGCACCCAGTTATAGATAAGTTGAAAAACAAATAGCCTATCAAAATGTTGGAAATCATCAGCAGAAACATAGGCCAATCTAAATTAGGCTTCCAGCGCATTTTCTATATTTCTGGGTTAGGGTCAGTTACGGGCCTCATTTTCGCATATAGTTGGACAGTTGCGGATGGGTTATTAGCAATTGTGGTTGAACAAACAGCTGACCACACTACTAGGTAATGCGCTAGAGATGCGCTGCCATCAAACTGACATGTCAAATCAAATTTCATTGGCCACATACACATGGTTAGCAGATGATATTGCGAGTGTAGAGAAATGCTTGTGCTTCTTGTTCCAACAGTGCAGCAATATCAACAAGTAATCTAACAATTCCACAACAACTACCTAATACACACAACTCTAAAGGGATACGAATATGTACATATACATATATGGATCAGCAAGGACCGAACGGCTTAGGCCAGATGCAATAGATAATCTGTTACGGATAAAAGGCTGTGCGATGACATAGTGCACATAACAAAAAAAATGCGGTTAAATTCCCATGTACCGCATAAAAAATCTAATGTGTTTCCATCGCATTTAACTCCTCTGATGGTTTTGTCACAACACTGCACAACAACAAAACATGTTGTTATATATTGATTGTGCCCACTCTGGTCTTGGAAAATGCGCTCTAGCCAATAGCTGTCAGGTATGGTGTGGGTATAGCCTCCAAAATGAGATCATTATGGACAAAAGAGTGAGATTTTCCAAACGGTCCCAAGGATCCCCCAAAGAGTACTCTTCCATTTGGCATCCATCAATAACTGGCCAATACCAGTGATTGAGTCAAATCATTGATTAACTGCTGACTCAATTAAACAAGGCTCTGAGAGCTGCTCGTTGTGTGTTCCAAAATGCAATGGTGGAATTAGCCAAGAGCTTGGCTTCATTCATCAGCGTAAATGCCTTCCCAATCTTGATAAATTAATGATTTAAGTGGGGTCTATTAGAAATCCTTGATGAGGTATTTTCATTCCCAAGGTTTCAGGAGAGGCTCTTTCATCCTGGCACATTCAAATGGGGGCAGGCGGGACAGGAAAGGAGGGGGATAAACTAGGGAGGGGGTTGAGGGCTTTTGCTTAGTCTGATTTGTTAAGGGAAGAAACCGCAGAGATAAGCATTCAGTATCTGAGTGGCCAGAGAGAAACCAGCCATAAGCCGGAAGAACCCTATGGCTACAGGGCAGCAAAGACACCCTTCACCCCTGTATGGGTAACCAAGCCATAGCCTCTTTATTCTAAACTTCAACTTTAAATTGACATTTTTAGATTGTAGGTCCAGTGCAGGTAAGGTAGGCCTATAAGGAAGCTGGATTTGTGCCATCATGGTGTGCTTCCAAGGGCTGGTGGTCAATGTTTGTAAGTCACAAGATCAACCAGGTTCTTCAGCAACATAGAGAGCTGAAGGAGAAAGGATATTTCTAGAGGCTACCATAGCTTTGGGGGTTTTATATGAATGAGAAACCCAGAATTTCAAGTGTGTATAATTCCTAACTTTAAACAGTGGATGAGGATTTGGAATTAAAGCAAGGCAAGCATGAAATGAATGCAAAAGAGCTGAGTGGATCATTTAACACAATTCTATTCATGACTGAACATGGCATCTCCTTAAATCATCCATAGTGCATGTCAAACATTGACTAGTGGCACTACACCGTGTTGAAGCATTATGAATGACATTGCATATAAATCACCTGTCAACATTTGATGAATTATCGCTCATGATAATGTAGGCACATGTAAAACAGGGGACTATACGGTATAAAACTAGGACTCTCTCTTTTTATTTTTTTGTCACTAAGCATAGGCTCTTGTCCAGAGCGATTTACAGTAGTGAGTGCATATATTTTATATAATTTTTCATAATGGCCACTCGTGAGAATTAAACCCACAACACTGGCGTTGCATGCGCGAAGCTCTTCTAGAGGGATTCTAGAAGTTCATGGTTGGTTCATGGAACAAGGAATATTACGTTTCAGCCTGGTTTGGCCAAGTCCTACCAACTGAGCCACACGCGACACTCTCCCTACACATAACGTATTGTATTCAACTAAAGATACAATTTGACAACAATATTATAATTATTTCTCTTGAATGACTAGGAGGCTGAAAAGGAAATACATTTGACAGAGAAGCTTAAACCCCTAGCAGGACTGTGGCGGTCATGAAATTTTGTCTGCTGGTTATTGTCATGCAAAAAAATACTGCCGGTTTCACAGTAACTGACATTAACATTAACACATTTAGCGTCGCAGGCCTCCACGCATACAAGCCGCTGGCTGAGGCGCAACTTTGGAACGTCTAAAATCGATTGAATATACACAATCACAATAAATCCATTACATATTTTAGATAGGTCTAAAGAAACATTATGATATGAAGAAAATGTTCTTTAGAAGAACAGAATAGGAGTTGGCCTAATATATGTTATCCGGTTATGCGCCATGGCATTAGCTGTAGGCTTCTTCATTTAGCAGACAATATACGTGTATAAAGTCCTGTGCCATTATATGATTGAACTTCGCTTAATAAAATAGAAAGGACATTTTTCCCACAGGCTGCCTAAGTATGGTTCTCAATCAGAGACAACGATTGCCAGCTGCCTCTGATTGGGAACCATACTTAGGCAGCCTGTTTTCCCACTATGGGTGTGGGTAGTTGTTTTGTCTTTGTGTGTCTGCACCAGACAGAACTGTTTCGTTTCTTCTGCTTTGTTGTTTTTTTGTTCTAGTGTTCAGTTTCTTTATTAAATCTACCATGAACACGTACCACGCTGCATCTTGGTCCTCTTCACCTTCTTCCACCTACGACAACCGTTACACATAGATGTCTATGTTTCACAAATTTGGATATCAAAGTACAGCACTGTAGAGTTCAGTACAGTACATTTGTGTACTCAAATCTAGTGCACTCTGTGTTTCATTGAACTCTACTGTACAGTACTATAGTCTATTTTTCTTTACTGTACTCTGTTCTGTACTGAACTTGTGAACCCAACTGTTGTTTGGGACTAGAATGATTTCCCATTGTAGCCAAATCAATTGCAGAAATCCTGTTACCGATTTGATAACAGAATGAGTTTTAAATCACTTAATAATTCATAAACAAAACTGATATCAGTAAAAACACTAACTAATTGATAAGTCTACCTTGTTAATTATGTAAACTTTCATTCTCCCGCATGAGGGGGAGATTAGAAATTATCTTAAAGGATGTGTGTTTTTAGGGCCTCCCGGGTGGCACAGCGGTCTAAGGCAGTGCTAGCTGTGTCACTACAGATCCTGGTTCAATTCCAGGCAGTATCGCAGCCGGCTGCTACCGGGAGACCAATAAGGTGGCGTACAATTAGCCCATCATCGTCCGGGTTAGGGGAGGGTTGGGCCTGCAGGGATGTCCTTGTCCCATCGCACTCTAGCGACTCCTGTGTTGGGCCGGTCACATGCATGCTGACACGGTCGCCAGGTGTACAGTGTTTCCTCCGACACATTGGTGCGGCTGGCTTCTGGGTTAAGCAGGTATTGTATCAAGAAACAGTGCAGCTTGGCAGGGTCATGTTTCGGAGGACACACGGCTCTTGACCTTCGCCTCTCCCAAATCCGTACGGGAGTTGCAGTGATCCAATTACCAATTGGATACCATGAAAAAGGTGTAAAAGGCAGAAAAATGTATCCAAAACTAAATATAAAAAATGTGTTTATTAGTTGGCAGGGGTCTTTACATTTACATTTTGCAGAAGCTCTTATCCAGAGCGACTTACACGAAGTAGCAAGTGCATACGTTTTCGTACTGGTCCCCCGTGGGAATCGAACACACAACCCTGGCTTTGCAAGTACCATTCTGTACCAACAGAGCCAAACTAGGTAATGTATTTCTAATACCCTTAAAGATTTCTCATGTAGATGTTTTCTAAGAATCCTTTCCATCTGTTTGACCAGAAATCAAATGTTTAGGATGGAAAATGGATGACAAAATGTATATGCCTTAATGTCTCGAAAATATAGACTCATATTTCATTTGACACCCAATTCGACATGCTCCTATGAACTTCACGTTGGAGCTCATGGGTCCTTTTTAGAGGTCAACCGATTAATCGGAATGGCCGATTAATTTGGGCCGATTTCAAGTTCTCATAACAATCGGAAATCGGTATTTTTGTGCACCGATTTTTCAATGACGGCCTAGGAACGGTGGGTTAACTGCCTTGTTCAGGGGCGGAACGACAGATTTTCACCTTGTCAGCTTGGGGGATTCCATCTTGCAACCTAACACGTTAACTAGTCCAACGCTCTAACCACCTGCCACTCATTGCACTCCACGAGGAGCCTGCCTGTTACGCGAATGCAGTAGAAGCCAAGATAAGTTGCTAGCTAGCATTAAACTTCATATAATCAATGCAACGCTGGGGGATGATTTAACAAAAGTGCATTTGTGAAAAAAGCACAATCGTTGGACAACTGTACATAAACACCAATGCCTTTCTTAAAATCAATACACAGAAGTATATATTTTTAAACCTGCATATTTAGCTAAAAGAAATCCAGGTTAGCAGGCACTATTAACCAGGTGAAATTATGTCATTTCTCCTGCGTTCATTGCACGCAGAGTCATGGTATATGCAACAGTTTGGGCCGCCTGGCTCATTGCGAACTAATTTGCCAGAATTCTACGTAATTATGACATAACATTGAAGGTTGTGTAATGTAACAGGAATATTTAGACTGATGGATGCCACCCGTTAGATAAAACACGGAACGGTTCCATATTTCACTGAAAGAATAAACGTCTTGTTTTCGAGATGATAGTTTCCGTATTCGACCATATTAATGACCTATGGCTCGCATTTGTGTGTGTTATTATGTTATAATTAAGTCTATGATTTGATAGAGCAGTCTGACTGAGCGATGGTAGGCACCAGCAGGCTCATAAGCATTTATTCAAACAGCACTTTCGTGCGTTTTGTCAGCATCTCTGCTGTTCATGACTTCAAGCCTATCAACTCCCGAGATTAGGCTGGTGTAACGATGTGATGTGAAATGGCTAGCTTGTTAGCGGGGTGCACGCTAACAGCGTTTCAAACGTCACTCGCTCTGAGACTTGGAGTAGTTGTACCCCTTGCTCTGCATGGGTAATGCTGCTTCGAGGGTGGCTGTTGTCGTTGTGTTCCTGGTTTGAGCCCAGGTAGGAGCGATGAGAGGTACGGAAGCTATACTGTTACACTGGCAATACTAAAGTGCCTATAAGAACATCCAGTAGTCAAAGGTATATGAAATACAAATGGTTTTGAGAGAAATAGTCCTATAATTCCTATAATAATTACAACCTAAAACTTCTTGCCTGGGAATATTGAAGACTCATGTTAAAAGGAACCACCAGCTTTCACATGTTCTCATGTTCTGCGCAAGGAACTTAAACGTTAGCTTTCTTACATGGCACATATTGCACTTTTACTTTCTTCTCCAACACTTTGTTTTTGCATTATTTAAACCAAATTGAACATGTTTCATCATTTATTTGAGGCTAAAATGATTTTATTGATGTATTATATTGAGTTAAAATAAGTGTTCCTTCAGTATTGTTGTAATTGTCATTATTACAAATATATTTCAAAAATTGGACGATTAAATCGGTATCGGGTTTTTTGTCTTCCAATAATCGGTATCGGCGTTGAAAAATCATAATCGGTCGACCTCTAGTCCTTTTACATGTAAATTACCTGAGACAACTAAGGGGATGTCTCAGAGATTTCCAACGATTTTGTCTGGCACCTCAGGGTAACTGAACACCTTGCTCTGATCAAAATGATTGGGTATCAAGTCTTCTGCTACTAAGTGTTTGATGTGATTTTCAATAGCATTTGGGGGGGGTGGACAGTTTACAAGCACCTCTGTGGCTGTAAAAAAGGACAGGGCCAAGGAGGGAGTCTACAGATGGGCTTTGAGGGATTCTAGAAGTTGTAAACAGTAATATCACAGTTCAGCCTGGTTTGGAAAAGGAGCATACAAGTGTAACGGATGTGAAACGGCTAGCTTAGTTAGCGGTGCGCGCTAAATAGCGTTTCAATCGGTGACGTCACTTGCTCTGAGACCTTGAA
Organism: Oncorhynchus kisutch; assembly: GCF_002021735.2. Taxonomy (NCBI): domain Eukaryota; kingdom Metazoa; phylum Chordata; class Actinopteri; order Salmoniformes; family Salmonidae; genus Oncorhynchus; species Oncorhynchus kisutch. Next base: position 38,586,318 of record NC_034195.2, on the reverse strand, counting down.
GTAGTAGTTCCCCTTGCTCTGCAAGGGCCGCGGCTTTTGTGTTTTTAGTTCCCCTTGACTTTTTCACATTGTTACGTTACAACCTTATTCTAAAATTGATTAAAAAACTAACCCCGGTTTTAAGATTTTTTTTGCAAATGTATGAAAAAATAAAGAACTGAAATATCACATTTACATAACTATTCAGACCCTTTGCGCAGTACTTTGTTGAAGCACCTTTGGCAGCGATTACAGCATCAAGTCTTCTTGGGTATGACGCTACAAGATTGGCACACCTGTATTTGGAGAGTTTCTCTCATTCTTCTCTGCAGATTCTCTAAAGCTCTGTCAGGTTGGATGGTGAGCGTCACAGCACCGCTATTTTCAGGTCTCTCCAGGGAGTTTGTTCGGGTTCAAGTCTGGGCTCTGGCCGGGCCACTCAGACATTCAGAGACTTGCCCCGAAGCCACTCCTGCGTCGTCTTGGCTGTATGCTTAGGGTAGTTGTCCTGTTGGAAGGTGAACCTTCCCAAAGGTCTGAAGTCCTGAGTGCACTGAAGCAGGTTTTTAAACAGGGGTCTCACTGTACTTTGCACTGTTCATCTTTCCTTTGTTCCTGACTAGTCTCCCAGTCCCTGCCGCTGAAAAACATCCCCAAAGCATGATGCTGCCACCACCATGCTTCACCGTAAGGATGGTGCCAGGTTTCCTCTAGATGTGACACTTGGCATTCAAGCCAAAGAGTTCAATCTTGGTTTCATCAGACCAGAGAATCTTGTTTCTCATGGTCAGTCCTTTAGGTTCCTTTTGGAAAACTCCAAGCGGGCTGTCATATGCCTTTTACTAAAAAGTGGCTTTTGTCTGGCCACTCTACCATAAAAGGCATGATTGGTGAAGTGCTGCAGAGATGGGAGAACCTTCCAGAAGGACAAACATCTCCACAGAAGAATTCTGGAGCTCTGTCAGAGTGACCATTGGGTTCTTGGTCACCTCCCTGACCAAGGACCTTCTCCCCCGATTTCTCAGTTTGGCCAGGCAGCCAGCTCTAGGAAGAGTCTTGGTGGTTCCAAACTTCTTTCATTTAAGAAGTCATGTCCAATCAATTGAAAATAACACAGGTGGACTCCAATCAAGTTGTAGAAACATCAAGGATGATGAATGGAAACAGGATGCACCAGAGCTCAATTTTGAGTCTCATAGCGAAGGGTCTGAATACTTTTGCAAAAATTCTAAAAACCTGTTTCCACTTTGATGTTATGGGGTATCGTGTTGTAGATTGATGACAAAAATGTTAGTTTTTTTAATCCATTTTATAATAAAGCTGTATTGTGACAAAATGTGGAAAAAGTGAAGGGGTCTGAAAACTTTCCGAATGCACTGTACGTGGGGTTAGGAGGGCTGTCCATCAAATCAAATCAAAATCATGGCTTCAAACGGAGGAAGATCGACTGGATAAATAGCATCAAAAGGTAATTATGGACTAGGATCATGATTCTTTACCCGATAACACACTTTCAGTTACTGCTAAGAGCTGGATCACATGCCAGAGAGCTGGATCTCTTGTGTTCTGACCTTTGAGGAGAGTATTCAATTGAGCCTTCGCTAAACCCAGTCCCAGAATTTTGGGTAACCAATCACAGTGCTCCAATGGATAGCAACTGTTGTCGAGTCTGACACCTTGGATACAGTGTTGCCAATAGTGATGGGCATTCCGGCTCTTTTCAATAATTAAATGAAATCACTCTACCTTAACCACAATGTATTTAAAAATGCATTGGTTTGTTATGAAAAAGAATGCTATTAAACATTTGCATTTTAACTTTTGAATGTATATCAACAAAAGTGCATTTAAAATGTATAAATTCAAAACAAATACAATCTGAACAAAATAATAGAATATGTATCCATATCAAAGAAAAAACAAATAACAATGTGCAAAACTGCCAGCATCCCACTTAAAACATGAAACGGGTCCCTTTTTTCTCTCTCTTCTTTATTGCCATGTTATAACCAGCAGCACACAGCAATGCTCACCATATTGTGCTTTTATGAGAGATTTGCATTCAGAAATGCAAGCTGCCTCACTTGAGGGGCTGATGCAGTTTCTTCTGTCAATAATTATTTGTCCCGTTTTCGAGAAGAGGGGCGCTTCCAAATAGGATTCCTTCGTGCTGCATCCTCAGTTGCTCTCTCGTCAAACAGCATCCAAACAGCAGACGTTTGTGGCACTACTGCTGGTGCAGTTCTGCCCAGTTGTTAAATGTTATACTGCACCTCCCATCCGCCCCAGCCGTCTGCCCCCATCCGCCCCAGCCGTTGTTCATTGTCCGTAGCTTTTGCCTGCCCATACCATAACCCTACCATGGGGCACTCCATTCACAACGTTGACATCAATAAACAGCTCGCCCACACAATGCCATACACGTGGTCTGCGGTTGTGAGGCCGGTTGGATGTACTGCCAAATTCTCTAAAACAACATTGAGGTGGCTTATCTTCTCTAGGGTAGGGGGCAGCATTCGGATTTCTGGATGAAACGCATTCCAAAATTAAACGGCCTGCTACTCGGGCCCAGGAGATATGATATGCATATAACTGGTAGAAAACACTCTAAAGTTTCCAAAACTGTTAAAATAGTGTCTGTGACTATACCAGAACTGATTTGGCTGAACTGAAAATCCATTCAGGAAGTTGTGGTTTTGTAGTTTTTCTATTCAATGCCATTACAGTATCCATTGACTTAGGACTCAATTTGCAGTTCCTATGCCTTCCACTAGATGTCAACAGTCTTTAGAAATTGTTTCAGGCTTGTATTCTTATAAATGAGGGAGTAAGACCAGTCTGAATGAACGTGTCACTGACCTTTTTCATGCGCAATCCCGAGAGTGCATTTCTTGTTTACCTTTTATATTGACGACGTTATTGTCCGGTTGAAATATTATAGATCCTTTCGGCAAAAAACAACCTGATGATTGAATATAAACATAATTTGACATGTTTATATTTATATAATTTGACATGTTTCTATGAACTTTACGGATACAATTCTGCCTGCTTTGCGTTTGAGCCCGTGGATTACTGAAGAAAACGCGAACCAAACGGGAGTTTTTGGATATAAAGAGACTATCGAACAAAAGGAATATTTATTGAGTAAATTAATGTCTTCTGAGTGAAACCATATGAAGATCAAAGGTAAGGGTTAATTTTATTTCTGAGTTTTGTAACGCTTCTGCTTGGCTGGTTACTGTTTGTAATAATTTGTTAACTGGGCTGTGTTCTCAATTGTAAGGTATGTTTTCGCCGTAAAGCATTTTAAAAATCTGACACCGTGGTTGGATTCACAAGAAGTTCATCTTTAAACCTATGTAAAATCTGTTTTGTTTTCTGTATTTCTGTATTTGAATTTGGCGCTCTGCAATCTCACTGGATGTTGGCCAGATGGGACGCTAGCGTCCCACATACCCTAGAGAAATAGAGTAGAGAAATTAACCTTAAATTATTTTGCAACAGCTCTAGTGGACATTCCTGCAGTCAGCATGCCAATTGCACACTCCCTCAAAACATCTGTGGCATTGTGTTGTGGCAAAACTGCACATTTTAGAGTGGACTTTAATTGTCCCCAGCACAAGGTGCACCTGTGTAATGATCATGCTATTTAATCAGTTTCTTGATATGCCACACCGGTCAGGTGGATGGATTATCTTGGCAAAGGGGAAATGCTCACTAACAGGGATGTAAACAAATTATTTTGTTGACAAAATTTTAGAGAAATAAGCTTTTTGTGAGTATGGAACATTTCTGGGATCTTTTCCTTCAGCTCATGAAACATGGGACCAACACATTACATGTTGCATTTATATTTTTGTTCAGTGTAGTTAAGCTGACCTCATGCAATGGAGAGACTGAGCTTAAAAAGTCTTTCAGATTTATTTTGAACATCATGAGAACCTCAGTGTGTACAAATAAGTACTTTTGTCACATACTGTACTGATTCAGAGTCACAACTTTTGTTGAGAGATAAAAATCATTATGGAGTGACTCAAATGTGTTGCGGTGAAGCAGTACCCATGTCACGACGCGTGTTATTACAAAGAGAGCCATTGAATGACATCAGTTGGAATAATATACTAAGCGATTAATCATTTATTGGTTATGTGAGAGACCGAGCTACTCTCCAACAGTGGAGTCTCTTGTCAGTGACAACGCTGGGCAGATAGAGGCAAGAATGTATCACCACCTTAGTGTTATGTCACAGAGCGGTCACTGAAGAACCTAGTGTCCAACTGTCTGTGGAGCTGCCACATCCAAGATGACAACATATAGAGATGAGAGAAGCTAAACAACGTTGCTAGTGTAGCGTGGTGGTCCCAGATTTGTGGTGCTGTTTTGACAACTCCTATTTGGAACTTCCAGACTAGGGCTTATGGCCTACTGCCATAAAAAGGGGAATAGTGAATAGTCTAATTTACCCACCTGCAAAGTGACAGAAAAAAATAGGCTTAATTTCTCAATGTGTTTAGCCAGGGCTGCCCAGGACACTCACACACTGAGCATGCATCCTTGGGGACGCCTGTGTGAGGCAATGAGTCAGAGACATGCTTCTTTCTCTGAGTCAGAGATAAATACTAGTAGCACACACCAAAAAAGGAGAGATGCTGTTGGCTGAGGCTGATAGAACACAATATCCTGAGATTTCAAGCAGTCAGTCCATGGGAGCCATCAAAAGTATATCTTCACACATTGTTTAAACCAACATTGTGAAGTCAATACAGTATGCAGTGATGTTGGGCTAGTTCCCACTTCGTTCTCTCTTGTTCCAGTATTTCACTACGCCACAAGCATTTTGCTACACATGCAATAACATCTGCTAAATATGCATATGTAACCAATAAAATGTCATTTGATTTTGTTTTCAGCCAGGGAGTCTCAGGGTTGTTTTGTCAATAGCAGCAGGAACAGCTTTATTTGTTTGGTACTACAGCCACATCAATACCGCTGGGGTGCAGAGGCCTGTGATCTACTATTAGCCTGTCACTATTTCCTGACTTGCACACCCTCTAAGTAACACACACTGGGTCACGGCCACACACACAGGAAATGCTGCTCTACTGGCCAGGTTTTTCCTTTAGTTTTCTATTTATTTTTGATTGACGAGGCAAAATCCTTCACAAACAGGCCAGGCCAAAGCGACTCATTATATATTGACATTAACAAATTTATCTCCCATTCAACAGGGTAATTATTCAAGTGTACAATCACACAGGCAATAACTGTCATAATCCTCAAATCAGCGTTAGGTCATATCTGCCAAGCAGGCACAATAGCCAACAGCAGTGGTTGCTAAGGTGACATTTCAACCAGAGTGAACACCGGCAGAGCGTAGTGGGGGGCATCAATCACTACCGGGCATCATTATGGTGGAATGTGAGGACCATCATTCAGCTCCAACCCAAATAGAGGAGCAGAGTTCAAGGAGCTGAATGGTGGGAGAAGTAAGCACACTTTAGAAGGAAATTGTATTTATTCAGCAGCTGTCCTGTTTGCTCTGGACGCCTTTGGTTCTGCACTTTGACTCCGTGGCTGGTGGGGTTGAGTAAGTGTGGGGCTACAAATCCAGCATGTACACCCTCCCTAGAGCCTCAACAGGAGCTATGACGTTAGATAGAGGAGAGAAAGACAGAGAGAGAATGCCCATTCTCAGTCTTCTTCATCCTCTATGCATTTCCTTACCCACCCTACCTCCACCCCCTGCTTTTACCAACTCAACACCCCCTTGGCCCTAGCCACTCAGCCTCCTCCAGTTCCCTAGCCTCCTACAGCCTTAACCCTCCTGCCTCACCTCTAACCTCCCTCATCATTTTTCTCCAGTCCCAGTCCAGCTGTGGCTGTCTGCCCTGAGGGGACAGCAGCGGAGAGTGAACTCCTTGGCTTTGGAAACTCAATACATGCATCCAGGCTACGGTTGTGTTTAACAGTGCCATTCCATCCCATACACTCCCACTTGGAAAATGACATCGCAACTCTGCGTTTCAGATCTACCGTATCTTTTCCCCCACAGTGCTGAAAAATGACAAGGAGGCTAGCATCTGTAGTGGCTTTGTACTTTGGTTTGGTAATACCAGTGATGGGAGAGAGATAGAGGGGGCTAAGGATCGTATGTCAGACACCACACACCTCCCTGCTCCTTCACACAATGAACTGTCAGTGCAGGCCCCAGCTCTTACAGTTAGGATGATTTGTTTGGGCGAAAAAAATCTAAATCCTGTGGTTTAGAAAATCCCCCAAAACAACTTCAAGTACAGCACATATGAAAATTCCATATGAATGTTCATGCTTCCACTGAGGTAAACACTCAATACTGTTTGAAAGTAAATACAGTTTGAAAGTAAAGGCATGTCAAGGTTCAAATGGAATATGGATTCAGAAAAATGTATAAGTGAACCACATGAATGGCAGAGTAGTTATAATGCTGAGGCTGTATTACTGCTGAGCCCTCAGCCTGAAGGGTCCCCTAGGATAAAGCATGAAACCTGAGGAGCCCCTGGGACAAAGCATGCAGCCTTGAGAGTAGAGGGGCCACACAATGAGGTGCCTAGTCCAACACCCATGCGTTTGGGAAGAGATACAAGACCATGCACCTGTGTATGGAGTTAAACCTAGCAATGCAGACCATTCTTCTGATGAGTCACAGGGGAAAGTAATTCTGACACTCCTCCTCACCCCTGTTTCTTAATGCTCACCCAGTCTCCCTCCACTGCCAGGGTGTCACTGTCTGCCAGCCCGGGTTGACAACACATCACCACAGCCAGGACACTGTGGCACCAGGGAGCCAGAGGAGAGGACTGGTGTGTGAGTGCACACAACTACAGCTGACGTGTCATTTTCAAAGTTAGATCCATTGCCCTGTGAAAGGTCATACATTACCACTTGCCTGATTGAATTCCAATGCACCAAGCGAAACTTCCTCAGTACAGAAACTATGAACAGCGCAGCTAGCACTATTGCTGCTTATAAAATGGCTATTGGTGGGCTAAACCTTCCCATTAGCAACCTCAGTCTGATACAGATAACACAGGCCCTAGCCATTTCCATTCTGTAGGTCTACATCAGGGCTGTCAAAATCACTCCATGGTCTTTTTTCTTCCTTTCAATTAAGACCTAACAACCAGGTGAGGGGAGTTCCTTCCTAATCCGTGACCTTATTCATTCATCAGATTGGAGGTCAATAGGGGTTGAGGATGCCTGGGAGGGCTTAGATTGGGAGAATAAAATAACATGTCATATAAAAAGAATAACTGCGAGTTTGGCCATTTTTCAATCCTTTTATTATAATTTCAAGAAACGATCAAAATATGAAAGAGCACTTCAAATCACTTTAATGTAGGAATTTAAAGAGAAATACAAATCAATGGAGTAAACTAATAAATGTTAAAGTGCAGACTGTCAGCTTTAATTTGAAGGTATTTTCATCCAAAAATTATGTAAAATAATGTTTCTAAACACTTCACAATTAATGTGGATGATTCCATTATAATGGTTAGTCCTGAATAATGACTGAGAAAGTTAGATGCACAAATATCATACCATCCCAAAAAATGCTACCTTGCCCGTTATTGAAATGGCGAGAGGTTAGTATGTCTTGGGGGGTATGATATTTGTGCGTCTAACTTTCTCAATCATCATTATTCACAAATGATTACAGATTGATCCATTCAGGACTATGAATAATGATAAGTCAGAAAGTTAGACACACAAATATCATCGCTCCTACCTGGGCTCGAACCAGCAACACAACGACAACAGCCATCATCGAAGCAGCTTTACCCATGCAGAGCAAGGGGAACAACCACCCCAAGGCTCAGAGCAAGTGACGTTTGAAACGCTATTAGCGCGCGCTAACTAGCCAGCCATTTCACTTCGGTTACACCAGCCTCATCTCGGGAGTTGATAGGCTTGAAGTCATAAACAGCGCAATGCTTGACGCACAACGAAGAGCTGCTGGCAAAACGCACGCAAGTGCTGTTTGAATGAATGTTTACGCACCTGCTTCTGCCTACCACTGCTCAGTCAGATACAAGTATACAAGTATCTAAGTATGTTCAGTCAGATTATATGCAATGCAGAACACGCTAGACAATATCTAGTAATATCATCAACCATGTGTAGTTAACTAGTGATTATGATTGATTGTTTTTTATAAGATACGTTTAATGCTAGCTAGCAACTTACCTTGGCTTACTGCATTCGCGTAACAGGCAGTCTCCTTGTGGAGTGCAATGAGAGAGAGGCAGGTCGTTATTGCGTTGGACTAGTTAACTGTACGGTTGCAAGATTGGATCCCCCGACCTGACAAGGTGAAAATCTGTTGTTCTGCCCCTGAACAAGGCAGTTAACCCACCGTTCCTAGGCCGTCATTGAAAATAAGAATGTGTTCTTAACTGACTTGCCTAGTTAAATAAAAAGGTATACTTTTTTTTTTACAAAAATGTTTTTTAAAACCGATTTCCGATTGTTATGAAAACTTGAAATCGGCCCTAATTAATCGGCCATTCCGATTAATCGGTCGACCTCTAGTCTAGGGTGTCTGGGATGATGGTGTTGATGTGTGTCATGACCAGCCTTTCAAAGGACTTCATAATTACAGATGTGAGTACTACAGAGCGATAGTCATTTAGGGAGGTTATCTTGGAGCTCTTGGGAACAGGGACAATGCTGGTCAGCTTGAAACATGTTGGGATTACAGACTGGAGCAAGGAGTGCCAGAGTGGTGTTGGCTTGTGGAGGCATGTAGACGCATACTTTCTTGCCGCAAGAAGTGTGTACGGACCCTCAAGTAAAGCACATTCCACCATGTCAAACCCAGAAGACCATGTTTCTTCTGCTGTTATTGTGGACAGCAGGCAGAGATTCCCCCCAGATGATCCCCTCTAATTATCCTGTAGTCGCTCTGCCATGCAGACAAGTGATGGACGACATCGCCTCAGGAAAGGGAACACACAGCCGGATGCCACGTCTGCTGCCAGAGAGACTGACCCAAGAGACTACAGACCTAAAACTATAAAGAGCAGAGTGCATTAACCCCGAAAAAGCCACATGGGGAACATTAACAGTTCCGTTGTGATTTGTATGACCTATCCTCTAAACAGTCTACCCCATAAAGTCTTATTCCACTTGTTTTCTTTCTCCATTCTTAACCACCCTTCTCCTCCCGTCCTCCTCCTCGTTCGACCACAAAAGACAGCACTGTGGAGAATGTGTGGTTTAGCCCGCTTTTGAGTTGAGCCGGTTAGAGGGAGGGCAACCAGAGAGCAACCGCGCTTCCATTCAAGACCAGCGCTTCCATTCAAGACCAGCGCTTCCATTCAAGACCAGTGCTTCCATTCAAGACCAGCGCTTCCATTCAAGACCAGCGCTTCCATTCAAGACCAGCGCTTCCATTCAAGGGGCTGGTTTAGAGTAATAACAGGGTAACTACCATGAAACCCTAGACCAAGACACTGGATGGTTGAGAGTCCAGATGAGAAGCTAAGCTTCAGCAGTGATGGGGGCCAGGCCTCTTATTTCATCTCTTATGGACTAATACTTTTGACCTGGAGCTATGAAGGAAGTATGTGAGAGAATAGTTGGAGAGACAGTGAGGTGAGGTGATCGTATAAGAGTATACCCCTAGGGGTTACATGCTACAGTATCTGGGTTTGTTTAACACGTTTTTTTTACCCAGAAAACATACGATTCATCCCACAAGAGCAATGGAAATTACCTGTAGCTAGTTTGCATCACATCATAATACCATTCATCATTTAATATTTGTATAAGCATAGAGGGAGTGGGTGGTATGGAAAGCTACAAGCTTGAGCATATTGATGACGCAAAGTCCATGACAACAATGGTGTCTTTTCTGTACTGTACACAAAAGCATTTATACATTGTGTTCACTTATCTTGGCCAGAAATCTGCAGATTCTTTCCCTTCCTCCTCTTGATTCAGTCTTCCACTTCAAATCCAGGTCTTTGCAAAGCACCCCCCCCCCCCCCCCAATAAGAAACAAAGATATCCTTGGAATAACAGAAAAGGAAGACCGAAGTATCCGGTTTTTCAAAAATGTTGCATTTTTAAAGGAAAAGGGGCTTTTGAAGAACAGGTCAGATTGGGGGAAAATGTATCTTCAAGAAGCAGCTGGCTGGTGGACAAAGGCAAAGCACAGCTGGAAGTTGATTGCTCACATGCACACACACAGTCTCTATCTCTTCCCCTTTTCAATTACACACGCACATGTATTGGTTTGTCGAAAAATCCCGGTGTCTAAACAGTGGCAGTATCGATTCCTGGGGAAATGATTTTCACATTAGCCACACTAGGTAACAAACACACTGTGCCCTTGTGTCCTAGCATGCTGAGCGTATATAGGATCTATTCAAATGTTTGTTTGCTGATGTATTCCTCTTTGTCTCTGTGTGTGAAGAATAGCAACTCAGTTTCATTGAACAATTACCACAATAATCCATTTAAAAACAGCGCCCGCAGACGATAGGATTACTTGGATTCCCATGTACTGGAGTGACTCTGGAGAAGTTGTAGTACAACTGGACCAGTCATCTCATTCTCAGCACTGTCAGTTACTACTGAACTCCTCTGCATGTTCCCATGGAAACAGTACCTCTATGATCAAGCTCCAGTAAAATCAATCATGTATCAAATAAACCAACCAAATCTCTGACAAAATGTAAATGTATTTCATATGTATAAAGTCTTACAAGTTATTGGTGATATGCATCATTGGATCATCCCTACACATCATAACATACAACTGTATAGGGATGCACAATGCAGGACAACAGCATATGAGCCTCCAGACAGTTAATGGTCTGCAGCCCCTACAGATAACAATCACATTTACTACTCTGAGAGGAGGCAGAAAGCTGAAAGTAAACTTCACCCTGCTCAGCTCATCTACCCCCCACTCATCCCCAGTAAAAACACCAGCCACAGACCTGTGGACAAAGTCATCAACGTAAACAGTCGAGATCATCTTCACTGCAGCCAGACAGCCCGCCGACGTTTGAACCATTTAAAGACTGTTCTGTTGTCAGTCTTAACGGGCAGCGAGCTCTTCTGAGGAAGAGCAGCGATATTCACCCTGCCTCATGCCTGGAGTTGTGACAGCTGAGATAATCCATTTGTATAGAGCTGCTTCAGCTCTGTGTAAATATCTTGACTAGGAAGAATGTAAAGCAGCAGGATCTCTAATCAGAGGCTTAGAAGAGAGTGTCGGCAGCCAGGACCCGTTTCACCACAGAAACACCTCGGGATATCTCCCTTACACATACACAACGAGCCTCACATCGATCTCATGTTTGCTGATTTCCTCAGCTATCTGAGCTATATCCTCAGATATCTGTGCAAACCAATGTGTGCTAGCACCAGAGAAGACTCAAGATTGCGAGACTCAAAAGATTCCATTACTTCCTGAAACTCCTGCAGGGAAGATTTAGACAAGTCAATGAGAGAGTGGTATGTTCTCATTTCACAGGAAGTAATCACGTGTTGAGTCTTGGTTCTTAAGCTTCTCTGCTTCTAGCATGCATTGGCTTGCACGAATGTAGCGCGGAAAAAATGGGAAATGGCTATTTTCACCATCAAACTAGCTCCCTTCTAAGTACTGACAATGCCCTCAACTCCCGGGTACAGAGGGATGATAGTGGAGGCAGCAGTGCAAACACCTGAGGTGCATCTGGACATCTGGTCAGACATCTGGTCACCAAGCCAAGGCCCTGAGACACAGTGGATCGGTAGAATGGATGGAGCCTGGCTCTGGATGTGGCCAGGCTATGACTCTTCACATTGGGGTTAAACCTCACTGATTCAAGATTAGTTTGATGGTGATCGTAAGTGTTGACGAAAACATGCTATGAAGCTGGAGAATGAGGTAACTTAGAATGTTAGAACGCATCAGGCACTGTCCAATTCAATTGCATCACTTCCCTTCTTGCTGAAAACTCTTTCCCCTTGAAGATCAACTATTGAAGGCTCACACAATACTTCCGCAATCACGCTCATTATCATCACTTCAGACACTTGTGGAACATTCTCTATCTGATGGCCACAGGAGAGCTATGCTCGCTGACATTTTGCCAAGAGCCCATCTTCAAAGCACCAGCCTAACCTCAATTGAAAGAGCCATAAATAACAGAGAGACACAGATTTTGGAGTTTTACGACCAAAGATGTGCATAGATTTTGAATGGCTGTTTTAAAAGGCCTATCTGCTAATGACTCAGAATGCTGACGAATCCCAGCAGCCTCACACTGCAGGGAGGGAGGGAGGGAGGGAGGGAGACCCACCCACCCTGACTGGTGCAACACAAGCCTATACAGACAAAATACTAAGTAGGAAAACTCAATTCCACCTCACCAAACTAAAATGACTCAAAATAAAAAAAATCTAACAGAAAAGATTGTAGCACTATTTTTTTTTTTTTTACCTTTATTTAACTAGGCAAGTCAGTTAAGAACAAATTCTTATTTTCAATGACGGCCTAAGAATAGTGGGTTAACTGCCTGTTCAGGGGCAGAACGACAGATTTGTACCTTGTCAGCTCGGGGGGTTTGAACTTGCAACCTTCCGGTTACTAGTCCAACGCTCTAACCACTAGGCTACCCTGCCGCCCCCTGCCACTATAAATCAAGAGGACTTTGCTATGTGGGCACAAAGAGGAGTATCCCCTGATGAAGAAAGCTGATGGTAGTTGTGGCCATTCTGGTGGTTTTACCCTCGGGCATGATGGGCAAACATTTCCTCACACCCAAATCCATAGAGAGATGGCGGAATGACCTTGGGCTTGGAGATGAAACTGTGGTTGGATCCCCTACCTGATAATGGAGGAGGTGTTGGTTTAGGGAAGAGGTTGGTTAATTTGGGTTTACACCTGACATTTGACTGGGTGCGGAGTAGTGTGACAACGCTGTAAGAGTCACTCCCTATAGGAAAAATTCTACTGTAATCATGCTTAACATGAGGAAAAACAAATTCCTTGCTATACTTGTTATAATGCGGTAACAAGGATCTTGTCTGGGCCATAACTTCTGTAAACAAAATGCATTTAATCTGTGTAGCGTTCATCAAGTGTTGGATTTTTCACTTAAAAGTCTTCATAGGTTTGGTCCATGTGATATTTATTTTCCTGTTCACTCACGTTTCAACTATTTTAGGATGGACCTAACCCCGGCCCTACCACGCAGTCTGCGGCCAGCTCAGTCTCACTCCCCCTCAGTGTCCCAGTCAGCCAAACTATATGGGTTTTTCAGCAGGCAACTGTACTGAAAGCTTAGCCATGAAAAATTAGGAAGTGTACAAAAGATGAAAGAACCTGTCCCCACATGGGACCAGAGGCTAACGTAATCTTCCCCTCCTCTCCCAGAGCCTTAATCTGGGGCCAGATCTGAGGAGAGGAAAATGCCTTATACAGCCCCCTTTCCCAGGTAATTACATTGGAAGGCAATGTGGAGGAAGTGACAGAGGGTCACATACTGTTGTCTCATCCTATGACTAGCCCTCAGGGGCTGTTCAATAGCCAGGTCCCACCCGCTTTCCCATGGCAAAGGTCTCTCTGTCTGGGCCAACAATCCTGTTTATCAATACAATCTGTTCAGTTTCTCGTCCCGTTTCCTTTGATCCCTTAAATCAGTAGACCTCTAAGTGACACTAATAGCTAGTTTGGCTTTTCACTTTGTGTTGACATATCCAGGCCTTTGAGATTAATCAATTAAATGATATCAGTTTCTCCAAAGCTCTTAACAGTAAACTGGATCATAAGTCATGCAGGATTCGATAAAGACAGGAAGCCATTTTTTTTTTTATTGGGCCACAGCACTAGAGAACCACAAGGCATCTGCCCAGAGTGTGTGTATGAGAAAGAGAGATTAAGAGAAGGAGGGAGGGAGGATATCAGCTTACAGACCCAGCCCTTTGTTTCTCCGCACTATAGAGAGCAGGTCTGTCTGGGCCTTTCTCTGTGAGTCAGTCTCCCTCAGAGCCATTACTCAATGACGTGGCCCACTCCCTCCTCTACGCTGAGGGCGAGTGTGTGTATATGTGTATGCATGCATGCCAAAAAGTGTGCGTGTGGCCTCAGACCTCTGCTCTCCGCTCACGCATGTGCCACATGCCCAGGTGACCATACATCATCCCTCCTCTGACCCCCCCCCCCCCCCACCGTTAAACAGAAGAAATCACAGCACCCTGAGGAAGACAGACTCTTCCTCCAAGCACACGGCCTGATTAAAAAAAGTAAGACTGACTCTTCCTCCAAGCACACGGCCTGATTAAAAAAAGTAAGACTGACTCTTCCTCCAAGCACACGGCCTGATTTTAAAAAGTAAGACTGACTCTTCCTCCAAGCACACGGCCTGATTAAAAAAAGTAAGACTGACTCTTCCTCCAAGCACACGGCCTGATTAAAAAAAGTAAGACTGACTCTTCCTCCAAGCACACAGCCTAATTAAAAAGTAAGACAGACGAGTCGGGTGACACACACACAATGGACAGAGCACTAGTTTTTGCAGGTGAATGCTACTTCACAGTATTCATTCAGTATGCCCATATTGCCAGGAAAATAGTTACCCGTAGTATTTAAGGATAAAGTGTTTTACTTTCAGACATCCTCCACATCCTTCTGTATTGCATATCTTTGATCTAAATTAGATCACTCCCCTAGCAATCCTTTTGATTAAGCAACTAATAATGTAATTATAAAATTAGGCTTAAAGGTAGCATTATAATAAGCAATATTGTCAAAAATATCCAATCCCTCTATGATAAAAAATAAATAAAAGAAGCAGTTTATCAAAAAACTGAATGCCCCTTTTACAGTCTTCTTGAGTGTCCACTTTGGCTAAAACTCTTTGCTCTACTTGGGTCAATGACTTAAGAGTAACAGAACTGAACAGAACAGCATCAGGCAGGCAGTCTATTTCCAGACCAACGTGAGTTGAAAGACTAACAGGGATTGCTGTGTGCCTGCTGCTAGTGCCCTGCCAGTCTCAATCATTAGAAACATGAGCCTACAGGGACTCACTGTGCTCCACTTTCATTCTAACTTCAAAAAACTCTAAAAGAATGCATGACAAAAATGGGCATTAAACTGCAGTGCATCACCTGCTCCAATTCTTGTGCAATGGTGGCCTGACTTGCTGTAACAATTACATAAAAAAGCTGGATGGAAATACCTGATAGCTCAGGCATCTGGTGTGTCTATTACCCCATGAACCGGTAAACTTGGTGGGCTATAAAAATACTAACTGGACATGAGAGAGAAGTAGAGCACTTTCTCATTTATGTCACAGTGGGGTAATCACCTAACCAAATGTAAAAAGGAAAGAAGAGGGTGAATATTTCAGTTGCATAGCCACGGGGCCATCTTGCAGCCACAGCTGTCAGGGCCAGAGGCTCCACATTACACCCACCAGTAAGGCAGCAGCATGGGACTGGAGGAGCAGGGGTCGAGGGTCAGAGTGCACTGGACAGAGGGGAAACAGCAGGGGCTCAGGGGGGTGGACAGAGGGGGATAAAACAGGGGACCTGGAGTTGTGTTGCGCTCTACTAAGCCTGATCTTTATTCAAGACCCTTTACTTGACCTGTCAGGCCTCTATGCTTTCAAGATGACACCAGCACTGATTGTGTGTGCGCGCGCAGGCATGTGTGCGCACACATGCGTGTGTGAGAGAGCGAGAGAGAGTTTTCAGTGTCTGAAAGAGAATGTGTGGGTGTGTCTAACTTCAGCATAGGTGGTGACTCAGTGGGGATCTTCTACAGGTCTGTTTTCTGTCCGTATGCCCCAGGATGATACAGTTGAAACCAGAACGTTTCGTTCTGAACCATTTCATTTTTCTTTCCGTTCCACCCTTTCCAACCAGCAAAATAAAGTTCAGAACCAGTTTGAACCCCACAAAAAGTACCAGTTTATATCATCCCCTTTTAAACCTCTGAAATATACAATTATTATTATTAATATTTTTTTTTACAACATTGAATTACTTCACCAATCAGCGGGTAAGCCATTTAATCTGTATAGGAAAGAGCTACTTGTATTTTGTTGCAACAGCATGGTTTAATCATAATGGGAAAAAAACTGGTCACAGTATAGGGTGCGAGATGCAACTTAAATTGAGGGTGAGGAGAGAGAGAGAGGATGGAGAACGCTTGCCTTGAAGAGCTGGGCATCTGGTTATGACATGAATTATCTGAATTAGGCCCACCGAATTAGAGGAGCAGCTTCTATGGAGGAACTTTGAATATCTGAACTTCCAAGTTGGTTTAACGTTGGACCAGAGCAAATGTTAACTAACAAGCTTGTGAGTGCAGAGCAGCTTCAAAAATGATAAACACTTAGCTTTTTGTAGTTTATAAATTCAACTTGATTCATGATAACTATAGTATCCTTAACTAGCATTGGAAAAGTGAATCCCTTCTTCTCTAATTAAACATGTCTCACTAATTTCTCAATTACGTTTGTAATGTCATCAGTAGGTTACAGTAATCTATGCTTCAGAGGGGCGAGGTAGGTAGCCTAAGCACACCCCTGGCAAAGATTTCCAGCTGGCATACAGCAGACGCTGGAATAGTTCCATGTTCACGTGCTAGTCGTAACTCTGACATTTCTGACTTGCTAACTAGTTATACACATGCTGCGTGTATATGCACTGTTGCAACCAATTAGCAAGCCAAACATTTTTGTTTCCAGTTCTGACTAGCGCATGAACACTGCATAAATTTGTGACAGGGTGAGGGCTTTGCAAAGGCTCTTGGTTCTCCGGAACACAAAACATTAACCCATTCCCATGCTTTTAATTTCTTTATTGTTCCCTTAACCAGTTCCAACCCTTGGTAGAAACAAGGCTTTCAGGTTGGGAATCACATTGCAATATTATTATTTTTTCACTTTTATTTTTTAATCAGGTAGGCTAGTTGAAAACAAGTTCTCATTTACAACTGCGACCTGGCCAAGATAAAGCAAAGCAGTGCGACACAAACACATAAACAAATGTACAGTCAATGACACAATAGAAAAGTCTATATACAGTGTGTGCAGATGTAGTAAGATTAGGGAGGTAAGGCAATAAATAGGCCATAGTGGCGAAATAATTACAATTTACAATTAAACACTGGAGTAATAGATGTGCAGAAGATGAATGTGCAAGTAGAGATACTGGGGTGCAAAGGAGAAGAAAAAAAAAAAAAATTGGGGATGAGGTAGTTGGGTGGGCTATTTACAGATGGGCTGTGTACAGGTGCAATGATCAGTAACCTGCTCTGACAGCTAATGCTGTCAGAGGGAGATATAAGTGAGGGAGTTAGTGATGGAGATAAGTCTCCAGCTTCAGTGATTTTTGCAATTCGTTCTAGTCACTGGCAGCAGAGAACTGGAAGGAAAAGCAGCCAAAGTAGAAGTTGTCTTTGGGGATGACCAGTGAAATATACCTGCTGGAGCGTGTGCCACTGGTGGGTGCTGCTATGGTGACCGGTGACCTGAGATAAGGCGGGGCTTTACCTAGCAAAGACTTATCGATGACCTGGAGTCAGTGGGTTTGACGATGAATATGAAGCGAGGGCCAGCAAACTATTGAATACAGGTCGCAGTGGTGGGTGGTATATGGGGCTTTGGCAACAAAACAGATGGCACTATGATTACTCAGCAAATTGGATGCAGTCTGAGTGTTGGAGGCTATTTTGTAAATGACGGTCGCCGAAGTCAAGGATCGGAAGGATAGTCAGTTTTACTAGTATGTTTGGCAGCATGAGTGAAGATTTAATTTTGGATTGGAGATGCTTACTGTGAGTCTGGAAAGAGAGTTTAGTCTACCCAGACACCTAAGTATTTGTAGTAATCCACATATTCTAAGTCAGAACCGTCCAGAGTAGTGATGCTAGACAAGCGGGCGGGTGCGGGCAGCAATCGGTTGAAGAGCACGCATTTAGTTTTACTTGCATTCAAGAGCAGTTGGAGGCCACGGTAGGAGTGTTGTATGGCATTGAATCTCGTCTGGAGGTTTGCTAACACAGTGTCCAAAGAAAGGCCAGAAGTATACAGAATGGTGTCGTCTGCGTAGAGGTGCATCAAAGAAGCGACATCATTGATGTATACAGAGAAGCGAGTAGGCCCGAGAATTGAACCCTGTGGCACCCACATAGAGACTGCCAGAGGTCCAGACAACAGGCCCTCCGATTTGACACACTGAACTCCGAGAAGTAGATGCTGAACCAGGCGAGGCAGTCATTTGAGAAACCAAGGCTGTTAAGTTTGCCGATAAGAATGTCGTGATTGACAGAGTCGAAAGCCTTCGCCAGGTCGATGAAGACGGCTGCACAGTACTGTCTTTTATCGATGGCAGTTATGATATCGTTTAGGACCTTAAGCGTGGCCGAGGTGCACCCATAGCCAGCTCGGAAACCAGATTGCATAGCGGAGAAGGTACGGTGGGATTCAAAATGGTCGATGATCTGTTTGTTAACTTGGTGCATCCATTCTGTAAACGGATGGAATAGTGCAGACTCGTGACAAATATACCATGTATGGAAAGCCAGACGGGTCATTACATTGAGACCTAAGCACATTTACGCCCATGATCTCAACATTATGACCCCTTTGGTTTTCCACAAAATGAATGTCCCATTTCTTCAGCAGTTATCATTGTGACATAATTGCAGACAGAGGACAAATTCTGTCCAAGAAGCCCTGAAATAGACTGCAGGCGGAGGGAAGGAGAGAGCAGAGGCGTTGCATTAAACACAGTGAAGACCAAAGGAAGGCCACGCCCTTGAAGAACACCTTGTCCATGCGTGACCGCTGGCAGCAGGCACACAATAAGGAATATGGCGCACAGCTCTCAATTTCCTAAATGGGCCTTAGAACAGAGCGCCCATCACAGCCATGGCAGGAAATGTACCCATGTCTCCAGTACAGGAGTTCACAAGACCAGCCTGGTGCTCCTGACTCAGACAGCCAGCCCTCCTTCAGACCTTCACACAGGCCCAAGCCCTCTCCTCAGTCTCCTGCTTCCTACAACAGCCCTTTCATGTGTGGGTGATAAGCCATGGGAGACCATGGGGAAACTCTTCACTATTTCCGATACTACTCCAAAATGTTCCCAGCTTGGGCAAGAACGAGGTGGCAGTGGCCACAAGCCAGTTGAACCATTTTGTGTCTCCACAGATATGAAACAGCATTGTATTTTTCCATAACTAAAGGACAGAGGGTTGCTCCTTTTGGCTCCAGGCTATAATAAAAATCAGGTTTAGAGGATACAAAGGAGACGAGGACTCTGGCTGACATTTCATTGACTGCTGCTTTTTAAAGAGCAGCTTCCCCCTCTCGTCTCCTCACGGTGGTCCTGGACGTCAGTTTGAGGCTGCCTTCGCTGAAGTGGTGGCCTTTAGCTATTGATTACGGTGACAGTCAGCTCTAAGCCTCCTTTCCCACAAGAGGGGCAATTCCACAGTAAAAGAATGATGCTGAGAAATCAGCTTTTTCACTTTAAAATGTCAATCCAAAAACAATTATCACTAAGTTAAAGAAAACATACAACTCTAAAAACACATTTACTTGAAGAACAGTGCATATGCAAAGTTTGGTAACAGAATGACGGTTTGTGCTGTTGGTGCAGTCATTCTGTTACCAAACTTTGCATCTGCACGTTTCTTGTAAAGCAATCAGTGGAAATTGTTAAAAGTCATCCTTGTGCATAGAGTTGTATGGTTTGTTTAACTTTGCTATCATTGGTTTTTGTTTGGAACACATTTTAAAGCAAAAAATCTCAGCATCACTCTGTTACCATGGAAATTCCCAGAGTCAAAGGATCAGTCAACATACAGTACCAGTCAAATGTTTGGACACACCTACTCATTCGTTTTTTACTATTTTCTACATTGTAGAATAATAGAAGACATCAAAACAATGAAATAACACATGGAATCATGTATTAATTAAATTTGAGATTCTTCAAAGTTGCCACCCTTTGCTTTGATGACAGCTTTGCACACTCTTAGAGAATGCCAAACCAGCTTCATGCAGTAGTCACCTGGAATGCATTTCAATTAACAGGTGTGCCTTGTTCCAAGTGAATGTGGAACTTCTATCCTTCTTAATGCATTTGAGCCAATCAGTTGTGTTGACAAGGTAGGGGTGGTATACAGAAGATACCAAATAGGGCTAACAGACCAAGTCCATATTATGGCAAGAACAGCTCAAATAGCAAAAGAGAAATGACAGTCCATCTTTACTTTATGACATGAAGGTCAGTTGATATGGAACATTTCAAGAACTTTGAAAGTTTCTTCAAGTGCAGTCTCAAAAACAATTAAGAACTATGATGAAACTGGCTCTCATGAGGACCACCACAAAGAAAGACCCAGAGTTAACTCTGCTGCAGAGGATAAGTTCATTAGTTACCAGCCTCAGAAATTTGCCTATGATCAAATTAAAAGAAGCAGTTTATCGAAAAACTGTGAATGCCCCTTTTACATTCTTCTTGAGTGTCCACTTTGGCTAAAACTCTTTGCTCTACTTGGGTCAATGACTTAACAGTAACAGAACTGAACAAAACAGCATCAGGCAGGCACAGTCTATTTCCAGACAAACGTGAGTTGAAAGACTAACAGGGATTGCTGTGTGCCTGCTGCTAGTGCCCTGCCAGTCTCAATCATTAGAAACATGAGCCTACAGGGACTCACTGTGCTCCACTTTCATTCTAACTTTTAAAAGAAGAAACCAAAAATATTTTGTACGAATTCACCTGGTCAGTCTGTCATGGAAAGAGAACGTGTTCCAAATGTTTTGTACACTCAGTGTATAATATGGGAACAGGGTGCTACTTGGAATGCAGACAGGGAAACCATAGGGAACACACAAAACCAGAGCAAGTAAGCTTAGTTTTTGGCTGCACCTTTACAGTGGAGGACACGATTGAGTCTTACATATAGAGCCTTACATAATGGATAACACTGATGGATAGCACTGTGTACATCAGTAACATTAGACAGTAAGGACACAAGGAGGTTTGGCCAAACAGCCATGATATCGAAGACAAAATGTCAGGAAATATTGAGCAAAATAATCAGACTCATCATAAAAGAGGCCACGATGTTTGGTTAGACACTGAAGAGAATGATATTAGTTTACCTGATTTGGAGATGAACGAACCCCATTTGTCAACGAGAAGGCATCATCATAATCATCATGTCATCACTGTGACACACTAAACAGTCTCCTCTCTGAACGCATCTATAATGCATGGGATGACTTCATGACTCAATAGTGTACATGCCTTGGTAATGAAGTGGTTTCAGTACAGTGTCATTATGTTACCTTTCTTATGCACTTACAGTACCAACAATGTAGCTCATGTTTATAATGCATCTAGGGCCAGTTTCCCAGACAAAGATTAAGACTAATCCTGGACTAAGAGATATTCCACATTGAAATAGCCTCTTATTTTAGCCCAGGACTAGCCTTAATCTGTGTCTGGTTAACCGGCCCCTAGAGTAAACCCAAGTGCTGAAATGGTTGTGTCTTTTAAAACAGGGAAGAAGTGGGGAGACTTGTTGAGGACATGTAGCTGTAGCTGTTACAGGACAAGCCGGGTACCTGAGCCGAGCAACAACAGCTTGTGGACCCATTGCTGTGGTCACTCTGGCTTTAAAAATAGAAAGGAGGAAGCCAAAGTGGCAGATGTCACATTGTTTAAGCAAATGGAGGAAATAGAGGGGACTGGGACCGCCTGCCTCAGCCTGCCTTGTAGGATGTTTACACTTGTCTTAAAGAGAGCCTCCACCGCAAAACACATAAACAGCTTACCTCCACACAAGAAATTAGTTTGCTAAACACGAACACAGATTAAAAAGACTAGTTAACTGTGAGACAGAGGCGATGACCTGAACCGTCTAATTCCTAGTCTGACCTCATCCGTCTGTCTGCCCATTCACCCAAAAGATTTACACCCAACAGACAGGCTGTTGGTCTGTTTGTATGTCCATTTGCCCATGCGTCCCAAATAGTTACACCCAACTCAGCTGCAGGCAGCAGCCTCGCCCAACAGACAGGCTAGGGATCTGTCTGTCCTTCCATCTGTCGGTTCTCTCAGGAGGTTCAAAGGAATGGAGTGGCTGCCAGGCAGGGTGGGTGAAATCCCACCAGCCTTGCTCAACAGCGTGGTCCAATTTCATTAACGCCGCATATCTCATATCAGCACTGATGCAGAGCAGCTCCACGCAGCCAAATCATGATTCCCATCCAGCAAATGACCGGGCTCTCCGGTGAGGTCTGGTCTAAACCAGACATCCCACTCCATGGCTAACACCACAAGCAGAGAGAGAGGGGGAGAGAAATAGTGCCAGCCTCAAACTCTGCAAGAGGAATGGTCTCTTTATTCATATATCCCTTCCATGATTTATTTCATTCACTCTTTGGTAGAGAAGTGTAGTGAATATATAATGTGTGGCTTGCATTTACTGGGTTATGGAGTAGAATGGAATTCAAATAACCAGTGTCCGTTACAGCCAAAGACAAAAGGGTTCCTTTTCTTTCATCGGTTACCCCTGCATCAGTGCCACTTGAGTTACAGTTTTATTGTTTTGGGATGGGGTCGAGCTCAGGGTTGGGCATGGGAGGAGGCTGCACTGTTGTCCTGATGGCTTTTGTGGACTGAGTGAAAAGCACAGCAGGGGGAGGTTTATTCAAACGGCAGAAAGAGCGAGTGACCACAGATGGTGCAGTCAATAACCTACCGCCCACACCCATCTCCATACCACCAGGGGTGAAGACAGCAAAGCACACAAGCAAGGGAGCACACCTCAGCACAAAGCAGAGGGGGCCGGCGAGACAGATGGTAGGTGTATGAGTGTGGTAATTGTAAGACAACGTCCTGTAGGAAGTGAGAATTCCATTAATCCCAATCTTTATTAATACCTCCGAGTCATTAGTGAGCACACTGGTGATGACCTGAGTTTAAACAGGGGTAGGGGTTGAGCACTGTTAACAGGTTCCCTGTTACTGTTAATAATATCCGTTTCAAATCAACACGAAAAGCAGCCAACTTTAAAACTCACATTTTTTGCCACCTTTTCTTTATATTGCCGGTAACAAACCTGTACTTTTGTCTGCCAAGCGAGGTAGTCATGAATGTGGTAAAGTTCTGTCTGTGACTTAGTATAAAATGTAGCCGTAATGCTGAAGCGGCATTGGCACGCACTACGCTCTTGATGGTTGCTAGACAGCTCCCATTACTAGGCTGTTACCATCCTTGTGGCAGTTCTAAACTTTGCGAGGCATGTCACTTCACCCATCATGTCGCATAGCCCACCACGATGCATGACCTGTTTTCTTAACCAGAACTGGATGGATCCATAAAGAATAACCGTGGGAATGAATATCCCTGAATGACGAAAATATGGGCTAATGCAATTGAAATGGGCTAATGCAATTGAAGTCATGTAGCAAATTGTTGCTTACCGAAACTCCCACAGCAGGGCTGGCATTATGGGCGGACCTTAGGGGGCCTGGCCCGCCCTAACGCACCTCATTGCCCGTCCAAATAAAAAAATATTAATATTGCTTCACAGTAGGTATGGTGTTCTTTGGATGCAACTCAGCATTCTTTGTCCTCCAAACACGACGAGTTGAGTTTTTACCAAAAAGTTATATTTTGGTTTCATCTGACCATATGACACTCTCACAATCTTCTTCTGGATCATCCAAATGCCCTCTAACAAACTTCAGACGGGCCTGGACATGTACTGGCTTAAGCAGGGGGACAAGTCTGGCACTGCAGGATTTGAGTCTCTGGCGGCGTAGTGTGTTACTGATGGTAGGCTTTGTTACTTTGGTCCCAGCTCTCTGTAGGTCATTCACTAGGTCCCCCCGTGTGATTCTGGGATTTTTGCTCACCGTTCTTGTGATCATTTTGACCCCACGGGGTGAGATCTTGCGTGGAGCCCCAGATCGAGGGAGATTATCAGTGGTCTTGTATGTCTTCCATTTCCTAATAATTGCTCCCACAGTTGATTTCTTCCA
This sequence comes from Oncorhynchus kisutch, assembly GCF_002021735.2. Classification (NCBI taxonomy): domain Eukaryota; kingdom Metazoa; phylum Chordata; class Actinopteri; order Salmoniformes; family Salmonidae; genus Oncorhynchus; species Oncorhynchus kisutch. Next base: position 38,562,280 of record NC_034195.2, on the reverse strand, counting down.
ACCAAGCTGCTTACCTATTGCAGATTCAGTCTTCCCAGCCTGGTGCAGGTCTACAATTTTGTTTCTGGTGTCCTTTGACAGCTCTTTGGTCGTAGTGAAGTTTGGAGTGTGACTGTTTGAGGTTGTGGACAGGTGTCTTTTATACTGATAACAAGTTCAAACAGGTGCCATTAATACAGGTAACGAGTAGAGGACAGAGGATCCTCTTAAAGAAGAAGTGTGTGGTCTGTGAGAGCCAGAAATCTTGCTTGTTTGTAGTTGACCAAATACTTATTTTCCACCATAATTTTCAAATAAATTCATTAAAAATCCTATAATGTGATTTTCTGGATTTTTTATCTCATTTTGTCTGTCAGTGTTGAAGTGTACCTATGATGAAAATTACAGGCATGTCATCTTTTTAAGTGGGAGAATTGCACAATTGGTGGCTGACTAAATACTTTTTTGCCCCACTGTATAGTAAGACAGTGGGCTCACTCTGTCTAGAATAAGCCCAATGCGTTTCTTGCAAATTGGAAAAGAAAGTTGGCAGGTGCACAGTTAGGATGCTGGCTTCCCCTAAAGTAAATGAGATCACTTGTTTTGGTACTGCCCATATATAAAACTTGTTTTTGGTCGCAGCTTTAGGAATGGCTGAAAAATTGCAACATTTACGTGTAGCCAACTCTGCAAATAGTGCTGCTGGGAGATTTGAGATAATCGATCGGTAATATAATAGTTTTCGTAAATGAAAGATTTTTTGATATCTGTAAAAACTGCAGAGCGTTCAGAAAGTATTCAGACCCCTTGACTTTTTCCACAGTTACATTACAACCTTATTCTAAAATGTATTAAATAAAATGTTTTTCCCTCATCGAACTACACACAATACCTGACTCCTCCCGTCTCAGCCTCCAGTATTTATGCTGCAGTAGTTTGTGTCGGGGGGCTAGGGGCTAGTTTGTTATGTCTGGAATACTTCTCATGTCCTATCCGGTGTTCTGTGTGAATTTAAGTATGCTGTCTCTAATTCTCTCTCTCTTTCTCTCAGAGGACCTGAGCCCTAGGACCAAGCCTCAGGACTACCTGGCATGATGACTCCTTGCTGTCCCCAGTTCACCTGGCCATGCTGCTGCTCCAGTTTCAACTGTTCTGCCTGTGATTATTATTATTTGACCATGCTGGTCATTTATGAACATCTTGGCCATGTTCTGTTATAATCTCCACCCGGCACAGCCAGAAGAGGACTGGCCACCCCACATAGCCTGGTTCCTCTCTAGGTTTCTTCCTAGGATTTGGCCTTTCTAGGGAGTTTTTCCTAGCCACCGTGCTTCTACAACTGCATTGCTTGCTGTTTGGGGTTTTAGGCTGGGTTTCTGTACAGCTCTTTGAGATATCAGCTGATGTACGAAGGGCTATATAAATACAAAAAAAACTGAAATACCTTATTTACATACAGCCGTGGCCAAAAGTTGAGAATGACACAAATATTCATTTTCAAAAAGTCTGCTGCCTCAGTTTGTATGATGGCAATTTGTATATACTCCAGAATGTTATGAAGAGTGATCAGATGAATTGCAATTAATTGCAAAGTCCCTCCTTGCCATGCAAATGAACTGAATCCCCAAAAAACATTTCCACTGCATTTTAGCCCTGCCACAAAAGGACCAGCTGACATCATGGCAGTGATTCTCTCGTTAACACAGGTGTGAGTGTTGACAAGGACAAGGTTGGAGATCACTCGAGCTTGCTCAGGAATGACACAGAGGCAGGTGTGAATGCATCTGCATGCACAGTGAGGTAAAGACTTTGAGGATGGCCTGGTGTCAAGAAGGGCAGCAAAAAAGCCACTTCTCTGTAGGAAAAACATCAGGGACAGACTGATATTCTGCAAAAGGTACAGGGATTGGAGTGCTGAAGACTGGGGTAAAGTAATTTTCTCTGATGAATCCCCTTTCCGATTGTTTGGGGCATCCGGAAAAAAGCTTGTCCGAAGAAGACAAGGTGAGCTCTACCATCAGTCCTGTGTCATGCCATCATTAAAGGATCCTGAGACTATTGATGTGTGGGGTTGCTTCTCAGCCAAGGGAGTGGGCTCACTCACAACTATGGTCTTTACTAGAACACCTGAGCACATATAGGAGGTCATGTGAAAAAAAGAATAACGTGCCAGCCTATAATCAAAGGCCCTTCCAACTGAATAGTTCTAGCACCGGCCCTGTCCCAAAATCATCCAAGCATTATATTACATTTGAAGCAATACCTGCGTGTGGTCAACTATGATCATTTAATCACCGTTTTGACAGGGACAGCACAATCACACTGCTTTGAAACAAGCATGGGGACTAGTCTTGATAAATCAGTCAGATTTTTGTTTTCACTGAATATCAGTTTGGATATTGGTTAGGCTACAATTAGGCTGGGGAAATGTTAGCTAAATTGATGTGAGAGCTGCTCATGATTAGTGTAGTGGATTATGTTGCTCTTCACCGGTTTAGTAGCCTACTCCAGACAAAAGCCTGTGACTTGTCTGATAATCAATGGGATTTTGTTTCACTGAATCTCTAGGCCATTTTGTAGAGGTGTACCTCATCTGTCACTGATCAGAAACATTTAGCATCCAATAATGTGCAGCCTATAACATAGTCAAACTCAAAATATGCTATTCTTTTGAAAAATCATTTTAGTGTTTCTTAGGACCTGCCTAAAATTAGTAATGGACTTTTGTGATGGTGTATTTTAAATGGATTTATTCAAATAGACCACTCACATCGGCCCACCCCTACTCACTCTCGTCAACTTGCCAGCATGCGCACAGGATTATATATCTGGTACAACACAATCATACCCTTCAACCTTTCCTTCAAGGAAACACTGATTTACAGCCTCACAAAACAGATTATCTGCAAAAATAATTAGGTCATAATAGTGTCAACAGAGCACAAGCCTTGGGCACTATATAGTAGCGCACAAAAGACTACAATAAATCTGCTACTCTCTAGCTGTTCAATTTTTACCATTGTCTGTCACTTCAACCAGAATGCAATCACACAGACCACAGAGTTTGAATGTCTCATAACCTTCTACATGATGACACCTTTTAGTATGTTCCTGAATGAAGATGCTGAGAAAGAACAGCTGCCTGCCCATAAACGGCTCGCTGGTATCACCCAGCAGCCTCGTGGGCACAGTTAGATTGATTATATTGTTCATAAAACCACTGCTATTACATGCTCCGAGGCGTCGCCATAAAATCAACTGATCAAAGGAAGGCTGATACATGATTTGTATTGTGATCTCACAAGTATCATGAAAATCTCTGTTGAGGGCATTGGGTCTATTACATAATGTAGGAAACAGCTGGCAACTAAAAAGTACTTCCAGGTTGCCCATTTGGAAAAAAAGGTCATGACCTTGGTTAATATTTTTTTCCCCCATTGGGATGGACAGTAAAAAAAAAAGGAATGAAAAACAGGATATCCTAGACGAGTCAAGACTTTAGGAAACTAGTAGGCAGAGCAGACAGAAAACAGACAGCTTCCCATGTTTTCAACATTCTGAGAAAGCATTCCATGAGCTTCCCTTTGTGGTGTCTTCTCTCAACGTCAGGGGTTCTCAAAGTGGGGTCCGCAGCGAGAACTAAAAAAGTATATAATTTTTATTAACATTACTAGCAGATTAAACAGATTTTGGCCAAGGGATCCGTGAAATAAGTTGAGAGGTAATACGATGTAATTTTATTACTCTACAATTGATGTTCTTAACCATGGGCAACATGGGCCTGGGAGGCTCACAGAGATATTGGTATCAACAGTACTCTACCAATTATACATTTTAATACATAAATGCACTGTAATTTTAGCTATAAACTGCAAAGTCCTTTCTGCCACATGGAAAAATGCAAGATATTAGCTTTAAACCCACAACAAATATCTGCCACACACATACATATATATATATATATATATATATATTGCTCAAAAAAATAAAGGGAACACTTAAACAACACAATGTAACTCCAAGTCAATCACACTTCTGTGAAATCAAACTGTCCACTTAGAAAGCAACACTGATTGACAATAAATTTCACATGCTGTTGTGCAAATGGAATAGACAACAGGTGGAAATGATAGGCAATTAGCAAGACACCCCCAATAAAGGAGTGGTTCTGCAGGTGGGGACCACAGACCACTTCTCAGTTCCTATGCTTCCTGGCTGATGTTTTGGTCATTTTTTAATGCTGGCGGTGCTTTCACTCTAGTGGTAGCATGAGACGGAGTCTACAACCCACACAAGTGGCTCAGGTAGTGCAGCTCATCCAGGATGGCACATCAATGCGAGCTGTGGCAAGAAGGTTTGCTGTGTCTGTCAGTGTAGTGTCCAGAGCATGGAGGCGCTACCAGGAGACAGGCCAGTACATCAGGAGACGTGGAGGAGGCCGTAGGAGGGCAACAACCCAGCAGCAGGACCAGCTACCTCCGCCTTTGTGCAAGGAGGAGCAGGAGGAGCACTGCCAGAGCCCTGCAAAATGACCTCCAGCACGCCACAAATGTGCATGTGTCTGCTCAAACGGTCAGAACAGACTCCATGAGGGTGGTATGAGGGCCCGACGTCCACAGGTGGGGGTTGTGCTTACAGCCCAACACCGTGCAGGACGTTTGGCATTTGCCAGAGAACACCAAGATTGGCAAATTCGCCACTGGCGCCCTGTGCTCTTCACAGATGAAAGCTGGTTCACACTGAGCACGTGACAGACGTGACAGAGTCTGGAGACGCCGTGGAGAACGTTCTGCTGCCTGCAACATCCTCCAGCATGACCGGTTTGGCGGTGGGTCAGTTATGGTGTGGGGTGGCATTTCTTTGTGGGGGGCGCACAGCCCTCCATGTGCTCGTCAGAGGTAGCCTGACTGCCATTAGGTACCGAGATGAGATCCTCAGACCCCTTGTGAGACCATATGCTGGTGCGGTTGGCCCTGGGTTCCTCCTAATGCAAGACAATGCACTGGAGTGTGTCAGCAGTTCCTGCAAGAGGAAAGCATTGTTGCTATGGACTGGCCCGCCCGTTCCCTAGACCTGAATCTAATTGAGCACATCTGGGACAACATGTCTCGCTCCATCCACCAACGCCACGTTGCACCACAGACTGTCCAGGAGTTGGCGGATGCTTTAGTCCAGGTCTGGGAGGAGATCCCTCAGGAGACCATCCGCCATCTCATCAGGAGCATGCCCAGGTGTTGTAGGGAGGTCATACAGGCACGTGGAGGCCACACACACTACTGAGCCTCATTTTGACTTGTTTTAAGGACATTACATCAAAGTTGGATCAGCCTGTAGTGTGGTTTTCCACTTTAATTTTGAGTGTGACTCCAAATCCAGACCGCCATGGGTTCATAAATTTGATTTCCATTGATAATTTGTGTGATTTTGTTGTCAGCACATTCAACTATGTAAAGAAAAAAGTATTTAATAAGAATATTTCATTCATTCAGATCTAGGATGTGTTATTTTAGTGTTCCCTTAATTTTTTTGAGCAGTGTATATAAAGTTGAATTCCTGGGGATTAGATTTGTCCAGCCATGCATGCACTGCCGAAGTCATAGTAAAACTCCTTGTATGCTATTATTATCATCATCATCATCTCACTCGAGTTGTGTTCTGATTATGTTCTGGTCCCTGATGAATTTGCCATCACAAAAGGGGTCCCTGGTCCCAAAAAGTTTGAGAACCCCTGCTCTACAAGACTATTTGGATAATGTACTGTAAAGAGAAAGTCTCAATGTTGGTTTTGGTAACGCAAAATGGTGGTGTCAGCACAACGAGTCACAATTACTGCTGGGAATCATGTCTAAATAAAGAGCAGGCAACTTTAGTGTACATGGCTTTCTGGATCCCCATCTTACATTGGGAAATCGCCCAACAGGCACTACTGTCTCACCAGCCATTCAGAGTACTGGCAGCATTACGCCTATGTTCTGATTGCTCAAAGTAGTAGAAGTAAAATTGTAAAAACATTGAGCTATTAATCATGAACTTACACCATTTATTTTCTTCCAATATACTCGTATGCCAGATTCTGCTCAAGTCTCCTAAATAAAACATGAATCTAGTACCACAAGTAAACAAAACATGAATCCAAGTAGACAAGTAGCGTAAACACAATATAAATGTATTTTGCCACAAAACAAATTATATTAAAACATAACTAGATCAACATGGACAATGATGTGTGCCCCCACCCATTGAAGCTTAATGAAGACCAGTGATACTAGCAAGAGCAGTGTGCGGGTTTCTTTTTTCTCATCTGCCCCCACCCATTGCCTTGAATACATATGGACAACAGTCCCAGCCATTCTCATCTTCAATGCCGAAGGGTGAGCCTCTTATTTCAAAGGCAGTGGGGAAGACCACAGGGGCACCCTTTATGATGGTTTGGGACAGGACCCCAGTCAGCAACTTGTGGGGGGGAAGGGCCGACAGGCACAACCAGGCCACGGAGAGCATGCCATCGCTAGACATCAAACCAACAAGAGAGGCCTCTGGGGCCAAGAGAGAACAGACAGGGGAAAGTTGTTGTTCTCTGTTCAGCTGGTCACAGGGACAGAATGACAGATGAAGTCTCATTTCACCCACACCCCTCAACTGGCTTAAATACTAATGAACTATCCATCATTTAATGATAATACATAATATATAGGCCTAAAGGTTCACGAGTGGCGCAGCGGTCTAAGGCACTGCATATCAGTGCTAGAGGCATCACTACCGACCCTGGTTTGATTACAGGCTGTATCATAACCGGCCGTGATTGGGAGTCCCATAGGGCGGCACACAATTGGTCCAGCGTCTTCCGGGTTAGGGTTTGGCCGGGGTAGGCCATCGTTGTAAATAAGAATTTGTTCTTGACTGAATTGCTTAGTTAAATAAAGGTCAAATAAAAATCAAATAAAAAAACCATGATGTTTAGTTTAGAGTTGTAGATTCCTGTAATATCACCTATGAATAATTTCCTCTAACCTTGAATGCAAAATAACTTCAACTTTAATTCCATTTGGTGGGGAAGGATAAAAAAGCTTCTCCTGGAAGATGCTTAAGAAATGAATGTCAGTTGAATGACAGATTAGGCTCTGATTGAAAACACTGCCAGCCAGCCAAGAGAGACTGCCAAAGCCAGACAGCAAAGAACTAGAGAGGATGAAATACGAGGATAAACTATTGACTTGAATAATAATCACTCTTAGCTTTTCTCCATACAGCTCTCAGAAGTTGTCAGTAGAAAGAGTAGGAAATGCTTTATATTTATTTTTAAGTAGAATCACTGGAGTTGGTGTCAGGCATAACTGTCAGATGGACAATGATGGTGGTTGCACTGCCGGTTGATAGGATAGTGGAGGTTGAGAGGGTCCTCTCAGACAACTATTTGTCCAAATAAAGCATACCAGTCCTCATCTTCCAAAAGAGAGGCTGCGAGGCTGGGAAATAGCACATCAAACATATTCCTCTCCTTTCCTCTGGGGTTGCTTGAGGTTCTGCTCCTTGAGTAATCAATGTCTGTACAAAACTTGCCTCCGGCTTCAGATATATGCTTTGGCAAATAGAGACACCCGTTAAAAGATGCTACAAAACTGGGGTGCCAAAAATATTTCAGAACCTTGGGTTTACAATGAATGGAGAATGTTGTGCTTTTAGTAAGTATTTTACAAATACAACTCATGACTTATGTCTGCAACACCAAAGGTATTTGTGTGTAAAATTAGATAGTGACAGCTTTAGCAGAGTTTGGAACAGTACAACAGCATTAATCTCAAGGGTCAAGATTATGTTGAATAAAAGAGCAAAGGAATTTGTACAAATCAAGAGGCTGGGAGTAGCGACTGATGGCAATCCAATTTCTTTTAAATCCAAGTATAGCCACTTTCAGCTCTTCACACAGACTAGCCTATAGACAAAGGATAAGGGAGCTATCACATGCTTCCCCTTATTTCCAAATGACACTGACAATCACATTATATACTTTTAGTTCATGCTGCCTACCACTATTCATGAAAACCAGAATGGCTATATAGGATGAATATACAACAAATCTAAGGTAAATAGTCTGGAACATACAGTTCTTACACAGAGTATACAAAAGTTAAAGATTTGCAATGCAAAGAGGACAGCAAGGTATGCAGATAAAAGGACATTGCCAATATCATGGAACTACTCATGGGGTAAATCAATCTTTCAAAAAAAGTCATGACTATCTATTGAGGCCAAATAACTCAACTTCAAAACCAACAGAGTGAGATCAAGGCTGATCCACCATAGAGTAACAGGTTGTCTCTGTGTGCTATATTCAGACCTCTGTTCCCCAAGAGGAATGCTCCAGTTGTATCAGCTGTGTTATTATTACCCCATTTGGCTCGCTTTGCATGACAAACAGGAGGTTCCGCACCCAGTGTCCCTTATGACTGTGCATCACCCTTCTAATACAGCTGAAAGGCCTTAGTCATCACAAGCGAAGGGGCTACACACATTCCTCGCAAATGAGAGCTTCTGCTCAAGTGTACACAATCTGGTAATTCCTCAAGCAGCATTGCTCCCTCTCTCGTGCCACCCCCTCCCCCTGTGAATAGGTGGTATGTCAGAGCTCCCAACAGCTCTGGAGAACACAGTTCCTTGACCAGGGCCAAGTCCCCATGGTTACCACAGAGCAGCAGTAACTGCCCCTTTTCTGTGTACATTTGTCTGGAAAAAAGCCTATTGTATGTTTGCAGGGGGCTTGGAGAGTGAAACAGTTGGGAAATGAATGTTAATGGCCCCAAGCCAAGTATCAAAAGAAGCACCTGTATAAATCATGTATAAGCACCAGGTTTTATTCTTTGCGTTTGTTATTTTGAGACCCAGGCTAGTTTGAGGTGACAAGAACACTCCAAAGCAGAGCCATTTAAATCAGAACGTTCTGTTAAAAAGGATTAGGACACACCTAAAATAAGATGTGGCTATCTTTACAGACCTGGGCTGCAGACAATGCCTGATGAAGGTATATTTGAAACAAACACAAGGAAGGCAAATGAAGTGAACCCAAATTTAAGGATAGAGCATTTGACAACAGTGGGAATGAAAGGGAACAGAGTACAGCCTGACAAATCGAGAGCTTGATAGTATAAGGTTCTATCTGCAAAGATAATTGTGAAATAATTGGCTTTAAAGTTCCGAAACCTCATTGGTTTGAATGGTGTCAGAAATTATATTTTATTATTATGAATTTAACATAATTTGGGGTATTTAGAGTACTATATAGTACTATTCTGTTCAATATTCTGTCAATAACTCAATGTTGACAAATGCAGATAGTCCCAAACGCTTGAAATGTTAATCTTTCAAACAAAATATATCTTTCTATCTACTGGTAAATAGGTCTCTCAAACTGGTATATAATATTGGACACAAACACAGAATATAACAGTTTGTTAGAGTCTTCTTTAGTCGCCCAATCATATTGAGTGAGTCTGGCAAAAGCTTTACGGAGCACAGGGTCAGCTAGGCTATATATCTCATACTCTTGAGTTTAGACAAAGCTCACTAAATTAACCCTATAATGGGGCGAAATGTAAAACAAATTTACCTTTAACTTGACTCTCGTAATCAGCAATGATTTCTTTATCCTTTTTGAACTTTGTATTAGACATTTTCGGGTCGATTCAGAGTGGTTAGGAAATTCAACTATTAAAATGCTCGTCTTGCTGCACGCCTATAACACCCGAAGCATCACACAGATTGAGTAGTTTTCCCCCACCAAACAACAATTTTTAGCCACGAAAACTCGGCGCCAACTTTCAAATTAGATTTATTCCCTTGTAAAGTAGCTATTCAAGAAAACGTTTAGTCCATTGTTCTCCTTATACACGAGTAGTCCTAGAAAAGGAGGCCAACACGAAATCCTGACATCAATCAATGAAATCACTGATAACTGCTGGCAATGCCAGGCAGAGCGGAGATGTCGCGTCGATGCAACTGCATAACCTTTAATAATCCGATAAATAGAAATCGTGTGGTGAGAGGCGCGCGGTTCTATTGCACGCGGCACCAAGGTAGTACACGGCAACTGTACGTCACGTGTCTTATATATATCGTTCTTTTGGTGCTCTCTAGTTTCCCGGGTCCCACACTTCCCATTTGCTTCGTTTTCCCAGACAAAACAGACTGCAGCACAGCTGCCACAGACTCCGTGTGGAAATGGGAGGGATCGAAGAGGCATAGCGGAAACAAGAGATGGATTGACATGATTTGTATCTAACCAGTAGTGCCAATTATGTTTTCGGGCTAATTTCAGTGAAATTCCTGCTGGATTTTCCCCAGCCATGTACAGGGTATGATCCACATACGCCCCAAGGCAGTGTTGATATTATAAACACGGCTGTAAAATAGTATCAAAGTTGCATCAGTGAGAATTGGAATGATTATACAAAGTAACTGCTACCAGTGGTTAAATAGCCTTGGGGGTTTCTACACTTAAAAATGACTAAGAAAGAATCAATATATTCAACACAATATTTTAGTTTTAATTCTTTATATTAGAAGTTATCCATCTATCCTCACTGTGCTGTGTGGCATTTTCATTATGTCTATGGTACCACACTAGAACCTACGGATCTGTGTGACAAAAAAAGATTTATCTTATGTAAAAGTGGCATCAGTTTATGTACAGTTGTTTTCTTTACCAGGATCAATGTCCCTGATGAGGGCCCTATGAGAAAATGGAGCACATTTGGTGATAAGCATGCTTTATGAGAAGAAACCTCTTAATATGTATTTAATATAACCAAGTGTTAATTCTGCTCACTATACCTGTACATTAAACAAAACAAAATGTACTGAAATGACTGTGGTTCTATAACTCCATCTGCAGGAGATCATGTTATGGTGCAGATTCATTCTTCCCAGTCTCCTGTACACATATCCTATTAAATCATTTAAAAAGTTATACATGCTTTAAATGGCAAGACAAACATTGCACAACATTTCACAGAAAAGGAACAGTGTTCATTATTCAAGCTACATTTCATTAGCAGCATGAACACATCTTAGGATATGGTTTACAGCAATTGCATTGGAGATACACTTAACGCTGTCACAATAACAAACCCTACATAACAGTTTAAAGATGGATCTATGACTAAACATAAAAGGAAAATTAGATATCCAGCTGACAAATATCGAGATGGGTAAAAAATTCTAAAAGGCCCATCACAATACTGCTTTGAATTGTTTGCATTCAGTATATGTAAGTTCAACCACAATTAAAGTGCTTTGAAAGGCTGGTCATGACACACATCAACACCATCATCCCGGACACCCTAGAACCGCACCAATTCGCATACCATCCCAACAGATCCACAGATGACACAATCTCAATTGCACTTCACACTGACCCCTCCCACCTGGAAAAGACAGGAAATAACTTTGTGAGAATGCTGTTGATAGACTACAGCTCAGCGTTCAACACCATAGTCCCCTCCAAGCTCATCACCAAGCTCGGGGTCCTGGGACTGAACACCTCCCTCTGCAACTGGATCCTGGACTTCCTGATGGGCCGGGCCCCAGGTGGTGAGGATAGGCAACACACCTCCGCCACACTTACCCTCAACATGGTGGCCTCTCAGGGGTGTGTGCTTAGTACCCTCTTGTACTCGCTGTTCACCCACGACTGCCTGGCCGCACACGACTCCAACACCATCACGTTTGCTGATGACACGACGGTGGTAGGTCTGATCACCGTAGGAGATGAGACAGCCTACAGAGAGGTCAGTGATTTGGCAGTGTTGTGCCAGGACAACAGCCTCTTCCTCAACATCAGTAAGACCAAGGAGCTGATAGTGGACTACAGGAAAAAGAAGGGAGAGCACATCCCCATTCACATTGACAAAGGCTGTAGTGAAGCGGGTCGAGAGCTTGAAGGCACTTGGTGCCCACATTACTAAGGAATTACATGGTTCACACACAACCGCACAGTCGTTTAGAGGAAACTGTCGCTCTCCTTTTCCCCCTCAGGAGGCTGAAAAGATTTGGCATGGGCCCTCGCATCCTCAAAAGGTTCTACAGCTTCACCATCAAGAGCCTCTTGAATGGCTGCATCACCGCTTGGCATGGCAAATGCACTGCCCTCGAATGCAAAGTGCTACATCCAGGACTTCTCTATCAGGCGATGTCAGAGGAAGGCCCCAAAAAATTGCCTAAGACTTCAGCCACCCAAGCCTTAGACTGTTCACACTACTACCGTCCGGCAAACGGTACCAGTATGGGCTCACGGAACAATAGGCTCCGAGACAGCAGTTTTATGGCTTGGGTTAGAAGCTAAATAGTTTATGAAATGGTTATCCAGACTATCTGCATTGACCCTACGAGAACAGGACACGAGGAGTATGCAATTGAGATCTTCCCATACACTATATACAGTACCTCTGGAAAGTATTCAGACCCCTTTGGACTTTCTCAGAATTTTGTTGTTACAGCCTTATTCTAAAATAGATTTTATTTAAATTCCTCCCTCAATCTACACATATCCCATAATGACAAAGACAAAAAAACAGGTTCAGAAATTGAAGCAAATGTATAAAAAATAAACATTGAAATATCACATTTACATAAGTATTCAGACCCTTTACTCAGTACTTTGTTGCAGCACCTTTGGCAGCGATTACAGCATCAAGTCTTCTTGGGTATGACGCTACAAGCTTGAAAAACCTGTATTTGTGGAGTTTCTCCAATTCTTCTCTGCAGATGCTCTCAAGGTCTGTCAGGTTGTATGAGTGTTGCTGCACAGCTATTTTCATGTCTCTCCAGAGATGTATGATCGGGTACCATCCTTATGGTGATGCATGGTGGTTGGCAGGGACTGGGAGACAAGTCAAGATCGAGGCAAAGATGAACGGAGGAAAGTTCAGAGAGATCCTTGACGAAAACCTGCTCCATAGCGCTCAGGACCTCAGACTGGGGCCAAGGTACACCTTCCAACAGGACAACGACCCTAAGCACACAGCCAAGACAACACAGGAGTGGCTTCGGGACAAGTCTCCGAATGTCCTTGAGTGGCCCAGCCAAAGCCCATACTTAGGGCTTTGCCAACCACCATGCATCACCATAAGGATGGTACCAGGTTTCCTCCAGATGTGACGCTTGACATTCAGGCCAAAGAGTTCAATCTTGGATTCATCAGACCAGGGAATCTTGTTTCACGTGGTCTGAGAGTCTTTAGGTGCCTCTTGGCAAACTCCAAGTGGGCTGTCATGTGCCTTTTACTGAGAAGTGGCTTCCATCTGGACACTACCATAAAGGCCTGATTGGTGGAGTGATGCAGAAATAGTTGTCCTTCTGGAAGGTTCTCCCATCTCCACAAAGGAACAATAGAGCTCTGCCATAGGGTGACCCTAGAGTTCTTGATCACCTCCCTGGCCCTTTTCCCTTGATTGCTCAGTTAGTCTGGACGGCCAACTCTAGGAAGAGCCTAGGTAGTTACAAACTTATTTCATTTAAGAATGATGTAGCTCATGGCTTGGTTTTTGCTCTTTTTTATTTTCAATGTTTTCGCTTTGTCATTATGGAGTATCGTCTATAGATTGCTGAGAAATGTATTTGATTTAATCCATTTTAGAATAAGGCTGTAACGTAACAAAATGTGGAAAAAGTCAAGGGGTCTACACACACCGGCAAAACGCAGCCAAAACAAGCTCGCAAGTGATTTTTTTTGTAAAAGTTTAGTTTAGTAAGAAAAAGACTGGAAAATCACCAGGAATTCAGCCAAAAAATTGGGAAATCTGTTCCCAAGTAATCCCACGAATAAAAGAAGAGACAGGTGATTGTGTCTCAATGTAATCAAGGTATGAAATTATTATTTTCAAATACAATCTATTTTTGGGCTTATGTGTTGTCAAATTTCCTTGTAAAAACTGCTATGGTTTTTTATTTGACTCATCTATCCTGATGTCTAGTCACTTTACTCTGCCTTAATGTACACATCTACCTCAAATACCTCGTACCGCTGCACATTGATCTGGTATTGGTACAATCTGCATATACCTTAATTCTTGTGTATTTTATTTCTCATGCTACTCAATACTTTTTAAATAGTGCATCATTGGGAAGGGTTAGGAAGCAAGCATTTCACGGTAAAGTCTACACCTGTTGTATTTGATGCATGTAACAAATACAATTGTATTTGTTGTCTAGTGGTAGCTTTACAAATTACCCACATAAACCCCAAGAAATTTGGCTTCTCTCCCTGAAGACACTTAAAATGAATTCCACATTGTTCCTTGTAAGGATGATCCATTTTCCTCTGAGCTGTAAGATTCTATTTCAGTTGTTTTTGAAGAACGCCTCCTCAAATCGACATTTTATTGGTCACATACATACACACACATGGTTAGCAGATGCTAATGCAAGTGTAGTGAAATGCTTGTGCTTCTAGTTCCGACAGTGCAGTAATATCTAACAATTCCCCAACAACTACCTAATACACACAAATCAAAAGGGATGGAATAAGAATATGTATATAAATATATGGATGAGCGATGGCCAAGCGGCATAGGCAAGATGCAATAGATGGTATAAGATACAGTATAAACATATGAGATGAGTAATGTAAGATATGTAAACATTATTAAAGTGGCATTGTTTAAAGTGACTAGTGAGTCTCTATGTAGGCAGCAGCCACTGAGTTAATGATTGCTGTTTAGCAGTCTGATGGCCTTGAGACAGAAGCTGTTTTTCAGTCTCATGCTCCCAGCTTTGATACACCTGAAATGACCACACCTTCTGGATGGTAGCTGGGTGAACAGGCAGTGGCTCGGGTGGTTGTTGTCCTTGATGATCTTTTTGGCCTTCCCGTGACATCGGGTGCTGTAGGTGTCCTGGACGGCAGGTAGTTTGCCCCCGGTGATGCGTTGTGCAGACCGCATCACCCTCCGGAGAGCCTTGCGGTTGACCTCTAAGACCTCGGTGAACCGGTCCTTCATCTGCAGGTGGAAACTGCTATACCACTCCAGCAATCTCCTCCTCGTCTCAGTCCTCTCCTCCTGGCTCATCCCCTTCTCCAGGAGGCCTGGCAGCTCCTTATAGTCCTTGAGAAAGATGAAGAGGGCTCCTGCAGCTTTGAGGAGATGCATTGGGGAGCTGTGTGCAGCAGAGCACCCACCTGGAGTCACAATGTCCTCTACCACGGGCACCGAACCATAGGCACAGCCTCGTAGATGCGGTAGCACTCCATGTAGATTTCCACCGGGCAGAGGGTGAGCTCGCTTTGGGCCAGGGCTGTCTGGTACCGTCTCAGACTCTTTGCTGTCTCCTGAGGAAGCCACCTGATGCAGGAGAGGAGGAGGAATTACTGTAAGGAATAGTGAGCAGAGGGTTAATTTAATGTATTACACATTTAAGCGAGAAGTCAATAGAGTACTAACGATCAATGGAAAGTGTTTTTTCTGTAATAGGGGATTAATGAGCAATTGGTCAGAGACATGGGAGAAATGTGTCTATACAGTGAGCCTGAAATAGGATACTTGTTATTTGGCCATTGGCCCAGTTTTATTGCAAGGAATTGTAATTGGTCAACCACAGGCTAGGGCTAGGTTATAAACTACATCCTGTCACTTTGTTCACTGGAGAGAACCACTGAGGACAGGGGACCATAACAATCTACCGTATACCTCTCAGCATAACATCTATGATTTATCCTCTTTGAATAAACCTATTTTCATACACCTGATTTGCTTTGTAGTCTGTTTAATTAAAGAACAACAACTGCTAACACAAAGATCAAAAGAGTTGAACTTCTATTTGAGAATGTCAGAGTTGGTATTTTATTGGTAAACAAGGCCTAATAACAAGAGTATTTCCAGTGAAGTGAGCCAGGATGCAGAAATTGGACTAAAAACCATTACCGTGAATTGAAACAGACGGTGCGCGACAGCGACAGCGACATACTTCTCTCAGGCAGTAATGATGCACTATTTGTCCAGTCCTGTTTTTTTTCTAGTTCCCCATTAGTGTTTCCCTCGAGGAGTTCTTGTAGACGGTTCCCAAAAAGTTACAGAGGAAGGGCCTGGTGGAGTTCACCATCTGGGAGTTTGCCGTGACTACAGGAAACTGCCTGTATCTGAAAAGAGAGAGACATAGAAATCCACAGTCAAATAACACTTTTTTTTTCTGGTACAATGGATAGGTATGGTGTACTGAAATGGAAACATGAACTAAATAAAAGGTGTATGGTGAGGGTAAAAGACAAACAAGAAGAGAGGAACTCTAAGATCATGAGAAAATAAATCTACTAATACTCTAAAACCTTGTTACATGGCCCCAGATCCCAGAAAAGAAGACATACGTGGCTACTCCAACCGGCCACTGGAAGACATCCTTGTCATTGACCCAGGGGCTTCCATAGACCAGGAAGAGCAGGTCCACGAAGACCCCATGCCTCCTCAGGTAGATGCTGATCCAGTCCTTTGTGCAGCGCTTGCTGCCTAGCAGTACCACAGCTAAACAGTTTACAGCATCAACCCACATGAGGGTCTGGATGTGCTGCAGCCACCGGGTAGCGCAGGGGATCTTCTGTTGCTCCTGGCCATTCAGCACCAGAACCACACTGTCTGTGTCCAAAGGAACGTGGCCCTGGGCCTGTGTAGAAACGCTGGGCCTGTGTAGAAACTATAGATAAAAGAAAAAGGGAGAGAAAGAGATAGATAGAGAAAGGGTGGGGGGGGGCAGAATAACTGACATCAGCAAGATCATATGTATCTTTTATTATGACATAAGTCTAATTTGTGATGCCTTACGTGAAATCTATCTCCCCCTCTCTCCACTATGCTTGTTACAGTATGTTGGTGGGGTTGACGGGCCCTTCTAAAATACGAATACAAAGTATTCGGCCCCCTTGAACTTTGCGACCTTTTGCCACATTTCAGGCTTCAAACATAAAGATATAAAACTGTATTTTTTTGTGAAGAATCAACAACAAGTGGGACACAATCATGAAGTGGAACGACATTTATTGGATATTTTTATTTTAACACTTTTTATGGATATCTTTAAGAAATGGCTTTCTTCTTGCCACTCTTCCATAAAGGCCAGATTTGTGCAATATACGACTGATTGTTGTCCTATGGACAGAGTCTCCCACCTCAGCTGTAGATCTCTGCAGTTCATCCAGAGTGATCATGGGCCTCTTGGCTGCATCTCTGATCAGTCTTCTCCTTGTATGAGCTGAAAGTTTAGAGGGACGGCCAGGTCTTGTTAGATTTGCAGTGGTTTGATACTCCTTCCATTTCAATATTATCGCTTGCACAGTGCTCCTTGGGATGTTTAAAGCTTGGGAAATCTTTTTGTATCCAAATCCGGCTTTAAACTTCTTCACAACAGTATCTCGGACCTGCCTGGTGTGTTCCTTGTTCTTCATGATGCTCTCTGCGCTTTTAACGGACCTCTGAGACTATCACAGTGCAGGTGCATTTATACGGAGACTTGATTACACACAGGTGGATTGTATTTATCATCATTAGTCATTTAGGTCAACATTGGATCATTCAGAGATCCTCACTGAACTTCTGGAGAGAGTTTGCTGCACTGAAAGTAAAGGGGCTGAATAATTTTGCACGCCCAATTTTTCAGTTTTTGATTTGTTAAAAAAGTTTGAAATATCCAATAAATGTCGTTCCACTTCATGATTGTGTCTCACTTGTTGTTGATTCTTCACAAAAAAATACAGTTTTATATCTTTATGTTTGAAGCCTGAAATGTGGCAAAAGGTCGCAAAGTTCAAGGGGGCCAAATACTTTCGCAAGGCACTGTATGTTCCCAAAGGTAAAGTCTTGAAAGAAGAGAGGAGTTACTTCGGTGTGACAATGTCCATAATAATTTGTGTTTTACACCATCATGTAGCTTAACTGTTACTGTAAGAGGAGATATCAAGCAATACTGGACAACTTGTCACAGAGCATCACTAAAAAGGCATGGCTTACCTATGGCAGCTTTCCCCCAGATTTGAACTTTGTATCTCTTGGGCCTGTTCTTGTCAATGAGCTCCTGGTATATTGTCTGAAAGCCTCCCTCCGTTTGAGAAGAGCAGAGATATCATCAGCCTGCTCAGCCTCCCAAGGGTTCTACTCCTCATCCCCATTGTATGGAGCCACAACACCATCACCTGTAATCACCAAAACAACAGAACAATAACAATATTAGAGCTAGCTAGCTTTTGGCCTTCAGTAGCCAATTCACATGACCTGTCCAAAACCATCTCCATGTATTCACGTGTTGTTTTTATAATTTTATATACAGTACCAGTCAAATGTTTGGACACACCTACCCATTCAATGTTTTTTTTAATTTTTTTTACTATTTTCTACATTGTAGAATAATAGTGAAGACATCAAAGCTATGAAATAACACTAATTGAATCATGTAGTATGCAAAAAAAAGTGGTAAATTAAAATATATTTTACATTTGAGGTTCTTCAAAGTAGCCACTCCTTTCCTTGACAGCTTTGCACACTCTTGGCATTCTCTCAAACAGCTTCATGAGGTCACATGTAATGGATTTAATTTAACAGGTGTGCCATGTTAAAAGTTAATTTGTCGAACTTCTTTCCTTCTTAAATGTGTTTGAGCCAAACCAGTTGTGTTGTGACAAGGTAGGGGTGGTATACAGAAGATAGACCTTTTTGGTTACATACCAAGTCCATATTATGGCAAGAACAGCTCAAATAAGCAAAGAGAAATGACAGTCAATCGCAGATTTTGCTGCAAGGAGGCAGAGTCATTAAGTCATTTATTTTGGGACTGTCCATATGTCGCTCGTTTTTGGTCACAGGTCCAGGAATGGCTTAAGAATTGCAACAGTGAAGAGGTGACTCTGGGATACTGGCCTTCTAGGCAGAGTTGCAAAGAAAAAGCCATATCTCAGACTGGCCAATAAAAATAAAAGATGGGCAAAAGAACACAGACACTGTACAGAGGAACTCTGCCTAGAAGGCCAGCATCCCGGAGTCGCTTCTTAACTGTTAATGTTGAGGCTGGTGTTTTGCGGGTACTATTTAATGAAGCTGCCAGTCGAGGACTTGTGAGGCGTCTGTCTAGTTTGAGAAACACTCTAATGTACTTGTCTTCTTGCTCAGTTGTGCACCGGCGCCTCGCACTCCTCTTTCTATTCTGGTTAGGGCCAGTTTGCGCTGTTCTGTAAAGGGAGTAGTATACAGCGTTGTACGAGATCTTGTGTTTCTTGGCAATTTCTCACATGGAATAGCCTTCACATCTCAGAACAAGAATAGACTGCCGAGTTTCAGAAGGAAGGTCTTTGTTTCTGGCCATTTTGAGCCTGTAATCGACCCACAAGTGCTGATGCTCCACATTCTCAATTTAATCACAACAACAGTTTTCAGCTTTCGGTTTTCAGCATAATTGCAAAAGGGTTTTCTAATGATCAATTAGCCTTTTTAAATTATAAACTTGGATGAGCTAACACACCGTGCCATTGGAACACAGGAGTGATGGTTGCTGATAATGGACCTCTGCCTATGTAGATATTCCATAAAAAAATCTACCCGTTAATAGCTACACTAGTCATTTACAACATTAACAATGTCAACACTGTATTTCTGATCAATTTTATATTATTTTAATGGACAAAAAAATTAAATAAAAACAAAGACCCCAAACATATATCCGCAATATTAAAGCTGATCCACCCCCTAAAAAAAAAGAAGCATAAATCCCGCCTATTTATACAATTTATCCTCTTAAATGTGATAGACCTAACCACACTGCTTACCTTATAGCTAACCTTAAATAATAAGACCAAAAAAGCACATTTTTGTTTAAAGGATTTGTTACGATATAGACAAAGATGAACTAACTACTGTATCTGCGAT
This sequence comes from Oncorhynchus kisutch, assembly GCF_002021735.2. NCBI lineage: Eukaryota > Metazoa > Chordata > Actinopteri > Salmoniformes > Salmonidae > Oncorhynchus > Oncorhynchus kisutch. The sequence goes on along the minus strand of NC_034195.2, from coordinate 38,542,409 downwards.
ATAGCCATACGATACTTTGTGGCTGTAGTATCTAGCTAGTGGAAACGTTCATAAAGCGACTGTTTACAGTTCAAGGACCCAGCTCAAATGCTGGCATATGAATTGCCGGAGAAAAATTACAAACTTTTTGGAATTAATCTACGTGAAGCATCTTTTTATTACGAAATAAGTCACCTATTTTATATTTTGATAATTAATGCGATTATTGAGGCATAATGGTAGCTAAATACTAAATAAATTGCTTACAGTATCCTAAAATATACGTCAGGATTTTACGCAGGCCGATCGACCTGACAATAAATGGAGGAACTCACGGGTCTTTTCAAAGGTCGGTGTGTCCCCCAACCGAGTTAAATTACTGGTTCGGATAAAGATGCTGTCCTTAGCCGCTCGTTCTGGGGCTTTGTCCCCGTACTTGCAGGCGACCAATGTAGCTGTGAATGGATCCCTCAAAGCACTGCTCCCTGGAGCGGTGAAGGGAGATTCACTGCTGAAATCCAGCTCACAGAAGACGCCCGCTATTTCAGCTTGCGTTAGTGGTAAGGTCGCATTCAGAAAACTCGCTTGCTAACTGCTGATCTTGGGTAATGTATATTGTGATTTTTTTAACCCGCCTCAATGTCAGTGATTACATTTTTTTTTTTTTTGGGGGGGGGGGGGGTTGTCTCAACCAGACCTTTTGGTACTTTGCTCCTTGGCTTTAGTTTAGGTTGATATGGTTCGTCTTGTCAACTTCATGTTGTGACCAATACATGGCGCCCTGAGTGGACTTGTCAACATCCTGTATAAGAAGCTTAACTATTACATATGAATACAAACCCCTCGTAAAATCAGCTACATTCTACATATCAAACGTTGCACTGTCTAAGAGGCAGCAGAGCCGACCGCCTGAGTCTAGGGGTAATAGACTTCCTGTGTAGATTAAGACACCGCGGTGCCGACGAGAGCTATGGCTCAGAAAATGTACCTCAATTCAGGGATGATGTTTCTCTCAGAAGTATCCCAACTGATACACCGAGCAAAAAAAAACTTAACTGTAATTTTTGTCTTCATGCTATGAAGCAGAAGCCACAGTAGCCATTTTGGAATGGCAGTGTCCGCCAATCCGCTCCTTTGTTGTTCAACGTCTCCGTAAAGGCTGCTGTGGCTTCTGCAAGGTCCGGAAATTCCGGAGGATGAGGGTCAAGGACCGGAATTGACTGTAGTGGCAAGACATAGGAGGAAGAGATCATGATACCGAAAGCAGTGGAGCATCTAGTAAAGAAGGCCATGGTAGGAAGCAAGTGTAATGATGTGTTGAGTGTTTGAGACCACAGGGCCCCACTCACACCCTATTCGACTCACTTTTTAAAATTGTATTTTGTATTTCATCTTTCATTTAACCAGGTAACGTTAAGCTAGTTGAGAACTTGTTCTTACTTACAACTGCGACCTGGCCGAGATAAAGCAAAGCAGTGCGACATGCTGTAGCGAAAGAGGTAGAGGAAATTAGCTTGGTTCATTGGAAATTTTGTGGTAGCCAGGGTCAGCAAGAGATTATAAAAACGGATGTGCTTAATGGGAAGAAGATTAAAAACTATGTCCCTGGTGTTTATGCTAGATTGAGGGGAGTCATCACTGGGCTCCCAATATGTCTGTAGACGATATTAAATAAAATGTCAAGGGAGAGGGCGATTGAGGCCAAAAGGTTGATCAGTAGGCAAGGTCAGGTGTGAAAGCCTATCAGTGCTACAGAGGTTTGAGGTTTTGCCTGGGAAAGTACAGATATAATTCCTTAGTTTCAATGTCAGGATTTATCCCATCCCCATTGCAGTGTTTTAAATGTCAAATAATGGTACATGGAGCTGTTCAATGTAAAGGAAGGAAAATATGTGCCAAGTGTGGAGGGGACCATGGTTAAGAGGAATGTGGGAGCAATGTGAAGGTTGTGTTCTAATTGTGGGGAGGAGGGGGGGGGGGGGGGGGGGGCGTAGTGCAGCATTTAGTTGACGCCAGGTGCAGAGACAGGCTAGAGAGGCTCAGAGATATAGAGCAAGTCATAATGTATTGTATGCAGAGGCTGTAAAACAGATTAGTGGAACTACACTGGCATGATGAAGCTTCCATAGCTGTTCCTGTAGTAAGTAGACCTAATGTCGGGGCTGGTGTTTCTGCTGGTCCTGGTGTGGTTTGGCGGTTGCGCTCATGAGAAATTGCACTCATGAATGTGCGGTGTCAAAGGCCACTTTGATGATAAAGTTGACATCATAGCTTTTATTGGTAAGGTTATCAATATGACTCCGGTTGTGGAAAGCAGAAATGCCAGGTTGAAGGTTGTGGAGATGGAAAAAGAGATTGGGGCTAATGGATATTACTGTTAGGATTGTTCAACATGTCAACAACCATTAAGGGTGGAGTGTTTCAGCACGATAAAGTGGGAGGATGACAGAAGTTAGTAGGGATTTAGTTTTATTTTCATGTTAATTCAGAATTGGGCAGATCATGATTGATTGTACATTCCAGCACAGTAGGTGGCTGCATGCACTTAAATTTTTTGCGGACTGCCATGATATCCTAGAAGAAAAATAAATTGGCTAGCAAGAGGATGACAATGGCAGTTTCTTAACTGTTGTTCAATCCCCATGGTGTAGCAGTTGGGGCAATTTTGAAGTACACTTCCTTTGTCATCCCTGGATTGGGTAATGTTTTCTGAGCCATATCTCGTGCCGGCTCTGGGGTGTCTTAATCTACATAGGAAGTCTGTGCGACCCTAGTGCAGCTGTAAGCAAGCGGGTCGGCACTGTTGGCTACACTGTCTGCATGATCTCAAGTCACACAGCTTTGATTGTCATCACTCTTATGTATAAAGAACCTGTCTAATAACGTGAACTATATTAAGTGTGAACATAATTTTGCATATTATATTTCTCATATGTAGCCCCTGGTGGAATTCGCATGGCCCACACAGACATCAAGGTCCCAGACTTCTCTGACTACCGTCGTCCTGAGTTGCTGGACCCCAAGAAGTCCTCCCAGGAGAGCAGCGAGTCCAGGAAGACCTTCTCCTACCTGGTCACTGGGGCCACAGCTGTGGTGGGCGTCTACACAGCCAAGACGGTGGCCACCCAGTTCATCTCCTCTATGAGCGCCTCAGCCGACGTGCTGGCCATGTCCAAGATTGAGGTGAAGCTGGGAGAGATCCCAGAGGGCAAGAACATGACCTTCAAGTGGAGGGGCAAGCCTCTGTTCATCCGCCACCGAACTGAGAAGGAGATCGCCACCGAGGAAGCTGTGGATATGGCCATGCTACGTGACCCCCAACACGACAAGGACCGCGTAGCCAACCCGAAGTGGATCATCGTGATCGGTGTCTGCACCCACCTGGGCTGTGTGCCCATCGCCAATGCCGGAGACTACGGAGGATACTACTGTCCCTGCCACGGCTCCCACTACGACGCCTCAGGGAGAATTCGGAAGGGACCCGCACCTCTCAACCTAGAGGTGCCCTATTACGAATTCCCAGACGACGACACCGTTGTTGTGGGATAATGTTTGAGCTCCATTACTTCCCTCACTAGTATATTTATTTGTTTTTTCAAATGGGTCTGTCTGAGAACTTAGGTTACTAATAAAGGGGCATTTTAAAATAACCTGAAACATGTTTTTGTGTATTTGTTCAAAGGTAAGATATAAAAACCAGTTAACAATTGGATCCAGCGCTTTGCTCTCAGGTTACCTACTCTGGGTAGTCTGTTAAATCTCTTGCCAAAAATGGTTACTTTCTACATTTTGTCTGCAATGCTCTGAATTTTCCTGAAGAGTTTTAGGGCCTCCAGGATATCTTGGTAGGCTATAGTGTCAGGAATGAGGGTGGTTTGCCTCACTGAACTGGAGGAACATCATTCGAACTGCTGCATATCAACACAAACATTCCCGTTGCCTTTTAATTGTCGAAAATGTACCTTTCAGATTGTAGGCAGCAAACAGCAGTAGTGTTCACATTTGGATTGCTCCATGTCAAGGGGTGGTGATATTACCATCAACACGGGTAAGATGGGTATACGCTGGCCTATTGGTATACATCGGTGTGAACGTCAGTTTGTCAACATATAAGTTGAATGCATTCTTTATGGCACCGACTCTATAAAAGGACTAGTGTCAGTTTAAACCAAACTCTGAAGAAGGGTTAGGCCCCTATATTCTTAATGTTTAAACATGCAGAGCACACCATTCTAGAAACAACTGACTTGATAGATAAGTGGCAGCTTTCACAGATGTAGCGTATGAGTGACTTCCAGAAGGACATAATTAAATGGGTATATCTTTTCACAATTCTTAATTTGGGTAGTCCAAACAGGACAAACCTCATTTCATGAACCTGTTCTTTCAGTCAGTGTCTCCTTCCCTTCTCATGGACCATGGCGGTTTTCTTCCTTCAGTGTACAGCCCCACTATTACTAGTGTCTTGTCCTTCGTTTGAAAATCTGCATTTGAGATGGCTGGCATTCAAAATGGCATACCAGCATAATTTCCTTTGAAAACCCTAAAGGGATGTGCTCTCTGAACTCAGAGGCCTAGTCAGTCTACATACTGCACCTCTGGCTGGTGCCCCTTGTTCACATAACCCTGGAGGGCAGCAGTCACCTGCTGCTATAGGGTGGTGTTGCCCATGACCAGGGCAGTCAGCTGGGCCATGTTGGCTAACTGGACATCACCCATGACATCAGAGTTTCTGACGATGCCCCGGGGTCAGTTCCATGATTGGAGGCAGTGGCATGAACTGGTCATCCAGCATCCCAGTAGGCCACTGACAGCACCCCCTGACCGATGATTCGGAAGAGGTAGGGAGATATGTCTGAAATAAAGCATCAGTTAAACAACCGTTTTAAATGTTACAGACCACAAGCCATTGTTCTCTACGAAGTTTGTGCACAATTCTTATGATTATTTTGAAGTGTATGGTCAAATGTACAAATGACCTCGACTAACCTGTACCCCCGCACATTGACTCGGTACCAGTACCCCCTGAATATAGCGTCATTGTTACTTTTATACATTTTTTAAAATGTATTATTTAGTAACTTTTCTTAAGCCTATTTCCAGTAATGCATTGTTGGTTAAGGGCTTGTAACTAAGCATTTCATGGTAAGGTCTACACTGGTTGTATTTGGCACATGTGACATAACATTTGATTTGATTAGCAATGCCAAGGGGGCCTCCAACCAGTCCTCTTGCAAAGGCTAGACCCCCTGCTGCCACGGCCCCTTCGTAAAATCACAGTGGCCTATATCTGCTGTTTTAGACAACTCAGAACACATCTTTTCTTCGTTGGGACATTCTGGGGAACAAAGTTTGAAGGTTCAGACCCACATTCTTCAATAATCAAATGGGTATGACTTAAACAGAAGTGACATTTGAACGGCAGGAAATATGTGGCTACAATAAATAGATAAGCATTGTCAGGGTACTACAGTATAATAGAGATGTAAGTATTCTACTTGTTTCGGTTTAGACATTTTAATTAACATTAATGCTAATTCCTATTTGCTACAGTTCAAGTTACAATGTATCACTTCATGATATGGGCTAATGATGAGGATACAAGTATCATTTGCTCTCTGACATTGCATGTGAGCTACACAGTGATAAGATACAAATACTGCAATATAAACTAATAGTCAAACTACCTTGCTGATGAACTAAAATCCTTATTAAACTGTATGCTTGCTAGATTTATTTTAAGGTTCGATGCCAGTTAAAATTAGTTATTTTTGTTTTTAACAATGTGCATATATCTCTCATTGGTTTTAAAGCCTCATTCTTGATTTCCATTGAGCCTTGTCACAGTCGTTTTGCATGGCCCGGTGCCCAAGGTGAGCGGAATTTTAGACTATTCCATTGTTCCTTAATTGAAATCTCCGCTTACCGGGCCATGCAAAACGCACTGGCCCAGTGCTTCATTGGATTGGTTAATTTCATCTAAAGCCACTACAGAGGGCGATGAGCGAAGCGGTCTGAAACGTGTTTATAGTTTTTCATATGGTCTGTTTTTGGTCGGTTTTTCCAATAATATTTAGTCATTCCCATATTGGGAGTCATGAGTTAATCATTAGTTACCACATGAAATTAGCATACATCTCTAATATATTTGATTAAATATTGCTGGTAGAAGTTCTCTTTTTAATTGAATATTATTGACCTTTTATTTAACTAGGCAAGTCAGTTATGAACAAATTCTTATTTACAATGACGCCCTACCAAAAAGTAAAAGGCCTCCTGCGGGGACGGGGGCCTATAAAAATATTGGACAAAACACAATTCACAACAAGCGAGACAACACTACATAAAGAGAGACCTAAGACAACAGCATGGCAGCAACACATGGCAACACAGCATGGCAGCAGCACAAAACAGGGTACAAACATTATTAGGCACAGACAACAGCACACAGGGCAACAAGGTAGAGAACAATACATCACGCAAAGCAGCCACAAGTGTCAGTAAGTGTCCATGATTGAGTCTTTGAATGAAGAGATTGAGAACTGTCCAGTTTGTGTGTTTGTTGCAGCTCGTTCCGGTCGTTAGCTGCCTCGAATGGAAAAGACGAGCGGCCCAGGGATGTGTGCGCTTTGGGGACCTTTAACAGAATGTGACTGGCAGAACGGGTGTTGTATGTGGAGGATGAGGGCTGCAGTAGATATCTCAGATAGGGGGGAGTGAGGCATAAGAAGGTTTTTATTTAAAAAATCAACCAGTGGGTCTTGCAATGGGTATACAGAGATGACCAGTTTACAGAAGACTATAGAGTGCAGTGATGTGTCCTATAAGGAGCATTGGTGCCAAATCTGATGGCTGAATGGTAAAGAACATCTAGCTGCTTTAGAGCACCCTTACCTGCCGATCTATAAATTACGTCTCTGTAATCTAGCCTGGGTAGGATGGTCATCTGAATCAGGGTTAGTTTGTCAGCTGGGGTGAAAGAGGAGCAACTACGATAGAGGAAATCAAATCTAGATTTAACTTTAGCCTGCAGCTTTGATATGGGCTGAGAGAAGGACTGTGTACCGTCTAGCCATACTCCCAAGTATTTGCATGAGGTGACTACCTCAAGCTCACTCGAGAGACGCTAACGGAATCGGTGCAGCCAGCTGGTTTCTTCACGCATCGCGCAGACAGAAACAAACATCTTTCTGGTAAGAAGAGGGGCGGGGCGTATGCCTTATGATTAACGAGACATGGTGTGATCACAACAACATACAGGAACTCAAGTTCTTCTGTTCACCTGACACCTCACAATCAAATGTCGACCGCATTATCTACCAAGGGAATTCTCTTCGATTATAATCACAGCCGTATATATTCCCCCCCCAAGCAGACACATCGATGGCCCTGATCGAACAGTATTTGACTCTTTGCAAACTGGAAACCACATATCCTGAGGCTGCATTCATTGTAGCTGGGGATTTTAACAAGGCTAATCTGAAAACAAGACTCCCTAAATTGTATCAGCATATCGATTGTGCAACCAGGGCTGGTAAAACCTTGGGATCATTGCTATTCTAACTTCCACAACACATATAAGGCCCTCCCCCGCCCTCCTTTTGGAAAAGCTGACCATTACTCCATTTAGTTGCTCCCTGCCTACAGACAGAAACTAAAACAAGAAGCTCCCGTGCTCAGATCTGTTCAACGCTGGTCCGACCAATCTGACTCCGCTTCAAGACTGCTTCGATCAGGTGGATTGGGATATGTTCCGCATTGCTTCCAACAACAACATTGACGAATACGCTGATTCGATGAGCAAGTTCATTAGAAAGTGCATTGACGATGTCGTTCCCATAGCAACGATTAAAACATTCCCAAACCAGAAAATGTGGATTGATGGCAGCATTCATGTGAAACTGAAAGCACAAACCACTGCTTTTAACCAGGGCAAGGTGACCAGAAACATGACCGAATACAAACAGTGTAGCTATTCCCTCTGCAAGGCAATCAAACAAGCTAAGCGTCAGTATAGAGACAAAGTAGAGTCACAATTCAACGGCTCAGACACAAGAGGTATGTGGCAGGGTCTACAGTCAATCACGGATTACAAAAAGAAAACCAGCCCCGTCACGGACCAGGACGTCTTGCTCCCAGGCAGACTAAATAACTTTTTTGCCCGCTTTGAGGACAATACAGTGCCACTGACACGGCCCGCAACCAAAACATGCGGACTCTCCTTCACTGCAGCCGACTTGAGTAAAACATTTAAACGTGTAAACCCTCGCAGGGCTGCAGGCCCAGACGGCATCCCCAGCCTCATCCTCAGAGCATGTGCAGACCAGCTGGCTGGTGTGTTTACGGACATATTCAATCAAGCCTTATCCCAATCACCGGGGGCAAACTACCTGCCCTCCGGGACACATACAGCACCCGATGTCAAAGCTGGGACCGAAGAAGCTGTTTTACAGTCTCATCTCAAGGCCATCAGACTGTTAAACAGCCATCACTAACACAGAGAGGCTGCTGCCTACATACAGACTCGAAACATTGGCCACTGTAATAAATGGATCACTAGTCACTTTAAATAATTCCACGTTAATAATGTTTACATATCTTATATGTATATACTGTATTTTATACTATCTATTGCATCTTGCCTATGCCGCACGGCCATTGCTCATCCATATATTTATATGTACATATTCTTACTCCATCCCTTTTAGATTTGTGTGTATTAGGTAGACTACTGGTTAGATATTACTGAACTGTCGGAACTAGAAGCACAAGCATTTCGCTACACTCACATTAACATCTGCTAACCATGTATGTGACCAATAAAATTTGTTTTGAGTGTAATGTTTACTGTTGAAATGTTTTGTTAATTTCACTTTTGTTTATATATTACACTTGCTTTGGCAATGTAAACATGTTTCCCATGCCAATAAAGACCCTTAAATTGAAATGATATTTGTACAACTGAATGCATTCAACTGAAATGTGTCTTCCGGATTTAACCCAACCCCTCTGAATCAGAGAGGTGCAGGGGGCTGCATTAATCGACATCCACGTCATCAGCACCCGGCGGTTAACTGCCTTGCTCAAGGGCAGACCGACTTTGTCAGCTTGGGGATTTGATCCAGCAATATTTTGGTTACTTGCGCAATGGTCCTACCCGCCAGGTTACATGCCACCCCGATGGGGTGTGGCTTGATGCGGACATTACTGTTTAAAGGACAGCGGTACATTTTTTACCTGATTTTAAACAGGTCGTTTAGAACAGCACCATTTCCGTTTAATTGAATGCTTATTGCTTGTTTTCGTACGCAGCCCTGAGCTTGTATGACCTTTTCCTGAGATTTTGCCATTTGAACTTACAGTATATTTAGCAAAAGAGACAGATAACTGATTTTCCCAACTATAATGCTGTCCTCTATCTGCCAAATTAATTATATCTTTGTACAACATAAGTAGAAGATTCGATCTTGCACAATTCACAATCATGTTTAAAAAAACATCATTACAGTAATTTTACAACCTCAATCTATCATACTAATTGGATTGATGGAATAAAGTTTTAACCAATGCTCTGTAACTACAGTGAATTTACAACTATTTTATATAATTTGCAAAGTATGTAAATGTATGCACTCGCTACTGTAAATCGCTCTGTATAAGAGCGTTTGCTAAATGACTAAAATGAAAGTGCAAATATAAACTAACGCTCTGGGTTTAAAATATTATGGCATTTAATGGGGAGGGGGGGTTGGAACCAATCACACAATATATAGTCAATTTACCTCACGAAATGTGAGGTAAATTGTTTGTAATATGATTAATCTAACAATATTGCGAGAAAGGGAAATGGTCTCTGTCTGTAGCCTATTGTTTACAATATGTAATCATTTTTCATGCATTTGCAACATTGTTGTGCTTGAGAGCAGTTTACCCAGAGTACACCGGGAAACGGGCAGAGGAACATGGCGCAGGGTCGGTGAGGAGGACGCTGAACAATTGAGGATTATATTCCGTGGATATTTCGGAGATCATGCTGAAATCCTAAAATGAGAATGTGAAATGGTTTCACTTCCGAAATCTTGGATATCTACCACTGCCCCTTTGATGAATAATAGGAAAACGCCTCTCAGGAATACCTGCAATTGCATTCATAAACATTTTTTTAGGACTTACAACCCCTGAGCATTGTTTTTTATTCACATCTAAATATTACATGGGAAAATGGCTGAGAGAAATAAAATGATTATAGAGGTCCCACAAGGAGTTGATAGACTTCGAGTGGAGCATAAAAAGGTAAAACAATGAATTAGCTTGCTACTGTAGCTAACGTTACCTGGCTAGCGTGAGCTATGCGTGTTGATCATTCACGCGGTCGACAACAGAATTTTGCAAATCGTTTTGCATTTTCGTGAGATGAGACCTAACATGCATTCTCTTTCAGCAGGTTGCATATTCATTTATGCGCGCGTGGCCTCTTCGACAGACCATTTATCGTGGACATTTTCTAAACCTTTTTTTTTTTCTAGAAGCTTCCTTGAGGTAGCGGTCACATGTTGCTTGTTGTTTATTTCAGCCTGGATCCTGGACAAGCCATGTTGTGTACAACCATCGAGTATGCATAATCAAGTTTGTCAATTTCTCTGATATTGACCCATGTTTATCTATTTCAGCAAGTACAAAGCATGGAAAGTAAACAAATGAACCATGCACGTAACAATACACAAGCATTTCCTTGTGCGGCCGGCCTACTGCCCATTAAAAATGAACCTAGATTCAACATATCTAAATGTTGACCGATAATGTTTAATAAAAGGAATTTACTGGCAATGCAAATGCAGTACAGGACAACAGTAAAGAAAGAGCCAGATAGCAAGCTACTGTTAGTCAGTTGGCAAAGTCATGTTCTTGTTGTGTTACATTAGAATTGGAGTCATGCAGTATGCAATGGAGGGTGCAACTGTATGCCTTTCAAATAGAAACAGGCCTAATGTGTTGGGACATGCTTCTACCCAAAGTGTAGTACTGTAGTAGGCTACTTCCTGGTATGACATTCATTGCAAAGTATGCAGATGCCCCTTCCTGCCCCCAGGTTGGTGCTCCTGTGTATGTAAGTATATACTGGGTGGTTCAGAAAAGCTTTTGATCCTTTTACATTTTGATACAATTCATCTTTGACAGCTGTTTAACCAAAATACTTTAAACTTCCCGATAATTTGCTTCTGTGTTGTTTTCCCCCAGTGAGTAAGTGTAAACAACTACAATGGAGGGGGTTCTTCTGACAGTTTTTTTAATAGAGAATAGAAATGCAAAGTTTGACCTAAATAATTGTCACTCTGTTAACAACAGGTGGTGCAAGGCTGCGAAGGTCAGATCCAGCACTGGTGAGTTTGTGTAGCGATTCCATGTAGTGACTATGGCATTGGAGTCAGCCACTACCACTCATACACACAGCATCTTGTGAGTTATGGTGCTACTGTGCTTCTAGATAACATTACTAGTTCCACCACGAGTCACTCACTACATCCTTGATAGTACATAGATAGATAGGCTAAACACGAGATCTATGTGTCCTTTCAGGAATAACCTGTAGATCAGGAAGGGCATGTGTAATGTTTTGTGTGTGTGCCATTTTATAACTGAATTTTAAAAAACTTTGGACTTTCAGGGCGAAGGTAAAGGGTGACTATGAAACCCTCGAGGATCGACTCAAAACTCTTCCAGATCAGGTGTCCTATGACATCATGGTATGTTCCATCTTTCTCTTATCAAATCAAAGTTTATTGGTTGCGCACACAGATTTGCAGATGTTATCGCAGGTGCAACAAAATGCAATAACAATAGACAAACCCACCCACACAATAAAATAAATTATTAAGAAATGTCAGAATGAGCAATATCAATAAAAGAGTCCAGAGTCCAGAGCATATATATAATATATATACAGTATTCAGACCCCTTCACTTTTACCACATTTTCTTACATTACAGCCTTATTCCAAAATGTATTAAATACATTTTTTCCATCAGTCTACATACAATATTACATCATGACAAAGCAACCTTTGTGATGAGATTTTAAATTGAGCTCAAGTGCATCTGGTTTCCATTGATCATCCTTGAGATGTTTCTCCAACTTGATTGGAGTCCACCTGAGGTAAATTAATTTGACATGATTTGGAAAGGCACACACCTTTCTATATAAGGTCCCACAGTTGACAGTGCATGTCAGAGCAAAAAACAAGCCATGAGGTCAAAGCAATTGTCCATAGAGTGCAGAGAGAGGATTGTGTCTAGGCACAGATCTGGGAAAGGGTACCAAAAAATCTCTGCAACATTGAAGGTCTCCAAGAATACAGTGGCCTCCATCATTCTTCAATGGAAGAAGTTTGGAACCACCAAGACTCTTCCTAGAGCTGTCCGCCTAGCCAAACTGATCAAGCAGGGGGGAAGGGCCTTGATCAGGGAGGTGACCAAGAACCTGATGGTCACTCTGACAGAGCTCCGGACTTCCTCTGTGGAGATAGTTGCCCTTCTGGAAGGTTCTCCTATCTCTGCAGCACTCCACCAATCAGGCCTTTATGGTAGAGTGGCCAGACGACGCCACTCCTCAGTAAAAGGCACATGACAGCCCGCTTGGAGTTTGCCAAAAGGCATCTAATAACTCTCAGACCATGAGAAACAAGATTCTCTGGTCCTGATGAAACCAAGTTTGAACTCTTTGAGTCACGTCTGGAGGAAACTTGGCACCATTTCTACGGTGAAGCATGGTGGTGGCAGCGTCATGCTGTGGGAGGTGTTTTTCAGTGGCAGGGACTGGGAGACTAGACAGGATAAAGGGAAAGATGAGCAGAGCAAATTAAAGAGCGATCCTTGATGAAAACAAGCTCCATAGCACTCACGACCTCAGACTGGGACGACGGTTCACCTTCCAACATGACAATGACCCTAAGCACACAGCCATGACAATGCAGGAGTGGCTTCGGGACAAGTCTCAATGTCCTTGAGTGACCTAGCCAGACCCCGGACTTGAACCCGATCAAACATCTCAGGAGAGACCTGAAAATAGCTGTGCAGCCATGCTCCCCATCCAACCTGACAGAGCGTGAGAGGATCAGCAGAGAAGAATGGGATGAAATTCCCAAATACAGGTGTGCGCAGCTTGTAGCGTCATACCTAAGAAGACTCAAGGCTGTAATTGCTGCCAAAGGTGCTTCAACGGAGTACTGAGTAAAGGGTCTGAATACTTGTGTAAATGTAATATTTCTGTTTTTAATAAATTTGCTAAAATCTATTAACCTGTTTTTGCTTTGTCATTATGGTGTAATGTGTGTAGATTGAGGGGGGGAATTTAAAAAATAAAAAACCATTTTGTGTTAAGGCTAACTTTTTTTTTTAAGTCGAGGGGTCTGAATACTTTCTGAAGGCACTGTGTGTATATCTAATGTATGGACAGCATATGATTAGAAAAAGGTGTGTATGGCAGTAGTTGTACAGGATGAGCCATGACTAGAATACTATATATATTCTAACCGTAGCAGGTAGCCTAGCTAACTAGGTGAAAAATCTGTCTGTTCCCTTGAGCAAGGCGCTTAACCCTAATTGCTTCAGGGTTGCCATTGATAATAGCTGAGGGTTTCTTAGCTATTATCAACAGCGACAAATACATTAACAATTCAAACTTGTACATGTGTGAAATAGGATAAATGTAAGCACCCATATACAAAGTGGATAAAACAAAACAAAATTTCAGCAGTATGAAATTATACTGGAAACTTTCTGAGCAAATGTAAGAAATAATACAAAAATGTGAAATGCAAATTTGGCTAGAAAACAGGGTGACCGTGTCTGTCGGCGCCATCTTGTCCAGTCAAATGCAGTAAATGCAATGGGGAGTGAGTTTCCATAGCAGGGTATTATTTACAGTTTATTATGAGGTGTGTCGAGTGAATTCTCAAACCATTGTCCCCTCTTGATCTGGAGCGAAAACACAGCAGTTAATACAGCGAGATGGGTGCTTTTGAGATGTTTACACATGGTGTGTTGTAGGGAAGGCCTTATCTTTCACTATCAGTTTCTATTCTCCTTTTCTTTCAGCTATTCAGCTTCACTTTTAGTTTGTACAAAAGTATGCAGAACCATGTTTAAATTGCCCTAATATACAGTGCCAGTCAAAAGTTTGGACACACCTACTCATTACTCATTCTCGGTGCTAGAGGCATCACTACAGAACCTGGTTCGATTCCAGGCTGTTTCACAACCGGCCGTGATTGGGAGTCCCATAGGGCGGCGCGCAATTGGCCCAGCGTCGTCCGGGTTAGGGTTTGGCCGGAGTAGGCTGTCATTATGAATAATATTTGTTCTTAACTGATGTGCCTAGTTATAAACATTTAATAAATAAAACGCATATGGAATCATGTAGTAACCAAAAAATTGTTAAATCAAAATAGATTTTAGATTCTTCAAAGTAGCCACCCTTTGCCTTGATGACAGCTTTTCACATTCTTGCCATTCTCTCAACCAGCTTCATGAGGTAGTCACCTGGAATGCATTTAAATTACATTGTAAAAAAAAATCTTTAGGACCCCTTTCTCAATACTTAGGTCACTTTTTCAAAACTCTTCACACAGTTCTCCTAACCAACTTTCAGCTTGGCACAGCAGTTAATTTCACATCCAAAATTCACTAAAACTACCAAAACACTCCATACATGTCTCAGATTAACTCATTATTCCATAAATCAAATCAAATCAAATCAAATTTATTTATATAGCCCTTCGTACATCAGCTGATATCTCAAAGTGCTGTACAGAAACCCAGCCTAAAACCCCAAACAGCAAGCAATGCAGGTGGAGAAGCACGGTGGCTAGGAAAAACTCCCTAGAAAGGCCAATACCTAGGAAGAAACCTAGAGAGGAACCAGGCTATGTGGGGTGGCCAGTCCTCTTCTGGCTGTGCCGGGTGGAGATTATAACAGAACATGGTCAAGATGTTCAATGTTCATAAATAACCAGCATGGTCGAATAATAATAAGGCAGAACAGTTGAAACTAGAGCAGCAGCACAGTCAGGTGGAAGTTGAAACTGGAGCAGCAGCATGGCCAGGTAGACTGGGGACAGCAAGGAGTCATCATGTCAGGTAGTCCTGGGGCATGGTCCTAGGGCTCAGGTCAGTTGAAACTGGAACAGCAGCATGGCCAGGTGGACTGGGGACAGCAAGGAGTCATCATGTCAGGTAGTCCTGGGGCATGGTCCTAGGGCTCAGGTCCTCCGAGAGAGAGAAAGAAAGAGAGAAGAGAGAAGGAGAGAATTAGAGAACGCACACTTAGATTCACACAGGACACCGAATAGGACAGGAGAAGTACTCCAGATATAACAAACTGACCCCAGCCCCCCGACACATAAACTACTGCAGCATAAATACTGGAGGCTGAGACAGGAGGGGTCAGGAGACACTGTGGCCCCATCCGAGGACACCCCCGGACAGGGCCAAACAGGAAGGATATAACCCCACCCACTTTGCCAAAGCACAGCCCCCACACCACTAGAGGGATATCTTCAACCACCAACTTACCATCCTGAGACAAGGCTGAGTATAGCCCACAAAGATCTCCGCCACGGCACAACCCAAGGGGGGGGGGGGACGCCAACCCAGACAGGATGACCACAACAGTGAATCAACCCACTCAGGTGACGCACCCCCTCCAGGGACGGCATGAGAGAGCCCCAGCAAGCCAGTGACTCAGCCCCTGTAATAGGGTTAGAGGCAGAGAATCCCAGTGGAAAGAGGGGAACCGGCCAGGCAGAGACAGCAAGGGCGGTTCGTTGCTCCAGAGCCTTTCCGTTCACCTTCCCACTCCTGGGCCAGACTACACTCAATCATATGACCCACTGAAGAGATGAGTCTTCAGTAAAGACTTAAAGGTTGAGACCGAGTTTGCGTCTCTGACATGGGTAGGCAGACCGTTCCATAAAAATGGAGCTCTATAGGAGAAAGCCCTGCCTCCAGCTGTTTGCTTAGAAATTCTAGGGACAATTAGGAGGCCTGCGTCTTGTGACCGTAGCGTACGTATAGGTATGTACGGCAGGACCAAATCAGAGAGATAGGTAGGAGCAAGCCCATGTAATGCTTTGTAGGTTAGCAGTAAAACCTTGAAATCAGCCCTTGCTTTGACAGGAAGCCAGTGTAGAGAGGCTAGCACTGGAGTAATATGATCAAATTTTTTGGTTCTAGTCAGGATTCTAGCAGCCGTATTTAGCACTAACTGAAGTTTATTTAGTGCTTTATCCGGGTAGCCGGAAAATAGAGCATTGCAGTAGTCTAACCTAGAAGTGACAAAAGCATGGATTAATTTTTCTGCATCATTTTTGGACAGAAAGTTTCTGATTTTTGCAATGTTACGTAGATGGAAAAAAGCTGTCCTCGAAATGGTCTTGATATGTTCTTCAAAAGAGAGATCAGGGTCCAGAGTAACGCCGAGGTCCTTCACAGTTTTATTTGAGACGACTGTACAACCATTAAGATTAATTGTCAGATTCAACAGAAGATCTCTTTGTTTCTTGGGACCTAGAACAAGCATCTCTGTTTTGTCCGAGTTTAATAGTAGAAAGTTTGCAGCCATCCACTTCCTTATGTCTGAAACACATGCTTCTAGCGAGGGCAATTTTGGGGCTTCACCATGTTTCATTGAAATGTACAGCTGTGTGTCATCCGCATAGCAGTGAAAGTTTACATTATGTTTTCGAATAACATCCCCAAGAGGTAAAATATATAGTGAAAACAATAGTGGTCCTAAAACGGAACCTTGAGGAACACCGAAATTTACAGTTGATTTGTCAGAGGACAAACCATTCACAGAGACAAACTGATATCTTTCCGACAGATAAGATCTAAACCAGGCCAGAACATGTCCGTGTAGACCAATTTGGGTTTCCAATCTCTCCAAAAGAATGTGGTGATCGATGGTATCAAAAGCAGCACTAAGGTCTAGGAGCACGAGGACAGATGCAGAGCCTCGGTCCGATGCCATTAAAATGTCATTTACCACCTTCACAAGTGCCGTCTCAGTGCTATGATGGGGTCTAAAACCAGACTGAAGCATTTCGTATACATTGTTTGTCTTCAGGAAGGCAGTGAGTTGCTGCGCAACAGCCTTCTCAAAAAATTTTGAGAGGAATGGAAGATTCGATATAGGCCGATAGTTTTTTATATTTTCTGGGTCAAGGTTTGGCTTTTTCAAGAGAGGCTTTATTACTGCCACTTTTAGTGAGTTTGGTACACATCCAGTGGATAGAGAGCCGTTTATTATGTTCAACATAGGAGGGCCAAGCACAGGAAGCAGCTCTTTCAGTAGTTTAGTTGGAATAGGGTCCAGTATGCAGCTTGAAGGTTTAGAGGCCATGATTATTTTCATCATTGTGTCAAGAGATATAGTACTAAAACACTTGAGCGTCTCTCTTGATCCTAGGTCCTGGCAGAGTTGTGCAGACTCAGGACAACTGAGGTTTGGAGGAATACGCAGGTTTAAAGAGGAGTCCGTAATTTGCTTTCTAATAATCATAATCTTTTCCTCAAAGAAGTTCATGAATTTATCACTGCTAAAGTGAAAGTCATCCTCTCTTGGGGAATGCTGCTTTTTAGTTATCTTTGCGACAGTATTAAAAAGGAATTTCGGATTGTTCTTATTTTCCTCAATTAAGTTAGAAAAATAGGATGATCGAGCAGCAGTAAGGGCTCTACGGTACTGCACGGTACCGTCCTTCCAAGCTAGTCGGAAGACTTCCAGTTTGGTGTGGCGCCATTTCCGTTCCAATTTTCTGGAAGCTTGCTTCAGAGCTCGGGTATTTTCTGTGTACCAGGGAGCTAGTTTCTTATGAGACATTTTTTTTGTTTTTAGGGGTGCAACTGCATCTAGGGTATTGCGCAAGGTTAGATTGAGATCCTCAGTTAGGTGGTTAACTGATTTTTGTCCTCTGGCGTCCTTGGGTAGGCAGAGGGAGTCTGGAAGGGCATCAAGGAATCTTTGTGTTGTCTGTGAATTTATAGCACGACTTTTGATGTTCCTTGGTTGGGGTCTAAGCAGATTATTTGTTGCAATTGCAAACGTAATAAAATGGTGGTCCGATAGTCCAGGATTATGAGGAAAAACATTAAGATCCACCAAATTTATTCCATGGGACAAAACTAGGTCCAGCGTATGACTGTGACAGTGAGTGGGTCCAGAGACATGTTGGACAAAACCCACTGAGTCGATGATGGCTCTGAAAGCCTTTTGGAGTGGGTCTGTGGACTTTTCCATGTGAATATTAAAGTCACCAAAGATTAGAATATTATCTGCTATGACTACAAGGTCCGATAGGAATTCAGGGAACTCAGTGAGAAACGCTGTATATGGCCCAGGAGGCCTGTAAACAGTAGCTATAAAAAGTGATTGAGTAGGCTGCATAGATTTCATGACTAGAAGCTCAAAAGACGAAAATGTCATTTTTTTTTTTGTAAATTGAAATTTGCTATCGTAAATGTTAGCAACACCTCCGCCTTTGCGGGATGCACGGGGGATATGGTCACTAGTGTAGCCAGGAGGTGAGGCCTCATTTAAAACAGTAAATTCATCAGGCTTAAGCCATGTTTCAGTCAGGCCAATCACATCAAGATTATGATCAGTGATTAGTTCATTGACTATAATTGCCTTTGAAGTAAGGGATCTAACATTAAGTAGATCTGCCCATAACACTCACAACGTTTGTCACCCAACAAGAACACTTTGTCACATGAAAAACAATGACCTAAAAACACTTAACAACAGGTAGCATTACCAAAAAAGAATGACACCTCTCTACTGTTTAGAATTCACTCCAGTATATGTTACAGGAATGAATCAGACATGATGCAATATGCTTCAATATGTTTTATGTAATTTTTTTGGCATTGAGTGATTCCAAAATACAAGAGTTTGTATATATATACACCATCTACAGATACAGTAGAAATGCTAGTCCACAGGTTCTCCTCCACATCACATCTTATGTCATCTTGGGCAATACACCTAGGAAAGAATATTTTGGCATGCCTGGTCCATCCCTGGCAATCTTCTGCAGATATGTCTAGGCATCCAGCATTCATTGCTTCCAGGAGGGACATTTGATCATGTGGATGGTGGTCATAAACCTTCCACCTCCATGAGGAAAATAGTTCCTCTATGGGGTTGAGGAATGGAGAGTAAGGTGAGAGGAAAAGGGACACCATCCTGGGATGAGCTGCAAACCACTCTGTGACTGCACATGAGTGGTGAGATGCCACATTGTCCCATACAATTACAAACGTTGGCCGATTTCACCTCACTGCAACACTTTTCTCACCTGGCACAACCCTTCCATAGATGTCATCCAGGAATGAAAGGAGACGCTCGGCGTTGTATGGCCCAATTAGCGGTTTGTGTAACAACAATCCATCAGAGGATATTGCTGCACACATTGTGATATTGGCACCCCTCTGGCCCGGGACATCCACTGTGGCTCTTTTCCCAATCACATTCCTTCCTCGCTTCCGTGTTTTAGCCAAGTTGAAACCAGCCTCATCCACAAAGATGAATATGTGGGCTGTTTGCCTGGCTTCAATCTCCATGACTCTCAAATAAATTCACAAGGCAACATAAGAGTTAGGCTATCACGGTAGTTTACATTATACCTAAAAATATGCCATTGTGTGCCTCTGCCCTGTTTGGTTTTTCAAAACCAGTTCTGTATTTTATAGTCATCTTACCTGGACATATTGGTTCCTGAGTTGCTTGACTCTTTCAGAGTTCCTCTCAAAGGGGACAGTGTACAACTGCTTCATCCCGAATTGATGTTGTTTCAGGACTCTAGAAATAGTTGTTATGCTTACATTGTGAATATTTCCAAATGTAATGTTGTCTGCCAACACGCTGTCCCGAATCTCTGTGAGTTTTATGCCATTGTTTCTGATAACCATATCAACGATTACAGTTTCCTGCACAGCAGTGAAAATCCTACCTCTCCCGCCTGTGGGATGTAACCGTTGTGTCATAGGCAGAAATACAAAAACAATTACACACAAGTGGGTTTGGAGGCTTTGCTCAATTTACTTCTGAAATGTGCAGAATGTGCCCTTGCAGAATGGACATCTTACGTGTTGTTTTGCCAGGAATTTCTCACAATAGATTCCACTGTTGAGCGTTGCAGATTTGGCTGCACTCTCAGACCAGCCTCTCTCATTGATAGACCATGATTTATTACATGAGATTAGGGATACTATAATTGATAATCTGAGACTACAGCTCTTGATCTTCCACTCAGTCTTCTTCCACCACGCACATGTACTCCTCTCCCTCCCTCTCCCAGCCACTTCTCTATCTCTGGCTGGGTCCATGTTTACATTACAGTCCAGCATTATTCATATGATGTCCCCTTTTGTGTAGATGGTAATGAAATTGAAAGACTAACACCTGGGTTGGTGTTCAGCTACAATGGGAATCAGCTGTGTTTGGTCTAATTGATTTGATAGTATTTAATTGTTTTATACTTGGAATATATTTCAATACGCTATTACTGTCTTATTCAATTTTGTGTTATGTTAGGTTTTGAACTTAAGTTCAACAGTTTTGAAAAGAGTACGTAAACATTTTCAAATTGGCCTGTAGGTACATAAAGTTTTGGTGGTGCTTGTGTCTGAGTGAGAAAATAATTCATGAAATTTGAAAGATTGTCATTGAATGCATTTTGTGCCAAAGCAATGAAAAATGATCCACAGTTTAGCCCACACAGACTGCTGCTGTGCTTACTGTGTGAAGAGCTTTGAAAAAGTGACCTAAGTATTGAGAAATGGGTTCTAGATAGTTAAAAACTGTAATATTTGTGGATTTTTTCCCCTTAATGCGTATTAGCCAATCAGTTGTGTTGTGACAAGGTAGGGGTGGTATACAGAAGATAGCATATTCGGTAAAAGACCAAGTCCATATTATGGCAAGAACAACTGAAATAAGCAAAGAGACAGTCCATCATTACTTTAAGACATAAAGGTCAGTCAAGGAGAACAGATGATCTCTGCATGTGTGGTTCCCGCCGTGAATCATGGAGGTATGGGGGTGCTTTGCTGGTGACACTGTCTGTGATTTATTTATAATTCAAGGAACACTTAACCAGCATGGCTACCACCGCATTCTGCAGGGATACGCCACCCCATCTGGTTTGCGCTTAGTGGGACTATCATTTGTTTTTCAACAGGACAACAGGACCCAACACAGTTCTAGGCTGTGTAAGGGCTATTTTGGAGGAGATTGCTGGGCCAATTGTGCGCCGCCCTATGGGACTCCCAATCACGTCCGGTTGTGATACAGCCTGGAATCAAACCAGGGTCTGTAGTGACGCCTCTAGCACCGAGATGCAGTGCCTTAGGCTGCTGCGCCACTATTTAATAATTTTGATGTCTTCACTTTTATTCTACAATGTAAAAATAAAGAAAAACCCTTGAATTAGTAGATTTGTCCAAATGTTTGACTGGTACTGTCGCAAGACCCAGTGGTTGATGCTTATTTATAAACCCTCTTAGGTTTCACTCCTCCCTATCTGAGATATTTACTGCAACCCTCATCCTCCACATACAACACACGTTCTGCCAGTCACATTCTGTTAAAGGTTCCCAGAGCACACACATCCCTGGGCCGCTCGTCTTTTCAGTTCGCTGCAGCTAGCGACTGGAACGACCTGCAACAAACACTCAAACCGGACATTTTTTAAAAAATCTCAATCTCTTCATTCAAAGACTCAATCATGGACACTTACTGACAGTTGTGGCTGCTTTGCGTGATGTATTGTTGTCTCTACCTTCTTGCCCTTTGTGCTGTTGTCTGTGCCCAATAATGTTTGGACCGTATTTTGTCATGTTACCAAGATGTGTTGCTACCATGTTGTTGTGTTGCTACCATGCTGTGTTGTCATATGTTGTTGCCATGCTATGTTGTTGTCTTAGGTCTCTCTTTATGTAGTGTTGTCTCCTCGTGATGTCTGTTTTGTCCTATATATTATTATTTATTTTTTTATCCCAGCCCCCGTCCCTGCAGGAGGCCTTTTGCATTTTGGTGGGCCGTCATTGTAAATAAGAATTTCTTCTTAACTGACTTGCCTAGTTAAATAAAGTACTGTATATATAACAAAAATTCAATAAAAACGATTGAAAGTCAAGTTGAAACTTGAACTCAACTTGAATAATGCAAGTTGATCTCCTTCTCCTCTGCTGTAACAGGTGCCATTTGGCCCCCTGGCCTTCATGCCTGGGATGCTGGTCCATACCAATGAGATCACCGTGCTGCTGGGGGACAACTGGTTTGCAAAGTGCTCTGCCAAGCAGGCCCAGAAGCTCGTGGAGCACAGGAAGAAACGTGCGTTTGTTTTGGAAGCCATTTTGAATTTTCTCAGATACCATGGCACCATGCCCAACTCTGACACCCACATAACTAATATTATTTAAAAAATGAGAGAATTCCTCAATTGTATGACTATATATTGTTTCGCAATGTATGCTACTGATAATTCTTATTGAGAAAGATTGAGGTCATGTTTTGAATGTCTTCTCAACACTACCACAGTTCATCCAGCAGGGGTAGTTGTCATGGACTTGCTGTCAGACAAACCGAAAAAGAGGTGATCACTCAGTTCAAACTAAAAGTTGAATGGCTACTTATTTTGTGAATACTTGGGTTGTTAGAATGTTTGATACAGTTTTTCTGATGGACCATTATGTATCAAATTACAATTGCATTAGCAAATAAGTAATAACACACAGTCATCTTGGTCATAATTTGCAATACTGCAAGTTCATTTCTATTGAAAATGCAGAATTATGTTCAGATTGCTATTTGTTGGTTACTCATTGATTTTGGCCATCTGCAATTATTTTGTCACAATATGTCCAGACTTAAACCCTCCTGCCAAATAGAGTTTTTTCCCCTTCACTCCCCTTTGGTATTCACCCTGCACCCGAAAAAGCTCTTTAATATATATCGTCAGATGGGCCTAAATAACAATGTGTGATGATGATGCGGCCATTATTAGACTGGTGTTTACCTGAAGCGTGAATGTGACATAACCTTCCCTGACCCTGCCCAGGCCGCTTTTACACAACTAAGTGCCATAATGCAAACATGGATCGCTGAGATCTGTCAAACAGCCCGGCTGAGTTGTCAGGCCGTCCGCGTTTGACCTTTCCCCAACGTTTCGAGACGTACGGCTGAAGGCTCGCTGTTGCCATGGCAACGGTGCCCCTGCTGCCATTAGCGGACGGGGGTTTAATTGTTGTGAAGATTTAATGATCCGAAGTAGCACCGAGGGCATGCGATGTTATGAACCGTTTGTCATAATTTTCCCCTTTTTTTTTTTTTACTGTGTTAAGAGTTTAACCCCTTGCTGGCGGATTTTTCTATTCCATCACACAATATTTGTGCTTTGTTTTTTAGATGTAAATAGTGCGCTGGATGACTTGCACAAGACCAGGAAGGACTTTGAAGCCAGAGTTGGGTTTACAGAGGATCTAGAAAAACTCTCAGGCGTAAGTGTAATTACAGTGATAATAAAGAGTTTTTAGGATCCTCTTCAGCCAGCTTATCTGATAGACAAGTCCCTGTGCAGAAAATCGATTTATATGATCAAATATTTTAAACACACACACACTTATACCCTTCTCTGTTTCCTCAGGCTAAAGGGGACTATGTGGACATCAGAGAAGAGGTTGGAAGTATTGAAGAAATGGTCAGCAAAGGAAAGCTGCGTGTGGCTCTTAAGCCCCACTCTAAGCCCAAGATGGAGGCTGTTGTGAAGATAGAGGAGGAAGAGGAGGAGGAGGACAAAGAGGGCAGTGGAGAGGGAGATGGAGGGAGCAGGAGAAGAGTGCTGTCCGAGGAGGAGCTATGGGCCAGACTGGATGAGCTGGAAGCGCAGGAGGAGCAGGAAGAGGAGCAACACCGGTAGAGTTAAATACACACACAAAATGCATAGATGTTAGAATTGAGGAGTAATTCAGCGCCACTCTATCCACCTTCACACCTGTGTTTCATTACAAAATGTAGTGAAGAATTGGTTTCTCCCAGCTTGATACTTTGTGTCTATTGTTTTCAGACGGTTTGACAGTGCAGACACCAATGGCAACGATGACACAACATCCTCTGAGGAAGAGAAGGAGGGAGATAGCGGCAGCCATCATCGTGTCAATGGACATGATGAGAGGAGCAAAGGCAGGGCGTTTGTGCCTTACAACGGCAGCCAACTCAACAGTACAGCTCAGTCAACCGGGGAGGAGGAGGAAGATGAAGCAGAGGAGGAGGAAGGCGTCTGTTTGCCTACCATCTATTTCTCTCATACGGTGGAACCTAAGAAGGTCAGTGTGTATGAAGCGTATTAATCTCATCGCAGTCAACTTGTAGTCCATTATGTTATTTGAGCTATGTAAATCAATGTACTTCACCTCCCTCTGTCTCTCCAGGTGAGGATAAACACAGGGAAGAACACCATGTTGAAGTTCAGTGAGCTGAAAGAACAGAAGCAGCAAGCCAAGAGGAAAAAGAAGAACGGCACCAGCAACGGTCACTCTCACCACGGGCTCCACAACATCACTACGCCCACAGACCTCTACAGGTACACACAGGCTACACATCAATCGTTAAATGTTTGGTTGGTATGAACTTTTGGCAACATTTTGGATCAAATGTAAAAATGGCATATGGAATGGTGTTTACTCTGAATGTTTCCAGATTTCTTTATTCTGATTTGGTATGGTGTCTGTCTATTAACAAGTTCTGTGATCTGATTGGGTATAATGGCTGACTGGGTGTATGTTTGTGGCCTTTTGTCAGGTTGTTTGTGGATGTGAAGAACGGCGAGCCCATCCCCAGGAAGTCAATCCTGAAGTCCCGGAGCAGAGAGAGCAGTGTGTGTAGTGACACCAGCGAGAGCAGCGCTGCCGACTTCGAGGAGCGGCGGACGTTTGGACGCACTCTGAGCCATGACGAGAACACATACAGCGACACCAGTGACGGCATCACGGAGGAGGACAGCCCCACCGGGGTCCTCCTACATCCCACCAGCAGCTTTCAGGTAAACTCAGCTGGTCCTGATTCAATACTCCATCAATATTCTAATACTGTAAAGATCTTCAATTCAGTGCCAACAACTTTATTTGTCCCTTTAGGGAAATTCTTATTACAGCAACAGCCGTGCTTCAGACACATACAACAAACCGGCACAGATACAATAAATAGACAAGAAACATGAGAGATAATGATTTAAATGTACAGTGCAATAAATACGATCATCGGTATAAAACGTGCAAGAGACAGGGGTGATTAGTTCACAATTTCTTTGAACTTAAATAAATGCTTAGAGCAGGGAGTGGTCTATGTCCTGCCAAGTTTACAGCATCACATTAACCACCATCTTATTCTTTGTCATTGATCCAGGCCTTTTCAGGCACGGTGGTTGAGAAGGAGCCCATTCCCTTGTCGATCCCCCAATTCACCATTGCTCTGCCAGCGCTGCCCACCATCCCAGAGAGGAAACTGGAGGAGGTGGCCCCCGAGGCCCCCCAAGAGGCCCCAAAGAGGGTGTCCAAGTTCAAAACTGCCCGGCTGAAGCAGAAGTGACCCAGAAGAGCCAGTCTCCAGGATCCACACTACGGGCTCCTTTTTTAACATTGATTTTCTATGCCAACACTTTTTGGAGTTGGACAGACCGTGAACCCACCCTATGATCTGCCATCCCGCTTATTTTTTTGGCATCACTCTTCAAGCCTCTCTTCTTCTCTTTCATAATGCTTTTCCTGTTAGTACACATTGCAATATAAACAATTTGCCTAACTTTGTTTCTCAACAAAGCATAACTTTGTTGAGAAAGCAACCCAACACACTCACTCTTAACCATTTACCTGCCTTGTATAATGGAACATCAAGCTTTTTAGCAAATAGCCCCATTATTTATGAATTAGTACTTCACCGCAATATGTTTTTAAGTAAAGAGGTAGTTTATTTAGAGCCCTCATCCTCCAACATTATGGCCCTACATTAGTCAACACTGCCTAGGTGTGCATTTTATGGTGGTTGATCTTGTCAGTGTCTTGACTATACTCTGACAAAGCCAGTAGTTTACAACTCTATTCATTGTTTGATCCATGATTTTGCCTGCTATGCTAAGACGACATACTCTGCATCATTCAATTTATTTTTGCCTTTTCCTTTCTTAATTATTCTACGACAGGGTCAGATGTCAACTTCCCTTTATTTCCTCAAATCCCCTTGTACCTGCCTATTGAATGTATGTCCACTTCTGTGACCAGCTTTATGTCAAAAATAAATATTGTTGTAAACTGGAATTAAAATTAAAAATTTTGGACAAAGTCAGGTGTTACGCCCCTTTGGGTAGATTTTCTCAAACCTTATTTCCAATCCTCACTAAGGACAAGACAGACCAACAGAAAAGTTGTACGTACGCAGTAGAGTGTCAACTATTCAACATGCACAATTGTCGGGAAATAACCAAGATGACGGTTGATGTTCTATGGTCAGAGGTAATAGGATGGCCATCCACTGCTAATGTACGTGTTGGTCTGTCCTGTCCATGACACAGGTATGCCACATGTATTGACAATGTTGAACCACAATGACCAGCAATAGATCATCTCTCCTATGTAAAATGACTTGCCAACTCTATTTTTGTACCACCTTTTCATATGGCTGCTGTGTCGGCTGGGGATTCTGCATCTGTGAGCTCCATCCTTCCAGATTCGATGTAATTAAAGTTGCACCTTGTGAGTTTGAAAAGCTATCACTAGCTGCTCGCTAAGTAGCGAGAGTGCAGGGTTCGATAAGCAGCTTTTAAACTGGTCCTTAGTTGATTCCCCCTCATCAGGATTAGGGCTGCAATAGGAAAAATCTATCCAGGTAGCATGAGACAGATTAGCTAATGCTTAACATGGTTGAGCGCTGGCTAGACACAGATCATTGGACTTCAAAAGCTTTGAAGGTATATGTTGGAACATGTACTTAACATTTCAAAGAGATCTAAAGGAACACATTAATAATTGAAAACAACAGAGAGATCTACATTGCAGGGTTTAAAGAGGATTTAAGAGTTAGGTCATTTAGGATCTCCTTGCAGAGACGAGCAGGTATTGTTGACCAGACAGATGCTCAGAGAAGAGGCTCTTGCTCCCAGCTACAAATGTCATGGGGCATTAAACTGTTCCTTGCTGTACACCTGGGCCGGTTTCATGGACCGAGATAAAGCCTACTCCTGTACTTAAAACTATGTTCTATAGAGAATTGCTGCTTTTAAATGTAGTTGTGCATAATCTTGGTCTATGAAATATCCCCTGAAGTATTTAATCAACATGTTTCTATACTATAAGTATGCACACACTCACTTGTTCTTGAATCTATTTAACATTCAAGCAATCTTAGGTCAAATAGTTCATTTGAAATAAAGACCTCTGTAAATGGTGTCAGAGTGCACCAGCAGCTAACAAAACTAACGTCAGTACATTGAGACTATACATTTTCTATAATAAATAAGTAGAACGCCTGAGGATGTATGCACAATTTGTGCATATATTGTGAGTGTGGTTATTGTATAAATGAACTCCCTCTCTCTATTTGAAAATAATCCATTGAGAAAGTCATTGGGATGACAGCAGTGTGATGGATGTTGCACGCATCCAATTAAGATTTCTGAAAAGAAGCCTCTGAGCACTCTAAGCACTTATACAGCTGAATCACAAGTCAGAGCTTTCCCAATGCCCTGAAACAATTGCAAAGCATCAATCTTGCATTATTCATTACGTTTTACAAAGGGTCAGAGTGGCTGAAATCCTCATTATAAATATTTGGAGAAGGAACAATCTGAGGTCACAGGGCTACATTTTGGATATTGACTTATTACAAGGGTTTAAGGAGCAGGATCCACGCACGCGCACACACACACACACACACACACACACACACACACACACACACACACACACACACACACACACACACACACACACACATACACACACACACACACACACACACACACACACACACACACACACACACACACACACACACACACACACACACACACACACACACACACACACACACACACACACACACACACACACACACACAGGAAAGAGTAAGATGAAAAGGTGGTGGGCCATATAATACAGTCGCACCAAACCTCTTCCTGTGTCTGTCACAAGAGTTTGCCTAAAATAATCTAGGCCAGGTCTACTAAATGTGACGTTTTTACAGTGCACAAATGTACAGAATGTTGGTGCATAGTGAGTGACAAGGCCTAATTTAAAATAACCCACTAAAATGTGACGTTTGTACAGTGCAAAAATTAACAGAATGCTATGTGCATCATGATGACTAGGCCTAATTTAAATAAAAGGAGTAGTTGATCATCTTGGATTTGGAGACGCAAATAACCTATGCGTAATTTACGCAGGAACAGGAGGCCTACAATGCTTGTCAACTACCAGATGGGGGAGCCCACGCACATCTCGAAGTGGTCATATCCCCTCCTTCTCACAGAAATTAAACTATAAGCTCATATGCTTCCATACTTTATTTCGAACGCATGCATGAATAGTTGAAGGGTGTTGACGGAGATCTGATTTGATTGTTATCCTTTAGCGCAGTATCACAGGAAAAGTCAGACACAGCTCATCACTCGTCACTGACTGAACTTAAGCTGTACTTCGAGTCCAATACGCGCTGCGGTTTTACACCCTCCGATCTGAATGCCCAGGTAAGGAAATGTATATATCAACAAATATTTAGAATCTCCTGCAGCTCTTAACTTTCAGTTTCTCCGAATGATGATTTCTCAGAATAACATGGTTTCTCAGAATATATTTGTATGCATGCATAAACCCTTATGGTTGAGGTTGGCTGCCCCTGGTAATGCCAATGACAGTAGGCTATTAAGAGAAGGGAAATATCGTTAAACATTAAGTAAAGTATAGGATAGTGTAGGCCCATGTAAAGTGAATGTGTCATAAGTCATGTTGAATGGATAGAATAGGATTGTATATGGTGGTTAAATAGCAGGTCCTTATGCATGTCAAAATACACTGTTTATAGGCTGATGTTTTTTTTCTCACTCTGTGATATAGTGTAATGACAGCCTGCTGTGATCTTTGCATCCAAGATAATCTGTTGCAGTAAATACTCATTTCAATACACCACATATCAAATGATCCACAGTAGTAATTGAATTGAGGGCTGTGGCTGACAGACTGTTGGATGTAAAGACGTTTTTTTCAAGGATGTTTGTCAGACTTCTGATAGCTATAATAATGTGTGTAACGTGAATGGTGATATGCAGAGGTTATGTGAGTGTGTACTGTAAATACATTGATAAAATATCATCTCTTGTCACTGTAACCTGGATAGAGAGGTGAAGCGATGATGCCCCATCTGTCATATGTGAGCTAAGAGAGTCCATGATGCTCTGCTTCTCTCCATTCCAGAGTTCTCCTCTCTCAGGCTCCAAGGGGACAGGAGGAGGAGCAGGTGGGTGGCAGCCAGTATGATCAATCAACATTAAATATTCAGCCTTGGAATTTACACATAATTTCACCGCAATGCACTTTATTAGAAAAACAAAAGCTGGAGCTAGTTGATAAATGTGTTTGTTGTTGATGAGAGAATAAGCAAGCTGTGAAAAGCAATACATGTCTTGATTTGAAAAAGTTTGGAGTATTATCTGTTTATTATGATGGGGCCGGTATACCAGAGTTTGTCAATTCCCTAAAGAAGTTGTCAAGAGAGCAGAACACAGACTGGCACCCAGGCTAATGGAATTGTGCTTATGTTAGAAAAGCATTTAACTCACTGCTATTTCTATTATGATGCAGATTCCAAGTAGGGGTCTTTTTTCATCAAATGCAAGTAAATGTGTGTGAAGCAGGAAGGAGAAAATCAGAGTGAGGCTGAGTGAAACTGAAATCATGTGCTCGTATCTTATTCTCTTTACTATGCTGCAAGTGCTGTTAGAGGACCTACATGGCAACTTTCTGATGGAATCACTTGTTTGAACACCAAGCACCTGATTTGAACATCTATAATCCAAGCTCAACTGAACAGCCCAAATTAGCTTTTTGGCCCTCTCTTGCCATCAACATAAGTCAGATTTTCTCCCAAAAATTCTAAGCTGTTTTCTGGTTGGCTTAAATCACTTTGAAAAAGTGCAGCAAAAGTATTTTGAGGTGTTTGTCTGGACCCTCTGGTCCTCAGCAGTACAGGCCAAGCTGTTATCCAGCCAGAGAAGGAGTTCAGAAAGCACAACCATCCAATCTGTTACTCTTTTCTTAACAGTTACTTTTATCTTAAGATAGTGAAGTTTCATTTTAATACCTGGTTTATGATTAACAACACTCTCTAAGCATATTGCCAGTTCCATGGCCTTAAGTCTGTGTGAACTATGAGGCAATGGCATGAAAAGCACAGCTCCCTCATACAAGGATACTAAACAGTGAATAATTAATCATCTTTCTCCCAAATCCAGGAAAACAATAGTTTTGCATAGGAACAGAGAACTCATTTAACAGGATAAAAAGACTCCTGTCAGCTTGAACAAATTGTGGAATGTATGAGTGTGACAATCTTAGGCGTAGTGGGTGCGGAGTCAGGTGCAGGAGGCAGAAAGTTCTGAAAAGCACTTTATTCAGCACCAGGCAAAATAGTATATATAACGAAACTGAGCGTCATAAAACAAATGCCCAAAACAGGAACCAAACCAAGATAGCACGACCACACATACAAAGTGGGAATAAACAAGCCCGCACGAAGAGCAGGCGGGCCTACCGATTTAAATAGCCAAATTAAAAGTCTAAACAAGAAACAGGTGAAACAAATCAGACCAAACCAACAGAAAAGGGAAAAAGGGATCGGTGGCAGCAAGTAGGCCGGTGATGACGACCGCCGAGCACCACCCGAACAGGAAGGAGAGCCACCTTCGGTAGGAGGCGTTACAATGAGATTCCTTTGTCATTGCGTTTGTTGTTCTCTTTTTCCCTTTACGAGCAGCCATAGCTTTGCATGTCATAATTTAGAAAGTGCATTTCATGTGCATGTGTGTGTGTGCCTTTGTGTGTGCGTTGCGTGACCACACCTCTTAGATGAATTAGAATCCGTTGAATCACCGACTTTTACCTGATGGCAGGAATGAGGGATGTTGAGTGGAGAAGGGGTGCACATACAGTATGCAGAAAGCTATTTGGACATGCGTCTTCTTGGCTGTCAGCTTCGATTAAGAGGCGAGGTGTCATCTCGGTAACACAGCTGAGTGCAGATGGCAGAGAGTATAAGAGGGCTCACCAACTTAAACAATGATTAATGAACAGAGATGGAAAACAAATTGCATTGGACTATTGGAGGCAGAGAATTGTTTTTATGGAAATGTTAATTGTTTCTGCCAGGCTGATACTGGGCGAGGGGGATGGGTGAGGGCAACAACAGATCCAAGGGGATCCGATATGAAGTCTACTACCCTCCCTGCACTGATTATCATTGTTCCACACACATTATGCACTGTCAATACCACAACACCATGGCTGAAAGACTTCTGACTAGATATTGTGAAAACCAAAGCAGGTATTTTATGATGAATCCCATTAAGAATTCCATAAGTTAGGGTTAATTATAATTGCAGTATAAATGACATTACTGTGAAAAAACATGAAATAACTTGCGGGTGTTGATATAAGCGTTTCGTATGCACTGCTTATGAATGGGCTATTAACGGGATATGAATGTCTTATGAAGTCTTTATGTAGGCACTCAAATAATGTGTTACCATTGTCGAATACTGTATTTACAGACCTGCTCCACTCAGCATTAGATCTTTTCTTTACAAAGTTTTTATTGACCAAGCTTCCAATTTACATTGCCATATTTAGCTCATATAGGGATGCCATAGTCCCACAAGGAAGCAGCCCCAGTCTGTATGACACTTCAATATCTTGTCCATTGTTCATTAACTGGCGTGGTGTTATCATTATCTAAATGTCCTGCACCATAGGCATTATAATAATAACGATGCCCAATGTTCAGCAATATTGTAATAATAAGTGTTATTTTTATCAAATTAAGAGGGTGTCATCATTGTCTTATGCTGAGGGCAGCATCATAGCCATTGTGCATGGATAGCATACCTGAATATGGAGCCAGTCAAATAAGGAATAGTCTGTATCTGTTGTTTCATCTCCTTGAGTGTTGGGCTTGATGTGCTTCTCCAATAAGGAAAACATGTGTTGTATTCGGGAAGGTCAAGATGAGTTTTGCCCGGTGAATGAAGCCGCATCTCAGGTTTGGCTTGTGTGGCTGGGGTCTCACCTCGTTGTAGGTCACCCTCTGTTTCAGCAGATCGGCACTAAGATCTGGCTAGATGCTGATCCTCTTCTCAGCATAGGTCAGAGCCCCCGATTCTGCTGTGAGGAGAACAATTTGCTGTTCAACTTCAAAACATTGGATTCGTACAATCATACACCAGGATCCGCTGCGGAGAAGACACGGGTGTGCGGTGCTCAATGTTTATCAGCGGCATGGGCCCAGCTTCTCCTGCCCAAACAGTA
The DNA here is from genome assembly GCF_002021735.2 of Oncorhynchus kisutch. Classification (NCBI taxonomy): domain Eukaryota; kingdom Metazoa; phylum Chordata; class Actinopteri; order Salmoniformes; family Salmonidae; genus Oncorhynchus; species Oncorhynchus kisutch. The sequence goes on along the minus strand of NC_034195.2, from coordinate 38,509,806 downwards.
CATAGAAAATATTGCTCATGAAGGAAGATGGGTTGCCCGCTTCCACACCAGTTTCAAGTCCTGTGACCAACATGTTTATTTTATTGGAATGATTTTCGAGTGATTCTTTTTGGGGGGAGATTGATTTCCCCTTCTAGCTTAGTTCGTGTTGTTTCCATATCATTGAGTCGACCCTCTGTCACATTGGCCACTGTCTCCAAACTTTCCACTTTAGTTCAGTAGGTATCCACTTTAGAAGTGAGCAGTGCAAGAGATTAATTTACCGGTTTTAATTGCAAGTCGAGGTAATGTCCTCACGAACAATCTCTCGGATAGTAGCTGCCAATGCTTTCTGTTGTCGGGTGTTGAGAGCTGCCATGTTCCCACAGGTGAATTTGCGAGCAGACAGATTATGCTATCTGCTGGAGCAAAATAGATCTGCTAGTTTTTACTTGTAATACAGTGAATATGGTGTTATATATTGACAATTATTTGGTCAAATAAGTAGTTATTTTGCATAAAAAAGTCACGAGAAAGCCATGCGTTTCAATGCATGCCAACAGAAACCATGATTTCACTCAGCATTGTCTCTTATAATAATAAGTGATTATAAGGTATGATAGAAGGCACCCTGTTCTATTTGTAATTATTGCAGGCGGTGCAGCTGCAGTACTTAGGGAGATAATAATTATTTTGCAACATTTTTTTCATTGCAGGGTGATCATTTAAGAGCATCATCCACTCATCAGAGTAATCAGGGTAGAGTGATTAGTGAAAATCCAACAGCTGCCTCATTAAACTATTGGCTTTATTGGCAACACATGGTGACAGCTAGCTGCCTCATAGGACCATGAGAGAAAAATGACTTCACTTTAGGAACGCAAGGTGACAGGCAGTCTAGACTGGAGATTATGTATGGCCAAATATGCATGAAGAAAATCCTTTGCAACAAATGGCCCTTACTGTTATTCAATGTATCAAGCTTGACCAAAGTGTAAGGTCATTGTCATAGTGCACCGAGGAAAAGTTTAACCTGAAATCTGGAAATGCTGGTTACATCCATTCTACTTAGCCACACTGCAATGTGTTTATACTCCACAGTGAAGGTGGAGCTTAATAGCTAAATGTGCGGACCACAATCTCTAAAATCTCAATCGCAAATATTGACACGCCCATGTTTTTTTGTGTGTGTGTGATCTATCTAATGCACAAATTAGCACAATAAAGTTAGCCTCATGGCAGCAGTCGAAGGGTACATGTAATAATGTTTGCTAAAATAAAGGCTAATTCTCTGAGCCCAATTTTTCCCTGAGCACAACAAGCACAACACAGAGATCCTACTGGGTTGATGAGCTCAATCAGTGAAATTATGAAAATAGGATTTGGTCACTATGATGACAGTATGTAAACTACTTAGCCAGTATTGTAAAATAAGTCATTTTATAATTACAACTGCTACACCATAGTCTAATGGTGGATGTTTTATTTTGAGATAAGTAGGCCTGCTGTGATTTTGTGATGACTCGGTTAATTACTTTTGTTCTAGTGCTTCTGAGAACTGCTGTGTAAACTGCTGTCAGCGCCTCCTTCTTGGAGTCTTATGGTGCACTGTAGTATGTATCACAGTTGATGCCAAATCAGTGCCAAGTAAGACATCATTATGTGTACTAAATCAGAAAGTGTAAAGTAAAACATCAGGTACACTGACTAGAATCTGTTTAGAGCATTCATATTACAGTATTTCAAGTTCAGTGTGTGCTTCTTTTATAGTGATCACATCCGTGTAGGAAAATTTGATCACTGTAAGTGGTTGATCACTAAAACCCACATTCACTATAAATGGAGTTCACTTTCTGAAGAGAACACTATGGAGGATGTCCTTGTGAAATGACATGGTGGTTGGTGAGCGTGAAGGATTTGGCCACGGTATCTGCACTGATGCTGTTCTGAGCTGCGTTGGAGATGGTTGGAGAGCGCTGCTCCCCTGCAGAGTCTAACCATCTGAAGAGGAATACACCATGTGGATACACTGATGCACTGCTCATGTGCAAGACATCCCCTCCCTGTCTGTCCAACTGTTAACACTTCCCGTGATATAAGCCAGAGCTTTGTTTGTGTCCAGAATGAACAGTTGGTCTGTGCAAACAAGAGCAACTGTTTACACAGTAGTGATTTAATATCAGTGTGTGTGTGTTTCCTGATGGTGCTGTGTACACATGCCTCATGTGTGCACACACTGAGTCAAAGCCATGTTAAACATGTGTAGCTCAAATCACACAGTGTGTGATTGTCATGACATAACAGATCAACATGATCCCTGTCTCACTGTCTTGCATTTTTGGGAATGAAGGCATTGTATGCCTCTGCCTCCTTTATTTGAAAATGTATATATTGTTTGCTAGAATAAGCTACATGAAATGTTGATATTTCCCACCAAAAGAGTGGTACATGCACAATAAATGCATGTGCCTTTATGAATCTTCTCTATTGCTCACGTGTGCAGAAAGAGACTACTCATGAGAAGGGTTGCAAAAATGTGTGCTCTTTCTATGCACCGTAGTGGTCCAGTAAGGAGTGGGGCTGGTTAGGCCTTTCTGTCTCAGGGTTTCAGGATGCCTACAGCGAAGCTATAGGTTCTCATTAATCCCCTTGTCAAAAGAGCTGTGTGTATATTTGTGTTATCTTCTGTCTAGGGCTAGATAAGCCATGGTGGGGTGGTCAGGTGCATTATCAGTATGTCTACCCTCTGCTTTAGTAAAAGGACTTCATCCACAGTTTGACAATCCACAGGCTGGGTGGGGCGGCAGGTAGCCTAGTGGTTAACAGCGTTGGGCCAGTAACGGCCAGTAAAAGTTGCTGGTTTGAAAGCCGGAGACTAGGTGAACAAATATGACAATGTGCCCTTGAGCAAGGCACTTAACCCTAGTCGATCTGGATAAGAGCATCTGCTAAATGACTAAAATGTATATGTGGATAAGCAGAGTGCCTTTTTGTATCCATAGAAGTTTTAAATGTGACATTTCATTGAGAACATGATTTCTTTGGTGATCATGATGACACAAGGCTAACCAAGGAATCTGGGTTATTCAGTCATGTGGGCCAACTACTGTATCTGCAGTTTTCTTTGCTCTTTGTTTATGTAAAATGACTTTAGTATATAGGTCACAACATTACTGTGGTATTATGTCGGTATTGGACTTGGCTTAGGTCACTGTTAGTTGTGTATGAAAAGCAATTGCAGGCTCAGCAAATGTGTGGTATTTTCTTTTACCACAGTTGCACTGCTGAAAAGGTGCAACATTGCATCAAAAACCATACCCATACTTGAAATTAGAACATGCTGGAATCAGAATCTTGTTTACAATTGTTTTTATATCTGTCCAATGTCTGTTGGATATCTGTCCAATGCTCTAGGACTGTTAAATGGTTGATATGGGCAGATGGTCAATGAGCAAAACCACCCAACAATGAATAATCAAAATACATAGCATTAGCATGTATATGGTCACATCTGGGGAGCCCAATCATGTGACACGAGGCTTTATACAATCACCCTCTTTCTCAATCTCCCCCGAAAGAGTGTACTTCACTCTGAAAGATGGTACCTGACAGGTCTGCCTATTCGCTTCCCTAGTAACCGTCTTCCTCCTCCACCACCCAGCCTGCCATATTAACTAGCACCTGATCATGGTTCTAAGCCTTGTGATTACACACTTAGATGATCAGAACAACACCTTAAACAAGTGGTGGATATCTTTCAATGTTTCTCTCACACCTGTCAAATATGCTTAGCTTCAGGAGGATTAGGTTGTATATTTAAGGGCATGTATTCAAAATGTGAGTAAGATTTCTGATCTGGGATCAAGTCCCCCGTTGTCCATATAATGTTTTATTCATTATAATCTAAAAAGCTAAACTAATCCTATACCAGCACTCTTTATGAATACAGGCCCTTTTTACATTTATTTTATTTCACCTTTATTTAACCAGGTAAGCTAGTTGAGTACAAGTTCTCATTTACAACTGCGACCTGGCCAAGATAAAGCAAAGCAGTGTGACACATACAACACAGAGTTACACATGGAATAAACAAAAGTACAGTAAATAACACAATAGAAATATCTATATACAGTGTGTGCAAATGGAGTAAGGAGGTAAGGCAATAAATAGGCCATAGTAGCGAAGTAATTTTAATTTAGCAAATAACACTGGAGTGATAGATGTGCGATGATGATGTGCATGTAGAAATACTGGTGTGTAAAGAGCAAAAAAGTAAATAAAAACAATATGGGGATGAGGTAGGTAGTTGGATGGGCTATTTACAGATGGGCTGTGTACAGCTGCAGCGATCGGTAAGCTGCTCAGATAGCTGATGCTTAGTTAGCGAGGGAGATATAAGTCCCCAACTTCAACGGTTTTGCAATTCGTTCCAGTCATTGGCAGAAGGAAAGGTGTCCAAAGAGGTGTTGGCTTTGGGAATGACCAGTGAGATATACCTGCTGGAGCGTGTGCTACGGGTGAGTGTTGTTATGGTGACCAGTAAGCTGAGATAAGGAGGAGCTTTACCTAGCAAAGACTTATAGATGTCCTAGAGCCAGTGGGTTTGGCGATGAATATGTAGCAAGGGCCAGCCGACAGGAGCATACAGGTAGCAGTGGTGAGTGGTATATGGGGCTTTGGTGACAAAATGGATGGCACTGTGATAGACTGCATCCAATTTGCTGAGTAGAGTGTTGGAGGCTATAAATTACATCGCCGAAGTTGAGAATCAAATCAAATCATCAAATCAAATCAAATGTTATTTGTCACATACACATGGTTAGCAGATGTTAATGCGAGTGTAGCGAAATGCTTGTGCTTCTAGTTCTGACAATGCAGTAATAACCAACAAGTAATCTAACTAACAATTCCAAAACTACTGTCTTATACACACAAGTGTAGGGGGATAAAGAATATGTACATAAAGATATATGAATGAGTGATGGTACAGAGCGGCATAGGCAAGATACAGTAGATGGTATCGAGTACAGTATATACATATGAGATGAGTATGTAAACAAAATGGCATAGTTAAAGTGGCTAGTGATACATGTATTACATAAAGATGCAGTAGATGATATAGAGTACAGTATATACATATACATATGAGATGAATAATGTAGGGTATGTAAACATTATATTAGGTAACATTGTTTAAAGTGGCTAGTGATATATTTTACATAATTTTCCATCAATTCCCATTATTAAAGTGGCTGGAGTTGAGTCAGTGTGTTGGCAGCAGCCACTCAATGTTAGTGGTGGCTGATGGCCTTGAGATAGAAGCTGTTTTTCAGTCTCTCGGTCCCAGCTTTGATGCACCTGTACTGACCTCGCCTTCTGGATGATAGCGGGGTGGACAGCCAGTGGCTCGGGTGGTTGTTGTCCTTCATGATCTTTATGGCCTTCCTGTAACATCGGGTGGTGTAGGTGTCCTGGAGGGCAGGTAGTTTGCCCCCGGTGATGCGTTGTGCAGACCTCACTACCCTCTGGAGAGCCTTACGGTTGTGGGCGGAGCAGTTGCCGTACCAGACGGTGATACAGCCCGCCAGGATGCTCTCGATTGTGCATCTGTATAAGTTTGCGAGTGCTTTTGGTGACAAGCCGAATTTCTTCAGCCTCCTGAGGTTGAAGAGGCGCTGCTGCGCCTTCTTCACGATGCTGTCTGTGTGGGTGGACCAATTCAGTTTGTCTGTGATGTGTATGCCGAGGAACTTAAAACTTACTACCCTCTCCACTACTGTTCCATCGATGTGGATAGGGGGGTGTTCCCTCTGCTGTTTCCTGAAGTCCACAATCATCTCCTTAGTTTTGTTGACGTTGAGTGTGAGGCTATTTTCCTGACACGACACTCCGAGGGCCCTCACCTTCTCCCTGTAGGCCGTCTCGTCGTTGTTGGTAATCAAGCCTACCACTGTTGTGTCGTCCGCAAACTTGATGATTGAGTTGGAGGCGTGCGTGGCCACGCAGTCGTGGGTGAACAGGGAGTACAGGAGAGGGCTCAGAACGCACCCTTGTGGGGCCCCAGTGTTGAGGATTAGCGGTGTGGAGATGCCACGGAAGGATTGTTGTATGGCATTGAAGCTTGTTTGGAGATTTGTTAACACAGTGTCCAAAGAAGGGCCAGATGTATAAAGAATGGTGTTGTCTGCACAGAGGTGGATCAAGGAATCACCCGCAGCAAGAGCGACACCGTTGTTATATACAGAGAAAAGAGTCGGCCTGAGAATTTAACCCTGAGAGATTTAACCATAGAGATTGCCAGAGGTCCGGACAACAGGCCCTCCGATTTGACACACTGAACTCTATCTGAGAAGTAGTTGGTGAACCAGGCGAGGCAGTCATTTGAGAAACCAAGGCTGTTGAGTCTGCCGATAAGAATAAGGTGATTGACAGAGTCGAAAGCCTTGGCCAGGTTGATGAAGACGGGTGCACAGTACTGTCTTTTATTGATGGCGCTTATGATATCCTTTAGTACCTTGAGCGTGGCTAAGGTGCACCCGTGACCAGCTCGGAAACCGGATTGCACAGCGGAGAAGGTACAGTTGGATTCGAAATGGTCGGTGATCTGTTTGTTAACTTGGCTTTCAAAGACTTTAGAACTGCAGGACAGGATGGATATAGGTCTATAAGAGTTTGGGTCTCGAGGGTCAACCGCTTTGAAGAGGGTGATGACCGTGGCAGCTTTCCAATTTTTGGAATCTTGGACAATAGGAAAGAGAGCTCTAACAGACTGGTAATAGGGTTGTAACAATGGCGCGGGATAATTTTCGAAAAAGAGGATCCAGATTGTCTAGCCCAGCTGATTTGTACGGGTCCAGGTTTTCAGCTCTTTCAGAACATCTGCTATCTGGATTTGGGTGAAGGAGAAGCTCGGGAGGCTTGGGCAAGTAGCTAAGGGGGGTGCGGAGCTGTTGGCCGGGGATGGGGTAGCTAGGAGGAAAGCATGGCTAGCCGTAGAGAAATGCTTATTGAAATTCTCGATTATTGTGGATTTATCGGTGGTGACAGTGTTTCCTAGCCTCAGTGCATTGGGCAGCTGGGAGGAGGTGCTCTTATTCGACATGAACTTTACAGTGTCCCAAAATGTTTTGGAGTTAGAGCTAAAGGATGCAAATTTCTGTTTGAAAAAGCTAGCTTTCCTAACTGCTGGTAAAGAGAATGCCAAGAGTGTGCAAAGCTGTCATCAAGGCAAAGGGTGGCTATTTGAAGAATCTCAAATATAAAATATATTTTGATTTGTTTAACACTTGTTTGGCTACTACATGATTCCATATGTGTTATTTCATAGTTTTGATGTCTTCACCACTTTTCTACATGTAGAAAATAGTAAAAAAAATAAAGAAAAACCCTTGAATGAGTAGGTTTGTCAAATGTTTTGACTAGTACTGTAGATCAGACATGGGAACAGAGTACTGTTTGGACTTAAGCTCGCAGGGTAGCTCTTTATCTGTGTGTTACAATATACATCCTTTTCATTACTGAGGTTTGAGCCCTAGATGATGTAAGCCTGTGTTAATTCTGTGTGGACAATGCATGCTTTGTTCCGTGCCCTTTGGTACTGCACTAAAGCACTGTATGTTCTAATATGTGACCTCTACCATTGTAGAGTGTTGAGAATTTGCCTCTTTGTTTGTTAGTATAGAGCAATGGAGAGTGAGTGGGTGGAGAAGAGGAGAGGAGGTTATGTTTAAATTCCAATTGATCAGATTTTTAGATTTCCGCTCCTTGAACTTTTATTTGTATCCGTTTCTTAAAGTTACCAAGTTCCCTCGTTACTTATGTTGAGCACAGAGGGTTGTTTGAAAGGAACCACTGGACCTGCAGCAAAGACTGTTAAGTATTGTAGCTACTTACTGTCCGTCTAAAAGGAGATCATAGTAGCAGATCATAGTAGAGTATCATCATAGTAGAGTAGATATATGGAGAGGAAGACTGTGGTTAGAAGTAATCAGCATTTTAGCATCCTTCAACAATAAGCTGAGACCAAAAATATACTAAAGACAGGAAGAAGAGACACGCAGCATTTGTTTTACTCTGCTTGATGACCTATTTCAGGTGCATTAGTTCCATGCAAAAATTATCAAAGCATGTTAACAACGTACATATTTGATTTGTCAGATACAGTGCCTTCGGAAAGTATTCAGACCCCTTGACCTTTTGCCCATTTTTTTAAGTTACAGCGTTATTCTAAAATTGATTCAATTGTCACGATCATCGTTGGAAATATTCTCGGACCAACATGCAGCTTGATCTGGGTTCCACATCTTAATTTCGTGAAACTTACAAAACAAAAAAAGAACAAACAACAAACCGTAACATACGAGGTACAACATGCACTAACTTCAAACAAGATCCCACAAAAAAACAGTGGGGAAATGGCTGCCTATATATGATCACCAATCAGAGACAATGATAAACAGCTGCATCTGATTGCTAACCATACCAGGCCAACATAGACATGAAACAACCTAAATAACCCACCCTAGTCACACTCTGACATAACCAACATAGAGAATAAAAGGCTCTCTATGGTCAGGGCGTGACAGTACCCCCCCACAAAGGTGCGGACTCAGGCCACAAAACCTGACTCTATAGGAGAGGGTCCGGGTGGGCATGTAGCGTCGGTGGCGGCTCCGGTGCGGGGCAAAGTACCCACTCAGACCACGGGTCCGGCCATGGAGCCGGGTAGAACGCCGTGCCCAGACTGGGCCTCGGCGCAGAGGAGGGCCATGGAGCTGGGTTGAACGCCGGACCCGGACTGGATACCGGCGCCAAAGAGGGCTCCGGCCTTGGAGCGGGACTGGACGCCATGCCTGGACTGGGCACCGGCGCAGAGGAAGACTCCTGCCATGGAGTGGGACTGGACGCCGTGCCTGGACCGGGCACCGGCGCAGAGGAAGGCTCCGGCCTTGGAGCGGGACTGGACGCCGTGCCTGGACCGGGCACCGGCGCAGAGGAAGGCTCCGGCCTTGGAGCGGGACTGGACACCGTGCCTGGACCGGGCATCGGCGCAGAAGAAGGCTCCTAACCTGGAGCGGGACTGGACAACGTGCCTGGACTGGGCATCGGCGCAGAGGGAGGCTCCTGCCATGGAGCGGGACTGGACACCGTGCCTGGACCGGGCATCGGCGCAGAAGAAGGCTCCTAACATGGAGCGGGACTGGACGACGTGCCTGGACTGGGCATCGGCGCAAAGGAGGGCTCCGGCCTGTGGACCGTCGTAGAAGGTTCCGGGACTGTGGACCATCGCCGGGAAGCTCCGGACTGTGGACCGTCGCCGGACTGGGGAGGCGCACTGGAGGCCTGATGCGTGGGGTTGGTACAGGTTGAACCGGACTGGTGACACGATCTTCAGGGCGAGTGCGAGGAGCAGGCACAGGATGTACCGGACTGTGGAGGCGTACTGGAGGTCTGGTGCATAGAGCCGCCACAAATTGTCCAAGACAGGTGACAGACTCCGCACGGTGAGTGCGGGGAGCTGGCACAGAACGTACTGGGCTGTGGAGGCGCACTGGAGGCCTGGTGCGTAGAACCGGCACAAATTGTACCGGAACAATGACACACTTCGCACGGCGAGTGCGAGGAGCTGGCACAGGACGTACTGGGCTGTGGAGGCGCACTGGAGACCTGGTGCGTAGAACCGGCACAAGTTGTACCGGAACGGTGACACACACTTCAGGGCGAGTGCGTGGAGGAGACACAGGACATACCCGGCTGGGGAGGTGCACTGGAGGCCAGATGCGTGAAACTGGTGCAAATGACACCGGACTGGTGTCACGCTCCTCAATACACCCGCTCTGCAGCACTCTCATCGCCACCACCTCTCTCCGGAATCTTTCATTGAGTTCCTCCTTCGACTCCCTGACCGTCTCTGGCTCATTCCTCGGTGGCCCCCCCCAAAAAAACAGAAATACCTTTACATAAGTATTCAGACCCTTTGCTATGAGACTCGGAATTGAGCACAGGTGCGTCCTGTTTCCATTGATCATTCTTGAGATGTTTCTACAACCTGATTGGAGTCCACCTGTGGTAAATTCAATTCATTGAACACGATTTGGAAAGGAACACACCTGTCTATATACGGTCCCTTCAGTTGACAGTGCATGTCAGAGCAAAAACCAATCCATGAGGTCGAAGGAATTCAAATCAAATCAAATACAATTGTAATTGTCACATGTGCCGAATACAACAGGTGTTTTATTACGTGAACTGCTTACTTACAAGCCCTTAATCAACAATGCAGTTCAAGAAATAGAGTTACGAAAATATTTACCAAATTAACTAAAGTAAAAAATCAAATAAAAAGTAACACAATAAAATAGCAATAATGAGGTAGACAGGAGGTACCGGTACCGAGTCAATGTGCGGGGGTACATCATGTAGTGTAGCATAAACAGCGAGTAGCAGCACTGTAAAATAAATGGGGGGGGGGGGGGGGGGGTCAATGTAAACAGTCCAATTGTTCAGCAGTCTTATGGCTTGGGGCTTGGGGGTAGAAGCTTTTAAGGAGCCTTTTGGACCTAGACTTGGCGCTCCGGTACCACTTGTCGTGCGGTAGCAGAGAGAACAGTCTATGACTTGGGTGACTGGAGTCTTTGACATTTATTTATTTTATTTTATTTTTTCTCCCCAATTTCGTGGTATCCAATTGTTAGTAGTTACTATCTTGTCTCATCGCTACAACTCCCGTACGGGCTCGGGAGAGACGAAGGTCGAAAGCCATGCGTCCTTCCGAAACACAACTCAACCAAGCCGCACTGCTTCTTAACACAGCGCGCATCCAACCCGGAAGCCAGCCGCACCAATGTGTCGGAGGAAACACCGTGCACCTGGCGACCTGGTTAGCGTGCACTGCGCCCAGCCCGCCACAGGAGTCGGTAGTGCGCGATGAGACCACGATTTCCCTACCGGCCAAACCCTCCCTAACCCGGACGACGCTAGGCCAATTGTGCGTAATTTTCCCACCTTATGATGCCATCTATATTGTGAAGTGCACCAGTCCCTCTTGCAGCCAAGCAACCCCACAACATGATACTGCCACCCCCGTGCTTCACGGTTGGGATGGTGTTCTTCGGCTTGCAAGCCTCCCCCTTTTTCATCCAAACATAACAATGGTCATTATGGCCAAACAGTTCTATTTAGGTTTCATCAGACCAGAGGACATTTCTCCAAAAAGTACAATCTTTGTCCCCATGGGCAGTTGCAAACCGTAGTCTGGCATTTTCTATTGGGGTTTTCTTCCTTGCTGAGCAGCCTTTCAGGTTGTCGATAGAGGACATGTTTTACTGTGGTTATATATACTTTTGTACCTGTTTCCTCCAGCATCTTAATAAGGTCATTTACTGTTGTTCTGGGATTGATTTGCACTTTTTGCACCAAAGTACGTTCATCTCTAGGAGACAGAACGCATCTCCTTCCTGAGCTGTATGACGGCTGTGTGGTCCCATGGTGTTTATACTTGCTTACTAATGTTTGCACAGATGAACGTGGTACCTTCAGGCATTTGGAAATTGCTCCCAAGGATGAACCAGACTTGTGGAGGTCAACAATCTTGGCTGATTTCATTTGATTTTCCCATGATGTCAAGCAAAGAGGCACTGAGTTTGAAGGTAGGCCTTGAAATACATCCACAGGTACACCTCCAATTGGCTCAAATTATGTCAATCAGCCTATCAGAAGCTTCTAAAGCCATGACATAATTTTCTGGAATTTTCCAAGCTGTTTAAAGGCACAGTCAACTTAGTGTATGTAAACTTCTGACCCACTGGAATTGTGATACAGTGAATGAAGTGATATAATCTGTCAGTAAACAATTGTTGGAAAAATGACGTGTGTCATGCACAAAGTAGATGTCCTAACCGACTTGCCAAAACTGTAGTTTGTTAACAAGACATTTGTGGAGTGGTTGAAAAACAAGTTTTAATGACTCCAACCTAAGTGTATGTAAACTCCCGACTTCAGCTGTACATGTGAGATGAGTAATGAGAGATATGTAAATATTCTTAAAGTGGCATTATTAAAGTGACTAGTGTTCCATTTATTCAAGAGGCCAATGATATCAAGTCTGTAGGTAGGCAGCCACCTCTCTGTGCTCGTGGTGGCTGTTTAACAATCTGATCGCCTTAAGATAGAAGCTGTTTTTCAATCTCTCTGTCCCAGCTCTGATGCACCTGTACTGACCTCGCCTTCTTGATCGAAGCGAGGTGAACAGGTAGTGGCTCAGGTGATTATTGTCCTTGATGATCTTTTTTGCCTTCCTGTGACATCGGGTGTTGTAGGAGTCCTGGAGGGCAGGTAGTTTGCCCCGTTGATGCATTGTGTAGACCGCACCACCCTCTGGAAAGCCCTGCGTTTGTGGGCGGTGCCATTGCTGTACCAGGCTGTGATACAGCTCGACAGGATGCTCTCATTTGTGCACCTGTAAAAGTTAGTGAGGGTTGTTGCAGCTTCTTCGCCACACTGTCTGTGTGCGTGGACCATTTCAGTTTGTTGAGGAACTTAAAACTTTCCACCTTCTCCACTGCTGTCCCATCGATGTGGATAGGGGGGGGGGGGGGGCTCCCTTTGCTGTTTCCTGAACTCCACGATCATCTCTTTTGTTTTGCTGACGATTAGTGAGAGGTTATTTTCCTGACATCACACTCCGAGGGCCCTCACTTCCTCCCTATAGGCTGTCTCGTCGTTGTTGGTAATCAAGCCTACCACTGTAGTGTTGTTTGCAAACTTGATGATTGAGTTGGATGCGTGCATAGCTACACAGTCATGGGTGAACAGGGAGTACAGGAGAGGGCTGAGAATGCACCCTTGTGGGGCCCCAGTGTTGAGGATCAGCGAAGTTGAGATGTTGTTTCCTACCTTCACCGCCTGGGGGCAGCCCATCAGGAATTCCAGGACATAGTTGCACAGGGTGGGGTCGAGACTCAGGGTCTCAAGCTTAATGAGGAGTTTGGAGGGTACTATGGTGTTGAATGCTGAGCTGCAGTCAATGAACAGCATTCTTACATAGGTATTCCTCTTGTCCAGATGGGATAGGGCAGTGTGTAGTGTGATGGCGATTGCATCGTCTGTGGACCTATTGGGGCGGTAAGCAAATTGGAGTGGGTCTAGTGTGTCAGGTAAGGTGGAGGTGATATGATCCTTGACTAATCTCTCAAAGCACTTCACGATGAAAGAAGTGGTAATTTAGTTCAGTTACCTTAGCTTTCTTGGGAACAGGAACAATGGTGACCATCTTGAAGGATGTGGGGATATCAGACTGGGATAGGGATTGATTGAATATGTCCATAAACACACCAGCCAGCTGGTCTGCGCATGCTCTGAGGACGCGGCTAGGGATGCCGTCTGGGCCGGCAGCTTTGCGAGGGTTAACATGTTTAAATGTTTTACTCACGTCGGCCACGGAGAAGGAGAGCCCACAGTCTTTGGTAGCGGGCCGTGTCGGTAGCATTGTATTGTCCTCCAAGCGCGCAAAGAAGTTGTTTAATTTGTCTGGGAGCTAGACGTCGATGTCCGCAACGGGGCTGGTTTTCTTTTTGGTTTCCAGTTTGCATAAAGTCCAGTGAAGTTCCTTGATGGCCGTCTTGGTATCCGCTTGCAGGGTGATATACACGGCTGTGACGATAACCGGCATTTGATTGTGAGGAATTATAGGTCAGGTGAACAAAAGGACTTGAGGTCTTGTATGTTACAATTACACCATGAGTCGTTAATCATGAAACATACACCCATGCCCTTCTTCTTACCAGAGAGATGTTTGTTCCTGTAGGCGCGATGTGCTGTACGGACTCTGACAGCATGTCCCCAGCTAGCCATGTCTCTGTGAAACAGAGTATGTTACTAATCCCAGGTATATCTCTTTGGAAAGCAACTCTTGCCCTGGACATTAGCGAGTTATATACTCGGAAGCAGTGGGTGATGTGCGCTCATCCGAAGCCTTACTAGAAGACCGTTCCGGCACCCTCTCCCCGACTCCATTGTTTTGGGTCGGCCTCTGGAATCAGTTCAAATGCCCTGGGAGGTGTAGACAAAGGATCCGCTTTGGGAAAGTTGTATTCCTGGCCGTAGTGCTGGTTGTGCTGGTAAGTTGACATCTCACTGATATCCAATAGTTCTTCCCAGCTGTATGTAATAACACTTAAGGTTTTCTGGACTAACAATGTAAGAAATAATCTATAAAAAAGCAAAATACTGCACAGTTTCGTAAGGACTTAAGCGATGCTGCCTCTCTATCGGCGCCATGTTGTGCTTAAGCACACAGCCACAATGCAGGAGCTTAAGAGGATCTGCAAAGAAGAATGGGAGGGAAAAAAACAAACACAGGTGTGCCAAGCTTGTAGCGTCATACCCAAGAACACTCGATTAGTAGCTCGTAGCTTGATGATGGGGGGAAAAAACTATTGAATGAATTTTAGAATAAGGCTGTAACATAACAAAATGTGGAAAAATTCAAGAGGTCTGAATTAGTTTCCAAAGGCACTGAAAGTTTACTGGGACATTTCCATCTAATCTTTTTGTTGTTGTTGTTGAATATTTCATATTTTTTACTTTGAGCTTTCTTTAAACGTATGTAATATGAGGGCTCTATTGCACTGATTGTTCATGTTCATGTGCATGCCTTATGTGTCTTTTTCCTTTCTGTCTTTTAGGTGGAAGTCTCTATTATATGCGAAGGTGTCTCCAACTCCCCTCTCTGAGGAAAAGGTGTCAAAGGTTGCTATACCATCAACCACAAGCAGAACCTTCTGAAGGACTCTGGGACATCCAATCCCTGACCTCCACACTGTAACAGTCCACAGATCTCTGAGTATAGAAAACCACCACGCCATTGGACGAGGGCAGCCACACTTAAGGGGCCAGATGGCACTGCTAGCCAATCAGCTGGTGGATTCAGCCAGGGTTCTAAATGGCATCAATGGGAGGGTGGATCACCTTGCACAGTTCCTGAGGGTACAGAACCAGGGTCACATGACCCATGTCAACGTCACCCAGGAAGACACGCACAAGAATAGGAAGTACCCGTGCCCACTGTGTGGCAAACGCTTCCGCTTCAACAGCATCTTGTCGCTGCACATGCGCACGCACACAGGCGAGAAGCCCTTTAAGTGCCCTTACTGTGACCACAGGGCAGCGCAGAAGGGCAACCTCAAGATCCACTTACGCACTCACAAGCAGGGCAACCTTGGGAAAGGTCGTGGCCGGATCAGAGAGGAGAACAGGCTGCTCCACGAGCTGGAGGAGAGGGCCATCCTGAGGGATAGGCACATCAGGGGTGGTATAGGTCGTCTGACCCAGCCACCATCACCCCACATCCCCCATCCCCAGCTCCAGCAGCCCCAGCCTGCTTCTACCACCACCCAGCTCCCCTTGACTTGCACAGGCCCTGGCCCTGTGGAGACTCTTTCACTGCCATCTGTCTCCCCCAAGATGACCACCACAGACCAGGAGGATCACACACAGGCTCAGCCTTCCGCAGGGTTCCGCTGCTCCTTCTGCAAAGGAAAGTTCAGGAAGCAGCAGGAGCTGGAGCGCCACATCCGTATCCTCCACAAGCCATACAAGTGCACCCTGTGTGAGTACGCGGCCTCCCAGGAGGAGGAGCTCATCAGTCACGTGGAGACGGCCCACATCACCTCCGTGTCAGCCCAAAGTCAGAGTTCCGCGGTGGGCAGTGGTCGGGGCTTGAAGCCCCCTGGTGGGGAGTTCCCCTGCAAGGTGTGTGGTCAGACCTTCAGCCAGGCCTGGTTCCTCAAGGGACACATGCGGAAGCACAAGGACTCATTCGAGCACTGCTGCCAGATCTGTAGCCGGCGCTTCAAAGAACCCTGGTTCCTCAAGAACCACATGAAGGTCCACCTCAACAAGCTGTCTGCTAAGACCAAGCAGCTTCCTGCTGACCCTCAGGTATCTGTTAGCATGGCTAGAGTATCCCAGGATGCCCACTACACAAACCTCTACTCCCAGTACATCTCAAGCCTCCACAGCAGGTTCCTCTCTGCAGAGAAAGCGGGCCAGTCGGAGTTCCAGCAGATCCTTGCCACAGCAGGCATCGGGATGAAGGTGAAGGAGATGCTGGGTAACATGCTGGCACCAGGACACAATTCACCGACGGAGGGTGATAATAATCACTCTCTGTTGGGTTTGAATCATCTGGTGCCTCCCCTGAGTTCGAGCAATGTGGAGTATCAACCACAAGCTCCTGCCAATGAGAGAAACGACCTCAAGAGCTACCCAGGCTGGCAGGTCATGGCACCAGGACTGGCTGTAGATCAGGTGGACCTATACACAGCTAAAGAACAGCAGCGGGCCTACCAGGCTGGGTGGAGGGTGTCAGATGAGCGACGAGCACCTGTGTGCAACCCAGACACCCAGGCTATTAGTAGAAGTAGTAGCCCAGGACTGAGCCATATCTTGGAGGAGAGCTCTATAGGACCAGGCCTCTCTCAGGCTGGCAGTACCCAGGATAACAGCAGCCTACCCTCCTCAGTCTCAGGTACATAACCGTCTTTCCTTACAACTCAATGGTTGCATATTGTTTTAGATATTGTTGTTTCCAGTTTTCTCAATTATTTATCATAGGTCCATCTAATATGTGTATTCTATATTCTATGGTCAATATTCTACAGTAATTGATGTATCCTCAGATCCATGGTCAAGGTCAAATGGATGACCAGCACATGATGACTTGGGCACATTTATATCGATAGGATGTTTGAGAACTTCCATAAATATGCCATTAGTTTCAGATGTAAACAATTTGTTATCCCTCCCATGCACAGACTAGCATGGAATAGAACCGTGCTGTTCCATCAGGAGATAAAACTATGCCTTTGGCTAAACTTCACTAATGTACTCAGGTGGACTTGCCTTGAAGCACAGGGTCAGTAGATCAGCATATCCAAGCAACAAATACAATCGGTTATATTTGTTGCTTGGATAAAGGCCTTTCTTTTCTTATTAACTTTAATGCTGTCATGTTGAATGCTACAGATAATTAGCCTCCATTATTTTATATCAGTTCCATCTCCACCCCAACCCTTGCCTATGGGGCACAAGATGTTAATGCATGCCATCTGGTGTTTTTAATTATTTGATATATACCACCTGGTATTTTTATTGATTGTATTCTGTTCCACCTGGTGATTTTGATGATTTGACTCCCTGGGCGCATGCTTTTCTTGTCATAGCATCCTGTTAAGTTACACATTGTCTGTATTCTAAATAGCTGCCTCACATGGAGAAATACTAAATGTTACTATAGAATACTACAGTACTTACTATAGAATTCTGTAGTAAACTGTAGAATGCTATTCTACACACTGCAGTATCCCTCAATCATGTGTAGTACTTACTATAGAATGTTGCAGTATACTGTAGAATACTATAGTAAATACTGCAGTATTATCAGCAATAAAAACACTGTAGTAAATACTACAGTAATGTCCGCAAAAAGACTACAGTCTGAAAAAACACTAACTTTTTTAACTACAGTAAATACTACAGTATTCAATTTGCATATACTCTGCACATTCCCCTCCCCCATATCTCAGTTTGTGCCATCCATAAGTGAGAAACAGGTTTTTAGAAATGTTTGCAGATTTATTAAAAATGGAAAACAGAAATGCCTTATTACATAAGTATTCAGACCCTTTGTTATGAGACTCGAAATTTCCATTGATCATTCTTGAGATGTTTCTACAACTTGATTGGAGTTCACCTGTGGTAAATTCAATTGATTGGACATGATTTGGAAAAGCACATGTCACACCCTGATCTGTTTCACCTGTCCTCGTTATTGTCTCCACCCCCTCCACGTGTCGCTTGTTTTCCCCAGTGTATTTATCCCTGTGTTTCCTGTCTCTCTGTGCCAGTTCGTCTTGTATGTTTCAAGTCAACCAGCGTTTTTTTCCCCATACTCCTGCCTTTGCTATTCTCTTTTTTCTAGTCCTCCCGGTTTTGACCCTTGCCTGTTCTGGAATCTGTACCCGCCTGCCTGGCCATTCTGCCTGCTTTGACCACGAGCCTTCTGCCACTCTGTACCTCCTGGACTCTGATCTGGTTTTGACCTTTTGCCTGTCCACTACCATTCTCTTGCCTACTCCTTTTGGATTATTAAACATTATAAGACTCCAACCATCTGCCTCCTGTGTCTGCATCTGGGTCTCGCCTTGTGTCATGATACACACCTGTCTATATAAGGTCCCTCAGTTGACAGTGCATGTCAGAGCAAAAACCAAGCCATGAGGTCGAAGGAATTGTCCGTAGAGCGCAGAGACAAGATTGTGTCGAGGCACAGATCAGCAGCAGGGAATGGGAGACTAGTCAGGATCGAGGCAAAGATGAACAGAGAAAGGTACAGAGAGATCCTTGATGAAAACCTGCTCCAGAGTGCTCAGCATGTCAGAGAGGGGCGAAGGTGTACCTTCCAACAGGACAACGACCCTAAGCACACAGCCAAGACAACGCAGGAGTGGCTTCGGGACAAGTCTCCAAATGTCTTCAAGTGGGCAAGCCAGAGCCCGGACTTGAACCCGATCAAACATCTCTTGAGAGACCTGAAAATAGCTGTGCAGTGACACAGAACTTATGAGGGTCTGCTGAGAAGAATGGGAGAATTCCCCAAATACAGTTGTGCCAAAGTTGTTGCGTCATACCCAAGAAGACTTGACGCTGTAATTTCTGCCAAAAGTGCTCCAGCGAAGTACTGAGTAAAGGGTCTGAATAGTTATGTAAATGTGATATTTCAGCTTATTTTTAATACATTTGCAAAACTTTCCAAACCTGTTTTTGCTTTGTCATTATAGGGTATTGCATGTAGAGGAAGGGCATTTTTTAGAATAAGGCTGTAACCTAACAAAATGTGGAAAAATTCAAGAGGTCTGAATACTTTCTGAATGCCTACCTACAGATTATGGAAATTTTGCTCATTTAGTATTTCTCCGGTAGGTTTTCTGAAAGAAAGAGCCTCCATTTCTATGTCAAAGATATTAAAACAAACACTATAGTAAATACTACAGTCTGCAAAAATACTATAGGGAAGTACAGTTCGCAAAAACACTACAGTAAATACTACAATCTGCAAAAACACTACATTAATTACTATCGTATATACTACAGTTTTCTTTTACTGTTGTATAGTTAACTGTAAATAATACAGTACACTACAGTATCCACTGTAGTGTTTTTTCTGACCTTTAGCTTAAAGCATACATTTCACTCTTTTCCTCCCTAGCTTAGAATTTTGGATCTTCCACAGACCTGGGCTAAAATACTATTTGAAATTCTTTAAAATACTTTAGATGTTCTCGGTTGAGCTTTCTTGTTGCACTGGAACCAATAAAAAAAAGTACAAACTCCCAACAGGCTCAGGAGCACTCTAGGCAGACTAAAGCAAACACTCAAAGTATTGGAAAGATTTCAAATAGTCTTTGAACCCAGGTTTGATCTTCTAGCAGGCATGGTGAGAGTCAGCATCTCTGACACGGTTTTGGAGGATTTGATCCACCGTGAAAAAGAGATAAATGGATCAGGTCTAATCTTGTTAAATGTTTTGTTGACATATTGTCTACTTATACTTGTATTTACATGTTTATACCAGTATTTTAAGGTTAATCCTTGCCAGCCCTTTACAAAACAGCTACAATCATTGGTACTTTTCAGCTTCTCCTGTTCCCCAGTCCCCAGCCCATATACCCAACCGATACTGCAGGGCTATGTTTATAAAAGCTAGCTGAGAATGAATCGGATGAATTCTGGGCTGCCACATTCGGTATCAGAGTGTAATTTGAGTCGATATTAAGCATGGAAACTAATTCATTTTAAAGGTCAGGCGTCAGTGCTTCTTTATATGATGGATCCCAGCTCGCCTCTCCTCCTCTTGTTCCTGTGTAATGGAGGACTCACTCAGGGGCTTAAGCACTGCATTGTTTTGCTCTGACAATATATCCCAGAGACCTCTGCAGCTGCTCTCCACGACAGATTAATTAACACAATCACACGCTGCTGGCCCCAGCTCAACACACAGGTCTGCTGCGGGACAGATAGGTAAATCCTATACATATGGAGAACATACAGGCACTAAGTGCAAGTCTTGATGAGGGGTTTTAGGAATGGGATAAGTTTACTGTGCCTGTATTACAGGGGCTGGAGTAGTTTTAACTCAGGAGATGGTGAGGAATTACCATTGTTGCCAGATGTTTCAGTTTGAGACACATTGATTACGCCTGAACAAGTGGCTGATTTTATTCCTAGCCAAACAGAAGTCATTAAGTTATTATATTGTTGTTCCCAGTATGGATAGTGACTACAGTCACTACAAACCTGGCGTTACAAGCACCATACTCTACCAACTGAGCCCCGCGTGACCGATAGATACAGTGTCAACGTGTTAGATTATGGTCTCTTTACTCATATGGCTACTAGCTAGTGTTGAAAATGCTGCTCTTAAAATCTAATCAAGACAGATTAAAAAACGTCCTTTGACTGTAATTCTAATCTTAGATCATGAATAATGATGTGCTTGTTAGAGGCCCCTGACCGACACCAGAGTGTCCAGATTTAAATTGGGAACAAAAACATGCCTGAAATCCTCTGACAGTTATTCATTAGTCCTATTCAAACTCTTAACCCCAAGGTCAATGAGCAGACACCATGTAATGATGTCATCCTCACTTAGTCTTTGTTTCCTTCTCCAGCCTTCACACTACTTCTACTGTACAGATGTTACAGGTTACGAGTGCTTACAGAGAGACGGGGAAGGATCATGTTTAGGGGGATAGAAATCAGTGTAACTATTTAATCGTTCTAACTTCTAGTTCCTACAACCCTTGGCATCTGATGATTTTTAAATGGATAGTTCAGCAAAAGCACATGTTTATATAACATTTAAATATGTAATTTCGCTAAACAATCCCTTTAAGTTGTAGTATGGCTGTTTTTATTTCAACACACAAACTGGGCCTATATACATACGTAAGTAGATTTGAACACTGCTGATTTCTGATTTATAAACCGGATTACCTGTTGGCTTGACTTCCCCATCTCATTTTTTTGTCCCCTAATCCTCTTTTTAATTATTATTGCAGATATGAGGTATGAGGCTCAAACTAAGCTCAAAATGCTTGTTTTCCTAGCTGCTGATAAAAAGATTTACCCTGGGAGTTGTGAACACCTGCCTTGAAATATTGTTCCACGTCTCCTGAATGCCATTTGGCTTAATTGACTTGGAAACGTCCCAAATGCGTCATTGACGATGTGGTCTAATTAATATTAATAATATGCTATTATAAACATCAAAGAACATCTGGTGCCCCTATTTTCTCTCTCCCCAGCAGTCTTGGGTGTGAATATCCCTCTCAGGCGGTTTCATCTTAAAGCTAACCGCCTAGGTTTAGTAATTTAGGTGCTTTAGTTTATACTGCACGCACACTGTTACAATATAACAATTATGTGTGTGTGTGTGCATGTGTGTGTGTATATGCGCACATGTGTGTGTGTTTACATGGGTGGTCAACAGATTGAATAAAGAGTGCATTTCCAAATGAAATGAATCACTTTCCCTACCAGCTGTATGCTTTGCCACAGCACAGTATCAGACGTTTTCTTTTGCATTTCTAATCACAGGTTGGATAACTCATATGCATCTCTTCATTATCTGATTGTCTGTGTTAGGTGAGAGAAGGAGGGCCCTGTAATGATACAGTAATTGGAGTTTGGTTGATAAATCTAAGCACTAAAATGACTCATAATGTGGGTCTCGTCAGTGTAAGTAAATCTAAAAGTGATTAAGTTAGCATGAACCAGGCAATCAGAAAGATGGCACCCGTCCAAAGACAGAAGATGAGTCGGGGCCTGAGTCTTTTTGTTGTTTCGCTGCTCTGGGAGATATTGGCCAGCAAATGTGTTTTTGAAATAGACAGTGGCCAAAGATGAGGTCAGATATGTCTGTTTTTTTTTGCATTTCAGACCTGCCGGAAATTTCATGGTAAAGTAAACCACTGATTAATTGAGATAGACAGTGTATCTATGCCTGCGTTTACAAAGGCAGCCCAATTCTGATATTTTTCACGCAAATTTGGTCTTTTGACAAATCACATATGATCTTTTCACATCAACTCTTGTTCTGATTGGCCAAAATACCAATTAATGAACAAAAGATCAGAATTGGGCTGCCTGTGTAAACGCAGCCTAACTGTCTGAAATACTGCCATTAAGCAGGCGTTTTTTTTGTGACTAAAGACAATGGATGTGGTGTTTCTGAGGAGGCTCTTTCCCACTCACTGTCCTGTTTGAACACATGCATACACACAAATGTTAAGTATTAAGTTAAGTATCTGATGTGAAAAGATCTGATGTGATTGGTCAAAAGACCAAATTTGCATAAAAAATAATTGGGCTGCCTATTAGTGTGATGTTTTATGATCTGCTCCATTCAATACACTTATTTTCCTCTCTCCTGTAGGTATATTAAGTAGTTTAAAATTCCAATATTTAAACAAAGGCTATTTTTCCATATCATTTATCTCATTAAATGACGGATGGTGTTGGTATTAAAGTTGGAGACCGCATAACAAACAACTTTAGATCATTAGATTGAGAGATTTACTTCAGGGAGAATTACCTCAGGGTCAGATCTGATCTCAAGGTGTTATGAAATAGATTTTTCAGCCGAGGGGAATGAATCACTGTTATAAGTCAGATATTAATCCATTAAAGAAGAACAATAAGGCATCAATATGCACAAAATGAAATGAATGCCGCTGTAACTTTATCTCGCCATCCCAGACGCCACATCCCTAAAAGACCCAGTATAATGTATGCCCTGACCTTCAAATGCCAGGAGAGTGTTGGACAATAAACTGCCAATATTTGTGGCTTAATAGCGGCAGATGACTTTTACAGTAATTGGAATGGCACCAAAACAGCTGGGCTGCTTAAAGAAGGTGGAATGCAAAGGGTGTGTCTCAAATAGCACCCTATGCCCTATATAGAGCACTACTTTTGACCAGAGCCCTGGGTCAATATGGTGCCATTTGGGACACATTCAAGGGTCTCTCAGACAAGCACCAACTCAACATGGTGGCACTGTATGTAAACCCTATAGGCAAGGCTGTTATAACACAGTTCAACCTAACATGACTCCTGGAGAGAAGTGTTCATGTATACGTTGTCGATATTGACAGATGTTTCATGGACATGTGACTTTGGCCTAATATGGTCACCGTACAGGTGAGAAGTCATTCCAACTTGCTCACCAAGTTTATGGGGATAAGCCAACAATACACATTTATTTGCTGCTAACATCTTTGAGTATATTCCTTGCGTATGGTGTTCTATACTCCATGCTGTGCGATGATGTATCACCTGTGCTGAAAGCTGATTACAAGCCTGATTTACTGCGGAGCACAACTTAAATCATTCAACTCAGCATTGTGTGGCTCTGCACACATTATTCATGTTTAGAAATGGCGGCCATATGTACACACACATTTCCCAAGTTCACAGAGATGATCCAATCGCTCAGGTTCTTTAGGTTGGTTCTCAGTATGCCAATGATTTAGTTGCACAAGTCAGACAATTGTTTCTGAAATATAACATGTCTACAGCTATCCAGAGAAACTTAAATGTGAAATACTGGTATGGAGATGTCTGGTTCACGCTGCGCTGTTGTTCTGTCTTGTGGCTCTAACAGGTAAGGAGAAGTCCTACAGCTGTCCCTCCAGTGACTACATCAGTGCCCAGTCAGCCTCTCTCAGTTACCATCTAGAGGGCTACCACCCCAACCAACACCCCCAGTGGAACCAGGACACCATGGACAACAGAGCCCCCTCGTCCCCACAGACCCCAAGCCCCAAGGACTGGAACCCTACTTCTGGCCTCTACAGTGGGATGGAAGGCACAGATGAGAACCGGAGAAACCCAGGTACACTGCAAATGGACAGGCCTCCCAACCTGCCCAACCCTTCCAACCTGAACCTACACCGGGCCTATGGAGGACCTCCAGCTATGGAGGAGAACAGTGTGAACCCACAGGGTCTTCATCAATCCATACAGACCTTCATCAATGGCCTGACATCCAGCATTCTGAGAGGTGGTAGAAAGAGGAGAGCAAGGGGAGGGAGGGTCAGCCCTCCCGAGGGAGGACAGGGGAGCTCTGAGGGGGAGTATGGTGTTAGAGTCAGGGGGAGTGACTGGGACAGTGAGGGGGAGGCAGGTGCTGGTGGCTCTGCAGTCACACCCAGGACCAGGAAGTCCCAGTATGAGCCTCTGGATTTATCGCTCAGGCCAGACTGGGTGCTGTCATCACAGCCTGGTTCAGGGGGATTGACTGGGTTATTCCAGCAGCACAGCTCCCTCTCCTCCAATAGCAATGGGCTGCAGGCTGGACAACACACAGCCAGGTCTGACACTGGTAGTGACCTGGAGTTGTCTATAGATCAGGAGGACGCACACACCTATGACTCATCAGCTCATAATGAGGAGTGTACACTGGAGAGACCTGTGTTTAACAAAGAGGAGGAAGAAGAGGACCTCAACAAGTGGAGGATGATGAAGAGTAGCAGCAATGAAGCAGGGCTGAGTGAGGAGATGACAGAGATGATGGTTGGTGTTCCCCAGGGGCCCAGTGAGGGCCCTCAGTGTACCCAAGGGAAGCAGGGCCAGTGGGGCAGGTCGGTCATCCAGCCTCTCCTCTCTCCTCTGGAGCTGTTGAAGCCAAGGCAGACTCCTCACCACTACCTCCATCCCCACAGGAACCTCTCAGTCCTCTGGTCCTTCAGTGGCCAGAATCACACGTTCCTCAATGACAATGAAGAGGGCTTGAATGGTGGAGGGGGAGGGCCAATGGAGAGAGCAGATACTTCAAGTGAGTGTCCCTCTCTCTGCCCAATGAATGATGTCAACTGTACCTCTGCTTCCTAACTCTTTTCAACATTACATGAGAGTACATTGCCATCTAGTGGACAAGTAGTGATCCTGCCCCCTTATATGTTTGGATATTTAGTACACTCTCTTTCACAAAAAAAATAGGCTTACCTCAGCAGACAATTTATCAGAGGAAATTGACAAACTCTAGTTAGTATGAACACTTGTGATTGTGAAACTCAGAAAAACTAAAACAAGGGTACTGGAGTCACAGGTGTATGGCATTGATTACATCCGCACTTAGAGGACGATGCAATTTCACTATCTGATAGGTAACAAATGACCCTGGCAATGGAGAAGCTTAAATCTTGTGCGATACGCCTGCCCGAAAGCAAGATTTAATGACCTGTTCTTTCAGACACTTGGGATCCTTTGATATGATATACATGTATTATGAGTGCAACTTGATACCCCGTCATTCTGATCCATCTGATGCAGAAACACTGTATGAAACACACAATATTCTCTTATGAAAGTATGTGTCAACTCTGTTTGGGCACAACATGTGTTTTGCTCATTGATGGTTCCTGTTGGTAAAAGTATAGGCTACAGTATGTCAGACTAATGGTTTTCTTAGATATACTAGATGTATATTACAACTTCCTGAAGTGACGTATATTTCTGCACTCATCTCACCTCTTCAGGTCATGCATATTGAGGGTTTACAATTTTATTTACTTATCTTTGGTCACTTGTACAATTTTTTACAATAAGTTACAAGTTACATCGCTAGTATAGTTTGGTATTGAAATTATGAAAGAGGATAACTAAGTAAACCCACTGTAAATGCCTTACCCCCCCCCCCCCCCCCCTCAGTACTGCACTCTAAAGTACGGTCTATCATTAGCTAAGATGGAAAGCCATCAGTCAAAGTTGCCATAATTGACATTGAGCCTAGCGAGTGCCCTCTAACTACAAACAACAAGCAGGTGGTCAGTCAGACATTATTCTCATCACAACAACTGCTTCTGCCTGCTCTGTTTTGAATATTGGCCAGGTGGCATTGTCAAGGACCTGCCTCCTGTCCCTATGTCCCCATACTGTACGTCTAGGTCTAGTCACTCAGTGACATATTGCTGGGCACCGTGGACATGGAGTGATGTGTGTGCAATGACAGTTCAGGTCGGACACAGTGTGCCATCGGTGGTAATTGGCCAGATGGTGACCCCTGGATGAACCCGTCTGTATGCTCATTTGTTTTATATCGAGCCCTCCCTCATGGTTAATGTCCTGCAACTGCATCTCCCAATCACAGCCGCTAGATGGCGATACAATCCAATTATTTTTCAGGAAAAAAACGTGAGACCTGGAGAATATGAGTAGATCAATACAGAAAAGATTATCTAAGGATGAAAGAAAGAAAAATAAAATACCTGACTTGAAAGGGAGAAGACTCATTAGCTCAATGTCTGAGTGCATACCCTATACTGAAAGGATGAGAGACAGAGAGAGTATAGATGGAGATAGATGGAGCGACAGAGAGGTGAAAGAAGAAGGCAAGTGTGGCTGTCTCTGAGCAGATGTCGTTTGAGGGCAGAGAGAGGGCAGGCCGAGCAGGCTGCCATTGTGCCTGGGTCTCCCCATAGAGATAATGAAGGGTGGAGTGCTGGGAAGGATGTGCAGTCATCACTCACTGTCTCTGTGCCATCAGAGCTCAGTGCTGTGTCATCCGTCACCATTCAGCTCCTCTGGCCCCCACAGTCCCGCCACTGTCATCATGGTCATTATCTCTGCCTGAAACACACAAGCACACACACACACACACATTCATTTGTGCGCGCAGATTAACACACACACATTCATTTGTGCTCGCAGATTAACACACACACACACACACCCTGTGTGTGACATACCTAAACACCGAGATTGCACACTCACGCACACACACACTCTCCCTCCCCTTCCCACATCCTTTCTTGTTTCCTGGTAAATGTGTGTGTGAGCTGGTCTGGTTTGAGGCTGGTGTTTAGCCTATGAATGGGTGATCATGTGTTGGGGAGATGGATGGCTCTGGGCCCAGTCCTGTCTCCTCTAATTGTAAAATATTAGTTAGATTAGACTGTGGCCTGTGAGTAATGGAACTTATTTGGAGGTTTCCCTCTCCTGGACCTCACCTCTCGTCCATTGGGAGGGAGATATCAGGAAAAAAGAATGTACAAGACAGGAAGAGGAGAGAGAAAGAGGGGAGAGATAGGGAGAGAGAGGGAGAGGGAGAGAAAGAGGGGAGAGATAGGGAGAGAGAGGGAGAGGGAGAGAAAGAGGGGAGAGAAAGAGGAGAGAGAAAGAGGGGAGAGATAGGGAGAGAGAGGGAGAGGGAGAGAAAGAGGGGAGAGAAAGAGGGGAGAGATAGGGAGAGAGAGGGAGAGGGAGAGGGAGAGAGAAAGAGGGGAGAGATAGGGAGAGAGAGGGAGAGGGAGAGAGAGGGAGAGGGAGAGAGAGGGAGAGAGAGGGAGAGGGAGAGAGAGGGAGAGGGAGAGAGAGGGAGAGAAAGAGGGGAGAGAGAGGGAGAGGGAGAGAAAGAGGGGAGAGAAAGAGGGGAGAGAGAGGGAGAGGGAGAGAAAGAGGGGAGAGATAGGGAGAGAGAGGGAGAGAGAGAGGGAGAGAGAAAGAGGGGAGAGATAGGGAGAGAGAGAGGGAGAGAGAAAGAGGGGAGAGAAAGAGGGGAGAGAGAGGGAGAGGGAGAGAAAGAGGGGAGAGATAGGGAGAGAGAGGGAGAGAGAGAGGGAGAGAGAAAGAGGGGAGAGATAGGGAGAGAGAGGGAGAGAGAGAGGGAGAGAGAAAGAGGGGAGAGAGAGGGAGAGAGAGGGAGAGAGAAAGAGGGGAGAGATAGGGAGAGAGAGGGAGAGGGAGAGAGAGGGAGAGGGAGGGAGAGGGAGAGGGAGAGAGAGGGAGGGGAGAGATAGGGAGAGAGAAAGAGGGGAGAGATAGGGAGAGATAGGGAGAGGGAGGGAGAGGGAGAGATAGGGAGAGAGAGGGAGAGGGAGAGATAGGGAGAGAGAGGGAGAGGGAGGGAGAGGGAGAGATAGGGAGAGATAGGGAGAGAGAAAGAGGGGAGAGATAGGGAAAGATAGGGAGAGGGAGAGATAGGGAGAGATAGGGAGAGAGAAAGAGGGGAGAGATAGGGAGAGGGAGAGATAGGGAGAGATAGGGAGAGAGAAAGAGGGGAGAGATAGGGAGAGGGAGAGATAGGGAGAGATAGGGAGAGAGAAAGAGGGGAGAGATAGGGAGAGGGAGAGGGAGGGAGAGATAGGGAGAGAAAGAGGGGAGAGAGAGGGAGAGGGAGAGATAGGGGGAGAGAGGGAGAGGGAGAGATAGGGGGAGAGAGGGAGAGGGAGAGATAGGGGGAGAGAGGGAGAGGGAGAGATAGGGGGAGAGAGGGAGAGGGAGAGATAGGGAGAGGGAGAGATAGGGATAGGGATAGGGATACGTGTAGAGATTTGACTTGCTTTATATTATATTATTTGCTGAATATGCTTAATTTGTAACACGTTAAAAAGATAGCTTACATTTTGTAATGGCTCCAAGAAGAAAGGAGATTTGGTAAGATATTTTAAGTGTAATTTCCTTTTCTTGAAACATATATGGTTTGCCAAATGCACTGTCCTGACCTGTTCCAAAATATTTTATCCTGCATTTAGCGATGTATTACACCCTGACTTGATTTTTTCCCCCTTCTTACAATACAATAGGGAAAGCCTTTAATTTGCAGACAATACTATGGCTGACGCTGTAAAACAAACATTTCACTGCAACTATCCGGTGAATGTGACCATAAAATATACAAATACAGTACCGGTCCAAAGTTTGGACACTGCTACTCATTACAGGGGTTTTCTTTATTTTTAGACATTGTAGAATAATAGTGAAGACGTCAAAGTGATGAAATAACACATATGGAATCATGTAGTAACACCATTTTTTTTAAAATAAATCTAAATATATTTTATATTTGAGATTCTTCAAAGTAGCCACCCTTTGCACACTCTTGGCATTCTCTCAATCAGCTTCATGAGGTAGTCTGGAATGCATTTCAATTAACAGGTGTGCCTTGTTAAAAGTTCATTTGTGGAATTTCTTTCCTTAATGCGTTTGAGCCAATCATTTGTGTTTTGACAAGGGAGGGGTGGTATACAATAGATAGCCCTATTTAGTCAAATACCATATCATGGCAAGAACAGCTCAAATAAGCAAAGAGAAATATAGAAAATAGTAAAAAATAAAAAACCCTAGAATGAATGAATGAGCGTACGAACTTTTGACTGGTACTAATATATATATATATATATATATATATATATATATATATATATATATATATATATAGTTGAAGTCGAAAGTTTACGTACACCTTAGCCATATACATTTAAACTCAGTTTTTCACAATTAATCCTAGTAAAAATTGCCTGTCTTAAGTCAGTTAGGATCACCACTTTATTTTAAGAATGTGAATAGTCAGAATAATAGTAGATACAATGATTTATTTCAGCTTTTATTTATTTCATCACATTCCCAGTGGTTCAGAAGTTTACATACACTTAATTAGTATTTGGTAGCATTGCCTTTAAATGGTTTAACATGGGTGAAACGTTTCAGGTGCCTTCCACAAGCTTCCCACAATAAGTGGGGTGAATTTTGGCCCATTCCTCCTGACAGAGCTGGTGTAACTGAGTCAGGTTCCTTGCTTGCACACGCTTTTTCAGTTTTGCCCACAAATTTTCTATGGGATTGAGGTCAGGGCTTTGTGATGGTCACTCCAATACCTTGACTTTGTTGTCCTTAAGCCATTTTGCCACAAATTTGGAAGTATGCTTGGGGTCATTGTCCATTTGGAAGACCCATTTGCGACCAAGCTTTAACTTCCTGACTGATGTCTTGAGATGTTTCTTCAATATATCCACATCATTTTCCTGTCTCATGATGCCATCTATTTTGTGAAGTGCACCAGTCCCTCCTGCAGCCAAGCACCCCCACAACATGATGCTGCCACCCCCTTGTTTCACGGTTGGGATGGTGTTCTTCGGCTTGCAAGCCTCCCCATTTTCCCTCCAAACATAACAATGGTCATTAAGGCCAAACAGTTCTATATTTGTTTCATCAAACCAGAGGACATTTCTCCAAAAAGTATCATCTTTGTCCACATGTGCAGTTGCAAACCGTAGTCTGGCTGTTTTATGGCGGTTTTGGAGCAGTGGCTTCTTCCTTGCTGAGCGGCCTTTCAGGTTATGTCAATATAGGACTCATTTTACTGTGGATATAGATAGTTTTGTACCTGTTTCCTCCAGCATCTTCACAAGGTCCTTTGCTGTTGTTCTGGGATTGATTTGCACTTTTTGCACCAAAGTACGTTCATCTCTAGGAGACAGAACTCCTTCCTGAGCGGTATGATGGCTGTGTGGTCCCATGGTGTTTAAACTTGCATACTATTGTTTGTATAGATGAACATGGTAATTTCAGGCATTTGGAAATTGCTCCCAAGGATGAACCAGACTTGGCTGATTTCTTTTGGTTTTTCCGATGATGTCAAGCAAAGAGGCACTGAGTTGGAAGGTAGGCCTTGAAATACATCCACAGGTACACCTCCAATTGACTCAAAGGATGTCAAGCAAAGAGGCACTGAGTTGGAAGGTAGGCCTTGAAATATATCCACAGGTACAGACATAATTTTCTGGAATTTTCCAACCTGTTTCAAGGCACAGTCAATTTAGTGTATGTAAACTTCTGACCCACTGGAATTGTGATACAGTGAATTATAAGTGAAATAATCTGTCTGTAAACAAATGTTGGAAAAAATACTTGTGCCATGCACAAAGTAGATGTCCTAACCGACTTGCCAAAACTATAGTTTGTTAACAAGACATTTGTGGAGTGGTTGAAAATAGGTTAATGACTCCAACCTAAGTGTATGTAAACTTCTGACTTCAACTGTATATATATATATATATTGTAATTTATATTTTAGCTCCCAGAGCGTCAGTAAGACAGGTCAGTGATATTCAGACAGGTCAGTGATATTCAGACAGACAGGTCAGTGATATTCAGACAGACAGGTCAGTGATATTCAGACAGACAGGGTAGTGATATTCAGACAGGTCAGTGATATTCAGACAGACAGGTCAGTGATATTCCAACAGACAGGTCAGTGATATTCAGACAGACATGTCAATGATATTCAGACTAGATTGACAGGTCAGTGATAGACAGACAGGTCAGGGATAGACAGACAAGTCAGTGATATTCAGACAGCTAGACAGGTCAGTGATAGACAGACAGGTCAGTGATATTCAGATAGACAGGTCAATTTTATTCAGACAGACAGGTCAGTGATATTCAGACAGTCAGGTCAATTTTTTTCAGACAGACAGGTCAGTGATCTTCAGACAGACAGGTCAGTGATATTCAGACAGTCAGGTCAATTTTATTCAGACAGACAGGTCAGTGATCTTCAGACAGACAGGTCAGTGATATTCAGACAGACAGGTAAAAAAAAATCAGACAGACAGGTCAGTGATCTTCAGACAGACAGGTCAGTGATCTTCAGACAGACGGGTCAGTGATCTTCAGACAGACGGGTCAGTGATCTTCAGACAGACGGGTCAGTGATATTCAGACAGACAGGTCAGTGATCTTCAGACAGACAGGTCAGTGATCTTCAGACAGACAGGTCAGTGATATACAGACAGACAGGTCAGTGATCTTCAGACAGACAGGTCAGTGATATACAGACAGACAGGTCAGTGATATTCAGACAGACAGGTCAGTGATATTCAGACAGACAGGTCAGTGATATACAGACAGACAGGTCAGTGATATTCAGAGGGCATACAGATGTGTCACAGTCTCATTTCATAGTCTCATTTCCTGTACTGCTGGTTACTATACACCAATAGATGGAGGGTTTCCTTCTGCGGGCTTTTTACATTTTTTCACCAAAATCACTTTTTATGTAGATGTTAAAGAAAGCTTTCCATTTCATACAGTAGGAGGAGGAAGAGGAGGAGGGGGAGGAGGAAGAGAGAGGTTAAAAGGTTGTGGCAGCGGGTTTTTTGAGGTCATATGACATCATCCCATAATGGTTTACTGTAATCATGAATGATAGAAGAAGCCGTGGAGTTCTTCCAAAAAGAAAGCATGGAGATGAGTTGTGCTGTAACCAGGCCTGTAATAGCACAAGACAACATCTAGACATAAGCTTTATTCGCACAGGACTTGTGTTACTATAGAACGTTGGTTATGTAATTATTGCCCCAGCATGTCCGTTGTTCCAGTGGACGATTCGGATGGGATTTGTTTTACCAAACTGCCCCTGTAATAATTTGTTATCCTCATTCAAAATTGACCATTATGACTGAAGCCTGGAGGCTGAAGTTGATATATGACAAGGCAGTTCATTCATCTGTATGCTACTTGCATAGCACTTTGTTTTAAGCATCCATTTGTTCCCATGTTCTTACCCAAACTGGGTGCAGCACCTGTTAAACTCTGTAATATCCCTGAAAACACAGGGATGACGATTATTATCAGAGGACCAGGGAGTTTGCTGAAAAACAGTAGTTTTTTAGGGCTGGGATAATAACCTTCTTGCCAAGTAAAAATGACTGACATGCCAGATTCAGACGGGACTAAAATGACTGATGTGGTGATTTGTGCTCGTGCACATAATTGTATTACCGGAGCTCACCCAGTTAAACGTATCCCATCTGAATAGGGCAATGGTGTGTGTGTAAAAGTACAAACATTAGAGTATAACCCAGTCAACTGATTAGTTGATGGGAGAGAGAGAGATGGAGGTAGGGCTCAGTGTAGCCAGCTGCAGACGTCTCTCATTCCTCAGCCCAACACTCATCACCACCATGAGCCCAGGGTGCATGTGTGTGTGTTTCTGTTGTTCTTTTGTGTGCGTAAAATGAGAAGGGAAGGACTTCAAAATCACAAATGAAGTAGTATGTTTCATGTAGTCAGAGGTGGAATTAGATGGGGAACGCATGGTATAATCAGTAGGGAGGGCTGGGAGGTTGATTTGTCTAAAGCAATGCTTTCCTCTCTGCCAGGGGGGAAGCCTTTCCAGTGCAGGTACTGCCCCTACAGTGCCACCCAGAAGGGGAACCTGAAGACTCATGTCCTGTGTGTCCACCGCAGGCCCTTCGACAGCAGCCTGTACCCAGACAGACGCCTCCGACGGCCCCGTGCTAACACCCCTGTGACACCCTACACCTCCCAGGAAGGTTCTGCCCCTAGGCCTACACCCACTGGGAGAGATATCACCATGGCATCATTGTGTGGGACTTGATGTTGCTATGGCAACTGCATATAACCATAGGGTGTGTTCGAACATTTTATCTGGAGTGCCAGAGTGTGCTCAGAGTGCATTCTGGGCATTAGTAAATTCTGAAAGTTGTCAGATTGTCAGTTAGTAAATTCAGAGTTTCGCTATCGGAGTGTTCAGAACGCACACTGGACGCTCTGGCCGAGGAGTAGGGTTGATCTGAGTGTTCAGACCTCACATCGGCAGTCAGGCACCCAAGCTAACTGCCTAACGATGGCTAGCTTGCTAGCTGCTTCCAGACACAAATGAGAAAACACCTTTACTTGCCCTAGCAGAGCTGGTTAGGCTGTTTTCATGTTATCCAGAGCGTTGGTGACTGTAACTGTAATGCTGGTGATAATTGAATTAAGATGTTTTGCCGTGGTTTAGTACTTTAGTTTCAGGTGTGGAGGATGACAGAGGGAGGATAGGGTTATGTTCTTGGAGATGGAAAAAATGTACATTCTAGTGTGGACTTGAAAATATATTTATCTGTAAGAAACAAACTGCCTATAATAAAGTGTATTGTGGTGTGTGGAGTACAGAGAGATTGAGTGCTTTTTACTTCATTTATACTCAGTGTCATAATGATTTATATTCACCCACATACATCCTTCAGCTCAACACTGACTAATTGTCTGATCGTGAGCAGGCACCAAACTAACTTCCCCCAAGCTCTTTCATGCACTATAAATGTTGGTGTTTTCGTAAATATCTCCTAATATGAGTTCTTCAGAACAGTTATCAGTCAGAATCCTATGCCAGATGTTCAGGGTGTAATCCTGGCAGATGTAATGGAGTAGAATGCCTTCATTTGTTCTGTATTCCATTCAGGGGGGCACCTTTCACACATATCATTATCTCCCATTAACAATGTGAACAAGATTCATTTAAGGGGAACCAAAGACATGGAAAACTACATATATTCATTGACATCATGGAGGCACTAAAATGAAATACAAATCAAAGATGACAACCATCCATACTGTGGGTGTACAGTGCCTTCGGAAAGTATTCAGACCCCTTGACTCTTTCCACATTTTGTTAGGTTACAGCCTGATTCTACAATTGATTCTTTTTCTGATCAATCTACATACAATACCCCATAATGACAAAGCCAAAAGAGGTTTGTAGAAAGTTTAGCAAATGTCTTAAAAATACAAAACTGAAATATCACATTTACATAAGTATTCAGACCCTTTACTTCGGTCCTTCGTTGAAGAACCTTTGGCAGCGATTACAGCCTTGAGTCTTCTTGGGTATGACTCTACAAGCTTGGCACACCTGTATTTGGGGAGTTTCACCTATTCTTCTCTGCAGATCCTCTCAAGTTCTGTCAGGTTGAATGCGGAACATTGTTGCACAGCTATTTTCAGGTCTTTCCATAGATGTTGTATCGGGTTCAAGTCCGGGCTCTGGCTGGGCCACTCAAGGACATTCAGAGACTTGTCCCGAAGCCACTCCTGCGTTTTCTTGGCTGTGTGCTTAGGTTGTTTTCATGTTGGAAGGTGAACCTTCACCCTAGTCTGTTCTGAGTGCTCTGGAGCAGGTTTTCATCAATGATCTCTCTGTACTTTGTTCTGTTCATCTTTGCCTCAATCCCGACTGGTCTCCCAGTTCCTGCCGCTGAAAAACACCCCCAAAGCATGATTTTGCCATCACAATGCTTCACCGTAGGGATGGTGCCAGGTTTCTTTCAGACGTGACACTTGGATTTCAGGCCAAAGAGTTCAATCTTGATTTCATCAGACCAGAGAATCTTTGTAATTTTTGCAATTGTATAAATTTTAGAACAAGGCTGTAATGTAGCAAAATGTGGAAAAAGTAATGGGATCTGAATACTTTCTGAAGGCACTGTATATGAGCCTACTGTATATCAGCCCATTTGTAATAAAGAAAGCCTAACACACACACGCGCACACAAGTAGTGGCCATCTACGGTAATGTTAGCATGATCCAGGCAGGCGACTGCTCGACCGGTGTGCTAACATTCCGCCAGTAGAACAAGAGATCACCTTGGGCAGCTGTGTGTCTGTAGCCAGCCCGCAGTAACCACGGTGATGTGTTTGATTGACAAACGGCCTGATAACTCCATTCTGCCAGCCACCTGCTAGCTGTCAATCAGGGCAGCCATCCCGGGGCTATTGACAGAGCTGTCAGTCTGGGTGAGACGTGTCTGTCAAAGGTCTCCTCTCCCGCTCTCTCCCTTGCTGCCTGGGCAGTCCACACTATCCTCCTTGTGAAGGTTCTCCAACTCACCTAGTACAGTATGAGGAAATGATTTGTGTCTATATATTTAATGTTTGTGCTATATGTTGTCATTGGTGATGAATCTAATCCTTTCAAATCCCCTCCTGCTTCTCTTCCTCTCTGCCTGTCTTGTCCCTCTCCTCCTCCTCTCCTCCCTCTCTTTCCTCCCTCCTCCTCCCTCTTTCTGCTCACTCATCCCTCCATCTCTGTACCTGACAGGTGACAAGGCCCAGTCCTCCAGCTGACTGGGTAATCAGAGACCTATCATACAGTATCTGTCTAAAGTCTGTCCAGGCCATGCCAAAGCCGTGCTGTACCCTACCCTACCTGCCTGGGGTGGTGGGTGACAGAGGACACAGGATAGAGAGTTTAGAGGTGCTACCAAACCCCACGTCTTTGAACTCTGTCACCCCCCCCACGCACACACACACACAGACACACATACACACTCACCTGTGTGCATTGCCTCAAACCTTGTCATGTCAAACTCTTAATTACGCACAGTTTCCTTAAAGCATACCCCATTAATTAACGCATTAATTAATTACCCCTGATCAAGATGAATGTTTTCAGTTGTCATCTCGCACCATAGCCAATGTGATACTGAGAGGGGTTCACTATTCAGTTTAACAGAAGCAGAGGATACGGCAAACCTGGGTCGTATTCACTAGGAACAAAATGGGGAGGTAGGCCTACTATCTGAACTTGTGCAATCAGAAACGTTTGGATGTCCTCCAATCTATCAGATCTCTTAGCATGAACTGACATGTTGTCCATCCAATCAAAGGGTCAGAGAATTCATCTATTAATGAAAGAATATCCTACAGCTAGCTAGCACTGCAGTGCATAAAGTGTGGAGAGTAGTTGACTCAAAGCGAAGAAAGACAATAGTTGAAAATGAAGGAGAAGCAGCAGAGAGAGAGAGGGAGAGAAGGAGATCTTTCATTGTATATTTTTCTTCTTCTTAGTTTATCTTAGCTAATGCAGACAATTTAGCCTCTCAACAACCTGACTCAAACAGCTAAAAATGCTATTTATGTTAGCTCTTCCAAGTCAAGGTAAGCTTTCGGTTTTATAAATGTATTGGCACTGGGGCCCGCCAGTGTGTAACTGCTTAACTGCTTGCTGTACACTGTACTGCAAGATTGTACACATTGATTGGATTGTGGGTTTACTAATGCTTTCGTTAGAGTTTGTTGACTATGATGTTAGTTAATATGGTGACAACGATGTAGGCCATGTAGTGGTTAGGGGTTATGGTATAAATATTTCACTTAAAGAGGTTTTTGTGCCTGGTCACAGATAGCTGTTGTGTTATGCACTGAAGTCCACAAGAAAAATGGAAAAGGTAAGAGGAGGAGAGTGTATATGTGAGAAGGAATTATAGAATGAGCAAAGTGATGATGCTGTATGTGGTTGCTATGGAAATGAACTGTGTGTGTAGGTGATCAGGGGTGTTTTTATTCCACATATTTATCCTTTTACAAAACGTTTGCTAAACGAAAGCAAATGGAACGAAACAGAGATGGACCTACCTGAATTTGTCCAAAATAAACTCTTGTTTGGACTGATGATTACACGTCAGATAAGCTAGGTGCAGGCAAGAGTGTGCAAGGTGGTATTGAATGCATGACCTCAACTGATTACTCCAATTTGTCTCTCGACCTGTTTACCTACATTACACATTTTAATTTGTAGGCTAGGTTGAAGCACCTGATGATGAGTATAGGGCAAATTCAAGAATCATGTAGTAGCCTAAACTTATCGATGTTACATTGAACTGGGTGAATGGAATATGAATGACATTCATCCAATATGTTGTATTAGAAATGAGGACAAGCTCATGCCAGTGGTGGAAAAAGTACCCAATTGTCATACTTGAGTAAAAGTAAAGATACATTCATAGAAAATGAAACAAGTAAAAGTGAAAGCCACAAAGTATTTGTTTTTAAATATACTTAAGTATCAAAAGAAAAAGTAAATGTCACGTTCTGACCTTAGTTCCTTTGTTATGTCTTTGTTTTAGTGATTTGGGGTGGATAGTCTGTGTTCTTTTTTCTATGTTGTGTTTATGTGTTTGGCCTGGTATGGTTCTCAATCAGAGGCAGGTGTCGTTCGTTGTCTCTGATTGAGAATCATACTTAGGTAGCCTTTTCCCACCTGTGTTTTGTGGGTGATTATTTTCTGTCTCGTGTTTTCTGCACCTTTCAGGACTGTTTCGGTTTTTGTTTATTTCACATTGTTATTTTGTATTTTGTTGTTCAGTCAATAAACATCACGAACACATACCACGCTGCGCATTGGTCCGACATTTCATACTCCTCGTTAGAGGAGGACGAAGAATTAAGTTACAGTAAAAGTATAAAACAATTAAAGTTCCTTCTATTAAGCAATACAAACGGCACAATTATATTTTTGAAATGTTATTTACAGATAATCAAGGGCACACTCCAACACTCAGACATCATTTACAAATGAAACAATTGTATTTAGTGAGTCTGCCAGATCAGAGGCAGTAGGGATGACCAGGGGTGTTCTCTTGATACGTGTGTGAATTGGACACTTTTCCTGTCTTGTTAAGCATTCAAAATGTATGGAGTAAAAAGCATATTATTTTCTTTAGGAATGTAGTGGAGTAAAAGTAAAAGTAGTCAGAAATATAAATTGTAAAGTAAACTACAGATACCCCAAAAAAACGACTTAAGTAGTACTTCAAAGTATTTTTACTTACGTACTTTGCACCACTGCCCGTTACTGACAGGTTTATAAAATTGACCACACAGCCATGCAATCTCCATAGACAAACATTGGCATTATAATGGCCTTACTGAAGAGCTCAGTGGCTTTCAACATGGCACTGTCATAAGATGCTACCTTTCCAACAAGTCAGTTGGTCAACTTTCTGCCCTGCTAGAGCTGTCCTGGTCCAATGTAAGTGTTCTTATTGTGAAGTGGAAACATCAAGGACCAACAATGGCTCAGCCACGAAGTGGTAGGCCACATAAGCTCACAGAATGGGACCGGCGAGTGCTGAAGCACGTAGCGCGTAAATATTGCATGTCCTCGGTTGCAACACTTACTATCGAGTTCCAAACTACCTCTAGAAGCAACATCAGCACAAGAACCGTTCGTCGGGAGCTTCGTGAAATGGGTTTTCATGGCTGAGCAGCCGCACACAAGCCTAAGATCACCATGCGCAAGGCCAAGCATCGTCTGGAGTGGTGTAAAGATCGCCGCTATTGGACTCTGGAGCAGTGTAAATGCGTTCTCTGGAGTGATGAATCACGCTTTACCATCTGGCGGTCTGACGGACAAATCTGGGTTTGGCAGATGCCAGGAAAACGCTACCTGACCAAATGCATAGTGCCAACTGTAAAGTTTGGTGGAGGAATAATGGTCTGGGGCTGTTTTTCATGGTTCGGTCTAGGCCCCTTAGTTCCATTGAAGGGAAATCTTAATGCTACAGCACACCATGACATTCTAGACAATTCTGTGCTTTCAACTTTGTGGCAACAGTTTGGGAAAGGCCCTTTCCTGTTTCAGCATGACAATGCCCCCGTGCACAAAGCGAGGACCATACAGAAATGGTTTGTCGACATTGGTGTGGAAGAACTTGACTTGCCTGCAATAGGAAAGCAGCTTGGTTTGAAGAAATCAACTGTGGAAGCAATTATTAGGAAATGGAAGACATACAAGACCACTGATAATCTCCCTCGAACTGGGGCTCCACGCAAGATCTCACCCCGTGGGGTCAAAATTATCACAAGAACGGTGAGCAAAAATCCCAGAACCACACGGGAGGACCTAGTGAATGACCTGCAGAGAGCTGGGACCAAAGTAACAAAGCCTACAGTAACACACTACGCCGCCAGGGACTCAAATCCTGCAGTGCCAGACATTACATGTCTGTACATGTCCAGGCCCCTCTGAAGTTTGCTAGAGAGCATTTGGATGATTACAAGCCAGTACATGTCCAGGCCCGTCTGATGTTTGCTAGAGAGCATTTGGATGATCCAGAAGAAGATTGGGAGAATGTCATATGGTCAGATGAAACTAAAATATAACTTTTTGGTAAAAACTCAACTCGTCGTGTTTGGGGGACAAAGAACGCTGAGTTGCATCCAAAGAACACCATACCTACTGTGAAGCATGGGGGTGGAAACATCATGCTTTGGGGCTGTTTTTCTGCAAAGGGACCAGGACGACTGATCCGTGTAAAGGAAAGAATGAATGGGACCATGTATCGTGAGATTTTGAGTGAAAACCTCCTTCCATCAGCAAGGGCATTGAACATGAAACGTGGCTGAGTCTTTCAGCATGACAATGATCCCAAACACACCGCCCGGGCAACGAAGGCCTAGCCAGATCTCAACCCCATAGAAATTCTTTGGAGGGAGTTGAAAATCCTTGTTGCCCAGCAACAGCCCCAAAACATCACTGCTCTAGAGGAGATCTGCATGGAGGAATGGGCCAAAATACCAATAACAGTGTGTGAAAACCTTGTGGAGACTTACAGAAAACGTTTGACCTCTGTCATTGCCAACAAAGGGTATATAACAAAGTAACGAGATAAACTTTTGTTATTGACCAAATACTTATTTTCCACCATAATTTGCAAATAAATTCATAAAAAATAATACAATGTGATTTTCTGGATTTTTTTTCTCATTTTGTCTGTCATAGTTGAAGTGTACCTATGATGAAAATTACAGGCCTCTCTCATCTTTTTAAGTGAGAGAACTTGCACAATTGGTGGCTGACTAAATACTTTTTTGCCCCACTGTATATATACAGTACAAGTCCAAACTTTGGACACACCTACTCATTCAAGGGTTTTTACATTGTAGAATAATGTAGACATCAAAACTATGAAATAACACATATGGAATCATGTAGTAACCAAAAAAGTGTTCAACAAATCTAAATATATTTTATATTTGGGATTCTTCAATGTAGCCACCCTTTGCCATGATGACAGCTTTGCATATATTTGGTATTCTCTCAACCAGCTTCATGAGGTAGTCACCTGGAATGCATTTCAATGAACAGGTGTGCCTTGTTAAAAGTTAATTTGTGGAATTTATTTCCTTATTAATGCGTTTGAGACAATCAGTTGTGTGACAAGGAAGGGGTGGTATACAGAAGATAGCCCTATTTGGTAAAATACCCAAGTCCATATTATGGCAAGAACAGCTCAAATAAGCAAAGAGAAACAACAGTCCATCATTACTTTAGGACATGAAGGTCAGTCAATGCAGCTAAACATTTCAAGAACTTTTAAAAAGTGCAGTCGTAAAACCATCAAGCACTATGATGAAACTGGCTCTCATGAGGACCGCCACAGGAAAGGAAGACGCAGAGTTAACTCTGCTGCAGAGGATAAGTGTATTGGAGTTAGCAGTCTCAGAAATTGCAGCCCAAATAAATGCTTCACCGAGATCAAGTAACAGATACATTTCAACATCAACTTTTAAGAGGAGACTGCGTGAATCAGGCCTTTATGGTTGAATTGCTACAAACAAACCACTGCTAAAGGAAACCAACAACAAGAAGAAAAGTTATTGGGCCAAGAAACATGAGCAATGGACATTAGAGCAGTGGAAATCTATCTTTTGGTCTGATGAGTCTAAATTTGAGATTTTTGGTTCCAACTTGCGTATCTTTGTGAGACGAAGAGTAGGTGGTTCCCACCGTGAAGCACGGAGAAGGAGGTGTGATGGTGCTTTGCTGGTGACACTGCACCATCAAATCACAACAGCAGGTGAAATTAAGAGAGGAAAGGGACCAAATGATTAGGGTGAGGCGCATGGACAACTAACAGATACAACATACGCTTAGTATTCCTTTCTTAGCAACAGTATATATGCAGTGCCTTCAGAAAGTATTCATACCCCTTGACTTTTTACACATTTTGTTACGTTACAGCCTTATTCTATAATGGATTTTAAAAAATCCTCAGCAATCTACACACAGTACCCCATAATGACAAAGCGAAAACAGGTTAAAAAAAATATTTACATAAGTATTCAGACCCTATGCTATGAGACTCGAAATCGAGCACAGTTCCATCCTGTTTCCATTGATCATCCTTGAGATGTTTCTACAGCTTGATTCGAGTCCACTTGTGGTAAATTCAATTGATTGGACATGATTTGGAAAGACAAACACCTGTTAATATAAGGTCCCACAGTTGACAGTGCATGTCAGAGCAAAAACCAATCCTTGAGGTCGAAGGAATAGTCAGTAGCACTCCGAGACACGATTGTGTTGAGGCACAGATCTCAAGGTACCAAAACATTTCTGTAGCATTGAAGGTCCCCAAGAACACAGTGCCTCCATCATTTTTAAATGGAAGACGTTTGGAACCACCAAGACTCTTCCTAGAGCAATCGGGGGAGAAGGGCCTTGGTCAGGGAGGTGACCAAGAACCAGATGGCCACTCTGACAGAGCTCCAGAGGTCCTTTGTGGAGATGGGAGAACCTTCCAGAAGGACAACCATCTCTGCAACCCTCCACTAATCAGGCCTTTATGGTAGAGTGGACAGATGGAAGCCACTCCTCAGTAAAAGGAACATGACAGCCCGCTTGGAGTTTTCCAAAAGGCATCTAAAGATTCTCAGACAATGAGAAACAATATTCTCTGGTCTGATTAAACCAAGATTGAACTATTTGGCCTGAATGCCAAGTATCACATCTGGAGGAAACCTGGCACCATCTCTACGGTGAAGCATGGTGGTGGCAGAATCATTCTGTGGGGATATTTTGTGCTACATTCATCGAGGCAAAGATGAACGATGAACGGAGCAAAGTACAGAGATCCTTGATGAAAACCTGCTCCAGAGTTCTCAGGACCTCAGACTGTGGCGAAGGTTCACCTTTCAACAGGACAACGACCCTAATCACATAGCCAAGACAACGCAGGAGTGGCTTCGGGACAAGTCTTTGAATGTTTATTTATTTATTTATTTTACCTTTATTTAACCAGGTAGGCAAGTTGAGAACAAGTTCTCATTTACAATTGCGACCTGGCCAAGATAAAGCAAAGCAGTTCGACAGATAAAACGACACAGAGTTACACATGGAGTAAA
This sequence comes from Oncorhynchus kisutch, assembly GCF_002021735.2. Classification (NCBI taxonomy): domain Eukaryota; kingdom Metazoa; phylum Chordata; class Actinopteri; order Salmoniformes; family Salmonidae; genus Oncorhynchus; species Oncorhynchus kisutch. Next base: position 38,467,230 of record NC_034195.2, on the reverse strand, counting down.
AACAAACATACAGTCAATAATGCAGTATAAACAAGTCTATATACAATGTGAGCAAATGAGGGGAGAAGGGAGGTAAAGGCAAAAAAGGCCATGATGGCAAAGTAAATACAATATAGCAAGTAAAATACTGGAATGGTAGTTTTGCAATGGAAGAATGTGCAAAGTAGAAATAAAAAAATAATGGGGTGCAAAGGAGCAAAATAAATAAATAAATAAAAATTAAATACAGTTGGGAAAGAGGTAGTTGTTTGGGCTAAATTATAGGTGGGCTATGTACAGGTGCAGTAATCTGTGAGCTGCTCTGACAGTTGGTGCTTAAAGCTAGTGAGGGAGATAAGTGTTTCCAGTTTCAGAGATTTTTGTAGTTCGTTCCAGTCATTGGCAGCAGAGAACTGGAAGGAGAGGCGGCCAAAGAAATAATTGGTTTTGGGGGTGACTAGAGAGATATACCTGCTGGAGCGTGTGCTACAGGTGGGAGATGCTATGGTGACCAGCGAGCTGAGATAAGGGGGGACTTTACCTAGCAGGGTCTTGTAGATGACATGGAGCCAGTGGGTTTGGCGACGAGTATGAAGCGAGGGCCAGCCAACGAGAGCGTACAGGTCGCAATGGTGGGTAGTATATGGGGCTTTGGTGATAAAACGGATTGCACTGTGATAGACCGCATCCAATTTGTTGAGTAGGGTATTGGAGGCTATTTTGTAAATGACATCGCCAAAGTCGAGGATTGGTAGGATGGTCAGTTTTACAAGGGTATGTTTGGCAGCATGAGTGAAGGATGCTTTGTTGCGAAATAGGAAGCCAATTCTAGATTTAACTTTGGATTGGAGATGTTTGATATGGGTCTGGAAGGAGAGTTTACAGTCTAACCAGACACCTAAGTATTTGTAGTTGTCCACGTATTCTAAGTCAGAGCCGTCCAGAGTAGTGATGTTGGACAGGCGGGTAGGTGCAGGTAGCGATCGGTTGAAGAGCATGCATTTAGTTTTACTTGTATTTAAGAGCAATTGGAGGCCACGGAAGGAGAGTTGTATGGCATTGAAGCTTGCCTGGAGGGTTGTTAACACAGTGTCCAAAGAAGGGCCGGAAGTATACAGAATGGTGTCGTCTGCGTAGAGGTGGATCAGGGACTCACCAGCAGCAAGAGCGACCTCATTGATGTATACAGAGAAGAGAGTCGGTCCAAGAATTGAACCCTGCGGCACCCCCATAGAGACTGCCAGAGGTCCGGACAGCAGACCCTCCGATTTGACACACTGAACTCTATCAGAGAAGTAGTTGGTGAACCAGGCGAGGCAATCATTTGAGAAACCAAGGCTGTCGAGTCTGCCGATGAGGATATGGTGATTGACAGAGTCGAAAGCCTTGGCCAGATCAATGAATACGGCTGCACAGTAATGTTTCTTATCGATGGCGGTTAAGATATCGTTTAGGACCTTGAGCGTGGCTGAGGTGCACCCATGACCAGCTCTGAAACCGGATTGCATAGCAGAGAAGGTATGGTGAGATTCGAAATGGTCGGTAATCTGTTTGTTGACTTGGCTTTCGAAGACCTTAGAAAGGCACGGTAGGATAGATATAGGTCTGTAGCAGTTTGGGTCAAGAGTGTCCCCCCCTTTGAAGAGGGGGATGACCGCAGCTGCTTTCCAATCTTTGGGAATCTCAGACGACACGAAAGAGAGGTTGAACAGGCTAGTAATAGGGGTGGCAACAATTTCGGCAGATAATTTTAGAAAGAAAGGGTCCAGATTGTCTAGCCCGGCTGATTTGTAGGGGTCCAGATTTTGCAGCTCTTTCAGAACATCAGCTGAATGGATTTGGGAGAAGGAGAAATGGGGAAGGCTTGGGCGAGTTGCTGTTGGGGGTGCAGTGCTGTTGTCCGGGGTAGGAGTAGCCAGGTGGAAAGCATGGCCAGCCGTAGAAAAATGCTTATTGAAATTCTCAATTATGGTGGATTTATCAGTGGTGACAGTGTTTCCTATCTTCAGTGCAGTGGGCAGCTGGGAGGAGGTGTTCTTATTCTCCATGGACTTTACAGTGTCCCAGAACTTTTTTGAGTTAGTGTTGCAGGAAGCAAATTTCTGCTTGAAAAAGCTAGCCTTGGCTTTTCTAACTGCCTGTGTATAATGATTTCTAGCTTCCCTGAACAGCTGCATATCACGGGGGCTGTTCGATGCTAATGCAGAACGCCATAGGATGTTTTTGTGTTGGTTAAGGGCAGTCAGGTCTGGGGAGAACCAAGGGCTATATCTGTTCCTGGTTCTAAATTTCTTAAATGGGGCATGTTTATTTAAGATGGTTAGGAAGGCATTTAAAAAAAATATCCAGGCATCCTCTACTGACGGGATGAGATCAATATCCTTCCAGGATACCCCGGCCAGGTCGATTAGAAAGGCCTGCTCGCAGAAGTGTTTCAGGGAGCGTTTTACAGTGATGAGTGGAGGTCGTTTGACCGCTGACCCATTACGGATGCAGGCAATGAGGCAGTGATCGCTGAGATCTTGGTTGAAGACAGCAGAGGTGTATTTAGAGGGGAAGTTGGTTAGGATGTACTTGAGTGACCCAGCCAGAGCCCGGACTTATACCTGATCAAACAGGAGAGACCTGAAAATAGCTGTGCAGCAATGCTCCCCATTCAACCTGACAGAGCTTGAGATGATATGCAGAGAAGAATTGAAGAAACTCCCCAAATACAGGTGTGTCAATCTTGTAGCGTCATACCCATGAAGACTCGAGGTTGTAATTGCTGCCAATGGTGCTTCAACAAAGTACTGAGTAAAGGGTCTGAATACTTATGTAAATGTAATATTTAAGTTTTTTATTTTTAGTAAATTAGTAAAAATGTCTAAAAACCTGTTTTTGCTTTGTCATTATGGGGTATTGTGTGTAGATTGATGAGGGATTTAAAAAAATATATTTTCGAAAAGGCTGTAACCTAACAAAATGTGAAGAATGTCCAGGGTTCTGAATAATTTCCGAAGGCACTGTATCTCTCTGGCATATTACATAATTTACGCAGCTGCATACAATACATTTTTGGACTCCTCTTATTGTGCTGTGCTCACTTGAACAAGAAGGTGGCGCGGTGGTCCTTTGTGGGCAAAAACAAGGTTGAACCTTGATGATGTCAGTGATCTTCAGGTCACAGCTCTAGAAAGAGGCCCGAGTTCCCTAGAAAGAGGCACGAGTTCCCTAGAAAGAGGCCCGAGTTCCAGATGTACAATTCCGAGTTGGATGACTGTTCAAAACATATTTTCCCAGTCGGAGATCATGTTTTCCCCTAGTTCCCAGTTGTCTTGAACTCACTGAAGTCAGATTTCAAGTTCCGGGTTTTCTGTTGTTTTGACCGCGACAGAAGTCATGCTGGATTGACAGCATAGCCAATGTTGAATGTTTATCCTTTTAAGCTTGGAAAATAGACCCTTAAACCCAGATTTGAGACCACACACCCACTCCACTGAATAGCAGGCTTGTGATTGCTTTTCAATGCTTGCATTTAGCCACTGATTCCTTCCAAACCACTCATAGTTGAATTTGCGATTTCCAACTTGGGTAATGTTAATGTCCAATGGCTGATGAGCATCGATACGTTTTATCTATCTATAATTTCTCTTCATTATTTCTCTTCTTATGACAAGGATTAAAAAGGATTTGCCAGTAGATTTTCGACTTGATTCATGATGATGACTGCCAACACAGAGTTTGAAAGTATGATGTTGACATGATCAGTCCAATCAAAGTTACTGTAGATATAACGTGATTTGACGTTATTTTATCTGTGGCCAATGACATTGAGTCTTCTTGGATCGGCACTTCTATTGTAACCCTATGGCAGCACCCAAGGGTCTTGAATTTTTGTGCTCTACCCTTAGATTTGGCGATGACGTAGTGTCCCCATGATTGACAGAACATTGAGCCAATCATGACGCAACTAAAGAGCATTACCAACCTCTACGTTCCGTGTTTTCCGCAGTCTGTCCCACCACTACAGAAAGCACTGAGCTAGGTTGAAACACCTGCATTTTGGAGCTGCCTTACTCAAGAAAGAAAAAAATAGACGCCTACCCACATCTGCACACCACTACTAACATTCATCACCAGTGTGCCGGCATGCGGGAGATATAAAAGGCATATGCAGGCAAGAATCTGGTCAAAATGGGCCTGTTTACAAGGGGGTTATATAAACATTGCACAATTTCTTTTACAGGCAAAATACCATAAATCCAATGTGAAAGCAGCATTACTGCAATATCTACATTCCAAACATCTCTTTACAAATTGTCCTCCACAGAACTAAGGTTAAAGTTGAAGTTTGCCAAGATTAAGTTGATGAAGGTCCGCACTCTCATAACTGTGTTTTCAAGTGTAATACACTCAACCTTTCATTCACATATCTTTCCAAATGGCTTCCACAGCAGTTCTAAGAGGCAGATCATGTTGAGCCAATCAGCCTGTCTGTATGAAGTAAAGGAAACAGTGTGACAGGAGAGGTAATGAGAACTAATAGACACTAATCACAGGCTGCATCCCAAATGGCACCCAATCCCTAATTAGTTCACAGAGTCCTATGGGCCCTGGTGAAAAGTGTGCATTAAATAGGGAATAGGGTGCCATTTGGAATGTAGACACTGTTCCTCACGCTGTACATGAAAAATGCATGCTTATTAGCTTGCACAGATGTGAAAACAATATTGAAAACTGTTGGCAATTGCGACATGGTGCCACAGTTTTAACATGTTTTTCTCCCCTGACATTTTACAACCTTAGACATCTCTCTCGGATTGAATTCCAAAGAATTGTGGACTAAAAAACACCCTCCAGTGACATCTGATGAATACATAAATAGTTGGCAGGTAAAGTAGATTGTGCGATCATGAAACCATGTAGAATATACTCACATTCTCCATGTCAGATCTTAAGAGTAGGGAAATCTTGTAGAGGTACATCTATTAGAACAATTCAGGGATATATGGTTTGCCATGTGAACATGACTCTCCGTCTTCTACACATTTGACTGACAGACATGCAGGCCAGGTGGGGCAGGGACTGAGTGAAGAATGCTTTTGACAGCACTCATGTTTGACAAGACCGTGTGAGACTCAAAGTACAGCATCCAGTCATGGCCTGTCAGTCAAAAATGAAACAGGCTCCCACAGAACTGAGACGTGCAAGTTCAGTCACTGTTACAAAGAAACTAATGCCCGTTAACTGCAACTAGGCACACATTTTGGCTCAACAGCCCTGCATGTCCCGAGGCTGGGATTGAATGCTTGCCAAAGAACATAAGCTCAAGATATAAAAAGAATTACAAGGGGACAAATAAAACATGAGGATTATGTCAGTGTGAGAAATGGAGACTGGGTAATTCTCTGTGTGTACGTTCCTCTCCTGTTACAGTAGCTGCAGGGCTGCAGTCTGGAGCTCCGAAGTCCTGCACCTGTGCTCCAAACATCCAGTGGGATTTAGAGACAGGCTGGAGAAAGGGATGATGCTTTGATGTGTGAGAGAAGAGAGGAGGAGGGGGAGGGAGGAAAGACTGGGGGAGAGAGAGAGAGAGAGAGAGAGAGAGAGAGAGAGAGAGAGAGAGAGAGAGAGAGAGAAAGAGAGAGAGAGAGAGAGAGAGAGAGAGAGAGAGAGAGAGAGAGAGAGAGAGAGAGAATATGCCAGTATAGGGCACTGAGATGTAAACTTTGCTTGCTTGGATTCCAAAACCCATGAATGTATTTTAAGCATACATTTGGGGAGATGAACCTAATCTACATACATACAGATCTAGGATCTTAATTTGAGCCAGTTTGCTACAGCAGGAATAATCCTGCAGCAACAGGAAATGTGAATTATTATGTGGATTATAATGAATGCACATTTTTTGTAGGGGTTGATATATTTTTCATTATGTCAAATCGAATCAGAAATTTCAAAGTGGAAATTACAAACATTAGAACCCTTTTAAAAACTAAAATATACAAAAAGTTTGCATTTCCTGCTGTGCAGGAAAATTCTCATCAACAAAAGAGTGGTCAAATTAAGATCCTATATCTGTACATACATGCACAGAAATTGAATTGGTTAGGTTCAACTCGTACTTGGAGTATCAGTGAAATGCTCAGCCAATCGTGTCTGATTACCTCTGAAGTTCATTTGGGTTTGAGGCCTCCTCTCTGCTACATGGAGATAAGACCTGTCTTGAGTTATAAATGTCTGCACCGCTGCAAACTCCATTATAAGCACTTCATTGGGATGTGATGTTGCTTTCAATTACCACTCATTTAAATCTATTTTACCAGATGATAGAGTGCAAACAGACAATACAGAAGTTAGGATATTTACTAGAAATGTGTTACGGCTTGACCCTCAAAACCTTTTATTGTATTTTATTGTATCTTTATATATTGAGGGATGGATGACCATTTTTTAATGAAATTATGTCAGGCCAAATCTTCAGAAGTGGAAAGTCTCTACTAGTGAATGTTTTTTTTCACTTGACTTGAAGAGACAGCCATGTCCTTGACAAATATACACCTGTCATTGGGTCAAGTCACATCGCAATGTCAATGTCACACAAGCAAGGCTATGAAAGTGTGTGTGAGTTTGTTTGTGTGTCTTTTCTGGATAAATCTCTGTAAACATCAATGTTTAACTTTCCCATGCAGTCAACACATTGAGAAATAGATCCTAACCCTTAGATGTGAGAATTTGTTATTTTGAGTTGGATACAATTATTACTTAAAGTTAGATTAAGTTGTTATTTTGAGTTGGATAAAATTATTACTTTAAATTAGATGAATGTATTATTTCAAACCTATGACACAATGTCCTAAGAATGTCCTAAAAATGTCCCCGGTAAGGTTCCGGTAATACACTGAGACCTAAACAAAGACCTCCAGCGGATCATGACACAACGCCCTGACGACTTTAGATTACCATTTCAGGACGGTCTGAGGACGTCCTAAGGACTCATTTTACTTTTAGTTTGCAGGGCTTCTGTGTGTCAGGCAGGTAGAATAGGTGTGGACTGGTCAAACCCTGTCTAGGTTTGATGAATTGGTCTGTCTGCCCCCCCCCCCCCCTATCTTCTCTCTCTCTCTATGTCTCCCTTTCCTCTCTCTCTCTACCTCTCTCTCACTCACCCTTTCTTTCTCTCTGCAGTGGCAGATTTGGGGGAGTGGCTGGTTATGGGGACTGAGGGAGGGGGTGGGTGATGAGCTGCTGCAATAATAAGCAGATTTTAATGATTTACTATAAATCAGCCACAGTGGCGTCTGCTGGAGCAGACTGAGGGGGATGACAGCTCCTGACTCACACACCTCGCAAATGCCTCACTGATGATGTGTATGTGCTTCAGATCATCAATCATTGGGCTTAGTTACAAGAGTGAATCAGCCACACACACACACACACACACACACACACCGTGCCACATCATGTTTCCTTTCCTGTAATGTCTCCTCTGTTGAGACAGGGGACAAACCAATCATGGGTACATACGTTCAAGGGGGTAAGAGATTGTCTGGTCGGTTTTTCCCTATTCTATTGATACCATTTTACTGGCATCAACACCAAGCTGTCTATCAAACCCTGCGACAAGGATGGATTGAAAGTGGATGATTGAAAAAGGAGAGGAGGGTGACATTCACTGTAATCTCCCGTCTCACTTTGAATGACGTCGAAAGTGCCAACAGTTTTTGGGATGTTCAAACGATAACACAACAGATTGAATCTAACCTGGCATACGGATGTGTTTCAGTGGTAGTAAAGAGCTACACATAGTCTTTTCTCCTGTCTCTCTGCATAGCTTCACTAGATGTCATGTATCTGACTGAAGGTGTTGGTGCCATCTCTTGTGCCATGGGTTGATGGGAAAAACGTTGAAGTGAACCCTTCTTGACAGCCCACCTATAAGTATTGATGGAGATGTAGAGAGCGGTGACACAATATGTTACTTGTTGCAGTGGAGACAAGGATATGGATGTATGCTCTATTTCCCCCATCCAGGTACTTGTTGCAGTGGAGACAAGGATATGGATGTATGCTCTATTTCCCCCATCCAGGTACTTGTTGCAGTGGAGACAAGGATATGGATGTATGCTCTATTTCCCCCATCCAGGTACTTGTTGCAGTGGAGACAAGGATATGGATGTATGCTCTATTTCCCCCATCCAGGTACTTGTTGCAGTGGAGACAAGGATATGGACGTATGCTCTATTTCCCCCATCCAGGTAGTTTTTGCCATCTTTCTTCTCTTTTTCGAACAAGTGAACGTGATGGTACACTCCTACAAAAAAAGGTGTGACAGTGCCTTCAGAAAGTATTCACACCCTTGACATTTCTCTAATTTTCTTGTGTTACAAACTGGGATTAAAGTTGATTTAGTTATATATTTTTTACCCAACAATCTACACAAAATACTCTAATGTCAAAGTTACAGAAAAAATTATAGCATACTGTATGTAAAAAAAGAAAGAAAATAATTTTAAATTCAGGCTGTAACACAACAAAATGTGGAAAAGTCAAGGGGTGTGAATACTTTCTGAAGGCACTGTATCTAGAACCAAATGGTTATTCGGCTGTCCCCCTTTGTAGAACCCTTGTTGGTACTGAATAGAACCCTTTTGGAACCCTTTTTTCTAAGAGCGTATATTCCCTTATATAATAGATACTCTTTAAAGCTGCAATCCTTAATGGTGAAACAGCCACGTCCATTTGCAATATAACAAAAATAAGTAAGTAACTGCAAACAACAAACACTGTTTTTCCCCTCTGACGTCATTCCCCTCAGGATAGAAGAGCCCAATCTGCACTGCAATTCCATTATACACAGACCCGTTAGTACTTCCTGTAATAAGTATTATTACTGCCTGTTTTGGATTATTACTGTTGTACTTCTTCTTAGAGGTCAGGCTCGTCATTAGTTAAACTGAAATGAAAATATAATTTAATGTATTTCTCTATCAGGTCATGAATGACATGAAATCTTAGATAAACAACTTTAATTACATATTGATTGATATGCTATTAATCTTGAGTGCAGTTGATGTAACTAAAATGATAAAATGGCATATTTAATATAGGTGGGAGCTCATTTTTGTATTTTTCAATGTTCTCCTCTATTATAAACTGTGTGGTTTGAGCCCTAAATGATGATTGGCTGAAATCCGTGGGATATATGAAACCTTATACCACGGGTATGACAAAACATGTATTTGTACTGTTCTAATTACGTTGGTAACCAGGATATAATAGCAATAAGGCGCCTCCGGGGTTTGTGATATATGGCCACTATACTACAGCTAAGGGCTACGTTGTGCTAAAGAACGGTCATGAGGCGTGGTATATTGGCCAGAAATACACCTCCTCGGGCCTTATTGCTTAAGTCTATATACAGTATATAAGTACATTTTGTCTGCATGATGGGTTGGTTCTCTGACTTTGCACCAACTCTAAATTATCTGTGCTTTGCTCTCTCCATAGAGGTCAGGGAGTTTGCACATCTCAAATGGGACAAATGTTAACATAAAATAAACCACAAATCATAAAATAAATCTTCTGCAAATAAATTCACTATTTGAAACCAGGGGATAAAAATCTATCTGAAGATAGATTTCAAAACATGCCCTGTGTATTGGACTGATTTTATCATCATCATGAACCTCATCATAATGTCTCTCTCATCTCTGTGTGGTATCATGGGATCCCTTGTAAGTCTTCTCCATTGTGAAATATCTGCTTAATCACTGGCCAAGCATCACATAAAGCCCCGGCTCACACATCATGCATTGTTTATTGTGTTTTCATTGTTCCCTTGCAGTCCCCCAGTCACTCCTATAGGCTGGGTCCTTCTCAGGTCAGTCCCAGCGTCACTCCTATAGGCTGAGTCAGTCTCAGGTCAGTCCCAGCATCACTCCTATAGGCTGAGTCAGTCTCAGGTCAGTCCCAGCATCACTCCTATAGGCTGAGTCAGTCTCAGGTTAGTCCCAGCATCAGTCCTATAGGCTGGGTCAGTCTCAGGTCAGTCCCAGCGTCACTCCTATAGGCTGAGTCAGTCTCAGGTTAGTCCCAGCATCAGTCCTATAGGCTGAGTCAGTCTCAGGTCAGTCCCAGCGTCACTCCTATAGGCTGAGTCAGTCTCAGGTCAGTCCCAGCGTCACTCCTATAGGCTGAGTCAATCTCAGGTCAGTCCCAGCGTCACTCCTATAGGCTTGGTCAGTCTCAGGTCAGTCCCAGCATCACTCCTATAGGCTGGGTCAGTCTCAGGTCAATCCCAGCGTCACTCCTATAGGCTGAGTCAGTCTCAGATCAGTCCTAGCGTCACTCCTATAGGCTGGGTCAGTCTCAGGTCAGTCCCAGCATCACTCCTATAGGCTGAGTCAGTCTCAGGTCAGTCCCAGCATCACTCCTATAGGCTGAGTCAGTCTCAGGTTAGTCCCAGCATCAGTCCTATAGGCTGGGTCAGTCTCAGGTCAGTCCCAGCGTCACTCCTATAGGCTGAGTCAGTCTCAGGTTAGTCCCAGCATCAGTCCTATAGGCTGAGTCAGTCTCAGGTCAGTCCCAGCGTCACTCCTATAGGCTGAGTCAGTCTCAGGTCAGTCCCAGCGTCACTCCTATAGGCTGAGTCAATCTCAGGTCAGTCCCAGCGTCACTCCTATAGGCTTGGTCAGTCTCAGGTCAGTCCCAGCATCACTCCTATAGGCTGGGTCAGTCTCAGGTCAATCCCAGCGTCACTCCTATAGGCTGAGTCAGTCTCAGATCAGTCCTAGCGTCACTCCTATAGGCTGGGTCAGTCTCAGGTCAGTCCCAGCGTCACTCCTATAGGCTGGGTCAGTCCCAGCATCACTCCTATAGGCTGAGTCAGTCTCAGATCAGTCCCAGCGTCACTCCTATAGGCTGGGTCAGTCTCAGGTCAGTCCCAGTGTCACTCCTATAGGCTGGGTCAGCCTCAGGTCAGTCCCAGCGTCACTCCTATAGGCTTGGTCAGTCTCAGGTCAGTCCCAGCGTCACTCCTATAGGCTGGGTCAGTCTCAGGTCAGTGGTGGTACTGTGGGCCAGTCATTAGGAATGTTTGTGGGTGTAGTCTCGCTCTCTCTCTCTCTCTCTCTGTCTCTCTCTCTCTCTCTCTCTCTCTCGCTGTGTGTGTGTGTACGTCTGTGTACGTGTGTGCATGCATGTTTGTATTACAGTGTTATCTCTAGAAGTGTGTCCCACTGCACAGATCAATCCATTTCTTTTCAATAATAACTCAATCCATCCCTAAATGGGCATTGTGATGTGTAACATGAAAGTCAGAGGCTACTGTTGTGTAGCCTACCTGGACACTTAGAGGTGTTACAGCAGAGAGACACTGACTGTATTGTTCAGACACCATGCTGATGGATGGACAGAGCTGTAGCCTCTGGTTCACAGCCTCTGACATTATTGGGCCATTTATAATTGAGGGAACATGTGGTCATCTGACACTGCTGTGCTTTGACAAGCTGTAGCACCTCACTGACGACACGTATTCTGAGGGCCTCGCCTCCCTAACACACCATCAGCAGCAGCTCTTCTCACTCACCTCCAGTCTCTGACCTGACTGTGTGTGTGTGTGTGTGTGTGTGTGTGTGTGTGTGTGTGTGTGTGTGTGTGTGTGTGTGTGTGTGTGTGTGTGTGTGTGTGTGTGTGTGTGTGTGTGTGTGTGTGTGTGTGTGTGTGTGTGTGTGTGACAGGAGAATGAGCGGCTTCCAGTTGTTAAACATCTGCAGACATACAGTATTGGAGTCTAGGCAGTGAGGGGAGGTGGGTAAGTGACATGTTTTCTTAAACATTAGCCTTAAACAGTCCTTAGAAGTTATTCCCTTGTGTAGATGAAATCCTTGTGTATCTAGGCATTACTTCTACTGGTCTATTGTTCAAGAGAAACAAGATGTGTGTGTGTGTGTGTTTATGTCTCTCTGTGTCTCTGTCTGTATCTACATATACAGTACAGTTTGTTCATTATGTCACTGAGGGGTCGATCAGTTTCACGTCCCAACCCCGGAGACTGGAAGACATTCCTAGTGAGAACAAACCTTTAATTGTTTGCCCTGTCTCCATGTAAGGGAAATGATGCGTTCTATTGCATCATCACTCTCCCACCAGTCCCCCAGATGACCCCTGAATCAATGTTCCAGCTTAATGGGGCTATTGTTGTATCAAGTTTTAATCTCAAACCTTCAGACAGTTAGCCTGAGTCCCAGATCTGTTTGTGCTGTCTAGCCAATCCCATGACAGCAAGGAAGTTGTCAAAACAGCACAAACAGATATGGGACTCAGGCAATCAGACAATCATTGTCAAACAGACGCTACTTTGTCTTGTGTCTAAAACACCCCCCTCCAATAAGATCTTCAGTTTGACAATCCATGAGGAAGTGTATCTGCTTTTGGGAATTTAGGGTGGTCAATCAGAAAAACGTAAAATATCAGAGCTGTAGTACATCATGCTACACATGGTATACCGTCTATGAAGTACTGCATACACTCCACTTTCCTCTCACCTTCAACTCTAACTCAATTACTATTCAACCACCCAAGAGAGTGCAAGTTTGGATCAGTTACTAGTGACATGCACATCCGGGGAGCTGTGGAATGGGGGTCGGAGAGAGGGTGTAGTGGTGGCATGTTAGTGGTGCTGCTGATTTGGTAGGTGCTATGGCATAGGGATAGATATACAGTACCAGTCAAAGGTTTGGACACACCTACTCATTCAAGGGTTTTTCTTTATTTGTACAATTTTCTACATTATAGAATAATAATGAAGACATCAAAACAATGAAATAACACATATGGAATCATGTAGTAACCAAAAAAGTGTTAAACAAATCAAAATATTTTATATTTTCTTCTACGTAGCCACCCTTTGCCTTGATGACAGCTTTACATTCAACCAGCTTCAGAAGGTAGTCACCTGGAATGCCTTTCCAACAGTCTTGAAGGAGTTCCCACATATGTGACCCGTTTCAGGAATCTAGGCGTATATCGCGGCTCACTACTTGACAGGAGAGGCGTTTGAACGTAAACTTATTTTTTTGATCAAAATGCGTTTTTTGTCAGAAATGCCTTCTCAAACATGTGAACTTTCATGTGCCTTAATAACAAACTTGTATGCCATCTGTAAATACAAATAAAATGGTCAAATTACGAGCCTAGTTGGTTTAGCCAAAGAAAAAGTGGCAACATTCCCGTTAGCCATGATTGGCTGAGATAATGAGTGGGCTGTACATGAGATTGGATTGGTCTGCCATATAGCAGGCTTCTGTCTATTTGAGATGGTCAGTATGTCTAGGTAATCCTGTCTAATGCAGCTTTTTTTTTTTAAATGTACCGTGTATTAAAACTGCATAAGTGTTATTCTCCACTTTCTGGAGGACTGAGTTTTGAAATCAGTGGAATTCGAGTATGGTAGCTTCGGGATTACATCTTCAAACTAAGTGCAACCATGGCATCCGACAGGACACGCGTCCAACCTGAATGATGTATACAGGTATGATAGTCTGGCTAAATACATTATCAGATATGACATTCTAATTTTGACAGGAAGTACCATTTACTTGGCTAACTATAGCCTAATGTTAGCTAGCTAACATTGAATCTGGTTTGTTAGTTACCTGCAGATTCATGTAGGGTAGTAACATCATGAGTTGTGATTATGATTCATTGTTACCTAGCTAACTAGCGAGCTAGCTAATGTTATGTGTATGACTTTATTATTAATATCTCAGAGCTATTTGCTTAGCTAGCTATAGCCTTATGTTAGCTAGCTAACATTGAATCCAGTTGGTTAGCTACCTGCAGATTCCTGCAGGGTAGTAAAGTCAAGAGTTGTGATTTTGGTTCACTGTTGACCTAGCTAGCTAGCTAACGTTAGCTAACTCACTAGCTAACATTACATGTATGACCTTATTATTCATATCTCAGAGCTATTTGCTTAGCTAGCTATAGCCTAATGTTGGCAAGCTAACATTGAACCTGGTTGGTTAGTTACCTGCAGATTCATGCAGGGTAGTAACGTCATGAGTTGTGATTATGATTCATTGTTTACCTAGCTAGCTAGCTACATGTCTTAACAAAACAATTTTGGTGAGTTCGTAAATTCAGTCTGCCATCTACTCTGATTTCACTGCACTCTCGGCTGAGTGTGCCAGAGAGCGCAGAATAACTGATTAATTAACGAAACTCTCTAGTGTCAATAAACGTCAGTAAACTATTGGAGAGCCCTTCTTTGTCTACACCCATTCAGCATCGTGCACACCCTCTTTAAGCTCAGCTGTTCTCTCTCACTTAGTTGTCTGGAAGTAGCTAGAAAGTTAGCTTGGGTGCTTGACTGCTGTTGTTAGTACATTCAGATCAACCCCTGAAGAGATGGGTGGGGCTAAGGCTTAAGAGGGTGTGAACGATGCTGAATGGGTGTAGACAAAGAAGGGCTCTCCAATAGTAGTACCAAATAATTCAAAGGCCATTTTCTCAAAAGTGAGTTTACAAGTTCATCAACTTTCAAAGCAAATTACTTTCTGGTTACTATATGATTCCATATGTGTTATTTCATAGTTTTGATGTCTTGCCTATTATTCTACAATGTAGAAAATAGTAAAAATATAGAAAAACCATTGAATGAGTAGGTGTGTCCAAACCTTTGATTGGTACTCCACACATAATGTTACACAAAGTACAGAACAGTAGACATCTAGCACACCATAGGCTATAGGGACAATCTTAATTTAATCAAATCAAATCTAATATAATGTGTCAGCCAATGACATACTGCCGTAGAGACTGACTATTTCCTTTCTCTTAACATGCTATACATTAGTACAGATATTGGAAGACTAATTAGGCATACAGAAAGACTACCCATTCTTTTCAGAATTCTGAGACATTGTTGAAAGGCAACAACGCGCCAGTGAGTGAAGACATTGTAACATTGTATTCTTCGAAAAGAAAATACATTGTTTGGCCGACCTTATTGATTTCACGACCAAAGGCGGAGATCAATGAAAAGAAACAGGCTGAGACAAAGAATGGCATTTAAGGAGGGGGAGAAATAGCTGACATTTTCCCCATCACTGTCATAACCCTCCCCCATAAAGCAGCCACAAATATTAAAACATTTCTCATCTGCGCGGGAGTATTGGCAGCAGAAATAGTTTTCTTCTCTGTGTGATACTGTGCCTGAACTCCCGGAGCGCTCCCTAGAGACGGCAGATTGGTGCCTGTGACAGATCAGCGGCAGCATTTACACACACCTGCCACTCATCCTACTCATCCCTAACAGCTTTGGTTAGAGTCTGGAGAGTCTGTAGAGGGCAGATAGGAGGAGCACAGGATGTGTGTCTGTTGGATGTTGGACCGACTTCAAGATGGTTGGGTGTGGCTGTATTGTACTTGAGCCTAGGTACTCTCTGAGGCCGACGTGAGTAAGTATTTTAAATGGGTCAACACTCGTAAGGCCGCAGGGCCAGACGGTATTCCAGGGCGTGTCCTCAGAGCATGCGCAGAACAACTGGCTGGCATCCTCATGAAAATGTTCAACCTCTCCCTGTCTCAGTCTGTAATTCCCATGTTTCAAGCTGACTAACCATCATTCCTGTTCCCAAGAACTCTAAGTCAATGTGCCACATTGACTACCGCCCTGTAGCATTCACATCAGTGATCATGAAGTGCTTTGAAAGGCTGATCATGGCACACATCAATATTGACCCTGGACCCACTTCAATTTGCATACTGCTCCAACAGATCCACAGAAGACACAATCTCAATTGCACTCCACTGCCCTCTCCCACCTAGACAAGAGGGATACCTATTTGAGAATGCTGTTCATCGACTACAGCACAGCGTTCAACTGCCAGGTCGCAGTTGTTAATGAGAACTTGTTCTCAACTAGCTTACCTGGTTAAATAAAGGTTAAATAATAAATAAATAAAAACTATTGTGCTCTCCAAGCTTGTCACCAAGCTCGGGACCCTGGGACTGAACATATCCCTCTACAACCAGATCCTGGACTTTCTAACGGCTGACCCCAGGTGGTGAGGGTAGGCAACATCACCTCCGTCAAACTGACCCTCAACACGGGAGCCCCAGAGGGGTGTGTGATTAGTCCCCCGATGAGACAACCTACAGGGAGGAAGTCAGAGACTTGGCAGTGTGGTGCCAAGACAACAATCACTCCCTCAATGTCAACAAGACGAAGGAGGTGATCGTGGACTACAGGAGGCTGAAGAGATTTGGCATGGCCCCTCAAATCCTCAGAAACTTTTACAGGTGCAACATCGAAGCATCCTGAATGGTTGTATCACCGCCTGGTATGACACTGCTCCATGCTCGACTGCAAGGCTCTACATAGGATGGTGCTGGCGGCACAGCGCATCACTGGGGGCAAGCTCCCAGACATTCAAGACTATCATGCCAGGCGGTACCTGAGAAAGCCCCGAAAAATTGCCACCCAAGCCATGGAGGGTTCACTCTGTTCCCGTCCGGTAGGCAGTACCGGAGCATTGGGTCTCAGACCAACAGGCTCTGTGACAGCTTTTGTCTCCAGGCCATAAGACTGTTGAATAGCTAACTACCCCTGCCCTCCTGCTCTCCCACAGACTATCTGCACTGACTACCTCCACGGACTCTATGCCCATCCTCAGGTCTCTACCACTCAGCCACACACACCTACACTGACACACTTCACACTCACGCATACCCACACACACATACACTCATGCACCCACACTCACTATTGACACCTCACACATAGACTCACATTCACTCATTACCATGCACACATATGCTGCTGCTGTAATTGGTTGATTGGAGTGATTAATGGGTTGTTCCACAAATTTGTGTAACTTGATCCAAAACAAACTCTGATTTTACCCATATTCACCATTCTGCCACTTCCTCCCTCCTCATGACTTCCTCCCTCGAGGCTGTCTCATTGGGGGATTAAGCACACACCCCTGTGGGGCCCCAATGTTGAGGGTCAGTGCGGCGTAGGTGATGTTGCAACCCCCCCCCCCCCCCACAGGGTTGACGTGTTACACTATATATACAGAAGTATGTGGACACCCCTTCAAATCAGTGGATTCTGCAATTTCAGCCACACCCATGACAGATGTGTAAAATCGAGCACACAGCCATGCAATCTCCATAGAGAAGCATTGACCGTAGAATGGCTTTATTGTAGAGCTAAGTGACTTTCAACGTGGCACATTCATAGAATGCCACCTTTATAGCAAGTCAGTTTGTCAAATTTCTGCCCTGCTTGAAGTAACCCAGTCAACTGTAAGTGCTGTTATTGTGAAATGGAAACGTCTAGGAGCAACAACAGCTCAGCCCCGAAGTGGTAGGCCACACAAGCTCACAGAATGGGACCACACAAGCTCACAGAATCGTCTGTCCTTGGTTGCAACCCTCACTACCGAGTTCTGCTTCTGGAAGCAACATCAGCACAAGAACTGATCGTCGGGAGCTTCTTGAAATGGGTTTCCATGGCTGAGCAGCCACACACATGCCTAAGATCACAATGCGCATTGCCAGGCGTCGGCTGGAGTGGTGTAAAGCTCGCCGCCATTGGCCTTTGGAGCAGTGGAAACGCGTCCTCTGGAATGATGAATCATGCTTCACCATCTGGCAGTTCGACGGACGAATCTGGGTTTGGCGGATGCCCCGAGAACACTACCTGCCCCAATGTATAGTGCCAACTGTAAAGTTGGTGAAGGAGGAATAATGGTCTGGGGCTGTTTTTCATGGTGCAGTCTAGGCCCCTTAGTTCCAGTGAAGGGAAATCTTAATGCTACAGCATATTATGACATTCCAGACGATTCTGTGCTTCCAACTTTGTGGCAACAGTTTGGGAAAGGGCCTTTCCTGTTTCAGCATGCACAAAGCGAGGTCCATACAGAAATGGTTTGTCGAGATCGGTGTGGAAGAACTTGACTGGCCTGCACAAAGCCCTGACCTCAACCCCACCTTTGGGATGAATTGGAATGCCAACTGCGAGCCAGGCCTAATCACCCAACATCCGTGGTGGACCTTACAAATGCTCTTGTGGCTGAATGGAAGCAAGTCCTTGCAGCAATGTTCCAACATCTGGTGGAAAGCCTTCCCAGAAAAGTGGAGGTTGTTATAGCAGAAAAGGGGGGACCAACTCCATATTAAGGGAAAGGGAAAAGGGGATACCTAGTCAGTTGCACAACTGAATTGAAATGTTTCTTCCGCATTTAACCCAACCCCTCTGAATCAGCCCATGATTTTGGAATGAGATGTTGGACGAGTAGGTGTCCACATACTTTTGGTCATGAAGTCTATGCTCCACCACAAAATACCAGAAAATGGCCAAAAAGAGTAGGACCAGCTCACCTGATTTTACAAAAAAAAAAGAATATTAGATTATTTATAAAATATGAATTTAATTCATGTAACAGGGCTGACCCAAAAATGACTGACAGACTTAAAGGAATCACTAATGACATGAAATAAATAAGAATCTCCAGAAATGACTTTGTCAAAGCAACAAAATAACTAGGGCTTTACAATGATGGTGACATTTTGAAATGTTGGGATTCACCTTTTACTGCAGTGGGCTAAATCAGGGTCACACAGAGTGATTCGTGGTAGTCTTAAACCAATCTTCTGTGAAACAACAGTATACACCTCACACAAGTGGTTATGGGCTTAAAAAAAGACACTTGTACCAAATCAAATATAGAGGTGAAATGTATTACATTTTGAGTTTTCATCCCAATACTAAATTTACAGAAGACTGAAATATAACAAAACTGTTTGACATAGAAACACCGGATTTTCTTTTTTCTTATCATCTTGGTTCATGATGAAATTAGGAAAAATATGACCAACATTCCAACCATGAGGCCAAAGAGGACGCTTTATGTCATTGACTGCAGGAAAGGACTACGTGGGTTAAAATCTTACTAGACATGACAAAATGCTTAATTTGGGCACTTTAACAAAAGTTTACTCATATTAAAAAAACAAATGCATTTAATGTTCCACGTAGTCTATATTAAAGGTCAATTAATTTAATATAACAGGCTTTTAAATGCAATATTGGTGCACAATTTCTACTTGAAATATCAAAGGGACACAAAAGGCATTTGTGCCGACCATTACCCATCGACCATTACCATTCGATGCTGCTATTTTGATTATTAAGATTATCATTACCATTAGTATTTATCCTGCTACCAGCTACTTTTACCCCTGTTTACGTGTACATTCCTTCCTCAATCACTCCAGTACCCCTACACATTGTAATAACAGTACTAGCACTGCACTGACCTCTATATAACTGCATTCACACGTTTCACTGACCTCTATATAACTGCATTCACACGTTTCACTGACCTCTATATAACTGCATTCACACGTTTCACTGACCTCTATATAACTGCATTCACACGTTTCACTGACCTCTATATAACTGCATTCACACGTTTCACTGACCTCTATATAACTGCATTCACACGTTTCACTGACCTCTATATAACTGCATTCACACGTTTCACTGACCTCTATATAACTGCATTCACACGTTTCACTGACCTCTATATAACTGCATTCACACGTTTCACTGACCTCTATATAACTGCATTCACACGTTTCACTGACCTCTATATAACTGCATTCACACGTTTCACTGACCTCTATATAACTGCATTCACACATTTCACTGACCTCTATATAACTACATTCACACGTTTCACTGACCTCTATATAACTGCATTCACACGTTTCACTGACCTCTATATAACTGCATTCACACGTTTCACTGACCTCTATATAACTGCATTCACACGTTTCACTGACCTCTATATAACTGCATTCACACGTTTCACTGACCTCTATATAACTGCATTCACACGTTTCACTGACCTCTATATAACTGCATTCACACGTTTCACTGACCTCTATATAACTGCATTCACACGTTTCACTGACCTCTATATAACTGCATTCACACGTTTCACTGACCTCTATATAACTGCATTCACACGTTTCACTGACCTTTATATAACTGCATTCACACGTTTCACTGACCTCTATATAACTGCATTCACACGTTTCACTGACCTCTATATAACTGCATTCACACGTTTCACTGACCTCTATATAACTGCATTCACACGTTTAACTGACCTCTATATAACTGCATTCACACGTTTCACTGGCCTCTATATAACTGCATTCACACGTTTCACTGACCTCTATATAACTGCATTCACACGTTTCACTGACCTCTATATAACTGCATTCACACGTTTCACTGACCTTTATATAACTGCATTCACACGTTTCACTGACCTCTATATAACTGCATTCACACGTTTCACTGACCTCTATATAACTGCATTCACACGTTTCACTGACCTCTATATAACTGCATTCACACGTTTAACTGACCTCTATATAACTGCATTCACACGTTTCACTGGCCTCTATATAACTGCATTCACACGTTTCACTGACCTCTATATAACTGCATTCACACGTTTCACTGGCCTCTATATAACTGCATTCACACGTTTCACTGACCTCTATATAACTGCATTCACACGTTTCACTGACCTCTATATAACTGCATTCACACGTTTCACTGACCTCTATATAACTGCATTCACACGTTTCACTGACCTCTATATAACTGCATTCACACGTTTCACTGACCTCTATATAACTGCATTCACACGTTTCACTGACCTCTATATAACTGCGTTTCTCTTCTTTTCTTTATTTTCTTTTGTTGTACATCTTTTTTTCTCCTTATCTGAACAAACATATAAACGCAACATGCCACAATTTCAAAGATTTTACTAAGTTACAGTTCATATAAGGAAATCAGTCCATTGAAATAAGTTCATTAGGCCCTAATCTATGGATTTCACGACTGGGAATGCAGATATGCATCTGTTGGTAAAAAAAAAATTTTGTGGCGTGGATCAGAAAACCAGCCAGTATCTGGTGTGACCATCATTTGCCTCATGCAGCGTGACAACTCCTTCACATAGAGTTGATCAGGCTGCTGATTGTGGCTTGTGGAATGTTATCCCACTCCTCTTCAATGGCTGTGCAAACTTGCTGGATATTGGTGGGAACTGGAACGCTCTGTCGTACACGTCGATCCAGAGCTTCCCAAACATGCTCAATGGGTGACATATCTGGCTTCTTGATATGCCACACCTGTCAGGTGGATGGATTATCTTTGCAAAGGAGAAATGCTCACTAACAGGAATGTAAGCAAATTTGTGCACAACAGTTTAGAGAAGTAAGCTTTTTGTGCCTATTGACATTTTCTGGGATCTTTAATTTCAGCTCATGAAACATGAGACCAAAACTTTCCATGTTGCGTTCATATTGTTGTTCAGTGTATATTATTACCTTTATTGCGTATGGTTGGGAAAGACCTTGCAAGCATTTCACTGTACTGTTTTACACCTGCTGTATCTTGTGCATGTAACAATACATCTTTAAATGTGTGTGAACTCGTGCAAATGCCTACACGTGCACATGTGTGTGTGCACGATCCTCTCTTCCTGCACTCTGTCTTGAACTCTGCGTGACACAGGGGTATTGCAGGGTCATTATGTCTATTTGTGAGGATAAATGACACTGCTCTGCTCTAAGAGAATTACATAGAGGATGTTCCCTGGAGTAGTCCTCAGTGATCACTCATAGTTACTCTGTGTTCTTTACAGGCCCTCCATGGCCATCTATGGCCAACTTCTGGTCTATAAGGTGTGTTTAATGGGTCCTAGTCACCATCTCCGTTATAGGCCTTTCTTAGATACTGAGAGAAAGGGGAGAGAGGGAATAGGAGTGATGATAAGAGGAGAAGAGAAAAGAGGAGAGGAGGTATATGACTTCATCTGGGTAGCAGTTTTTTCTCTCTGCATCTCTTTCCCTATGTGTAAATTATCAGCTCTCTCTTCCTCTCCCTCCTTCCCTCCCCCTCTCCCTTTCTCTCTTGCCCCTCTCCTTCACTCCCTCCCTCTCCCTCCTTCCTTTCTACCCCTCCACCTCCCCCTATCTCTCAGTGATGTTTGTATAACTCAGGGTGGATGCAGGAGACCACACAGCAGGTGAACCCTGTCTAATACTCCACTGTACCATCTGCTGTTGGACCTCTCCGCCAACCCGCTCTGCCTTCCATGACGCCCCATCAAAGTCTGACACACCCATCAGTCAAAACCAGGAGAGAGCAGTCAAAAGAGAAAGAAGCATATTAAGGGAAAAATAAACAACTTTCCGCCACTCTAAGGTCTTGATAGGGAGCGAGGAACACATTCAATTAGCACGCTGTTAACCACAGGAAATGATTTCTGTCAAAACTGTCCTTACTGCAATTAGGCTATGTTAATCATGTATTTCATTAAGCAAAGTGGATTAGGGGTTGTGTTGGTGAAATCATGCAGGGGCCTGCTGGAGGATCAGCTATAGAGGACAGAGAGGATGGCAGGCATGTAGGGTTGGACTGATGTCTCTGTCACTTGTCAGTCACACTGTTCTACACCCTGTCATGCGCTTACAAATACTGTGGTTTTACCCATCCAGGGGTCATTGCACTCATTTATATTTACAATTGTTTGTTTGTCTACATTTTACTAGCTGATGCTACTGTACTGCGACTGTACTGTATGTACCTATATTGGACTAAATTGAATCGAGGTCAAATGAATTAAGGGGGGCATACATCCATGAGTGAGACGTTTCATGTACACGTCCTCTTATTTCAGCCAGTCCAGTTCATTACCAGGTGAAAACAACAGCACAGAATGCAGAGCACATTTCCCATCTCTATCTCCCACACACTCTCTCTCCATCCCTTTCTCCCTCATCCCTCTCTCCCTCAAATTCTCTCCCCCTCTTTCTCTGATGTTTTATTTGATATCCCACAATAAAGCCTCCCTTTGAACTGCCATCAATTGTGTATGGATTTTCCCTCCAAGGAGGAGAAGCAGAGAGCTGTCTGAAAGGCCTCCAGTCCCCCAGGCTGTCTGCCCGGCTTCATATTGATGCAGAACACCACTGCCATCCTCATTGCTGGATCAATCAGTCACGTCACTGTTGTTTTATGGCAAGGGCCACTTCACAGAGGAGCAGTCTGAGAACATGACCACTTGGTTTGCTGAGGGTTGCTGAAAACGCTAGAGGAGGAAAAGGAGGGAGGATTCAGATTCCAAACTTGCCATATAATTGTTGTGTATGTCTGTCTCTGTCTGTCTGTCTGTCTGTCTCTGTCTCTCTCTATATATATATATATATATATATATATATATATATATATATATATATATATATATATATATGTATATGTGTGTTGGTCGCCCAGGCCTGGTTTAGCCTAGGCTACAGCTTGCAATGGTAAAACACTAAGCGTTAACACATCAGACACCACAGGATGTCCTGACCTTACCTTGTGATACTGCCTACCTACATACATACCCCCTCTCTTTGGTCACATCGCCTGGGGGACTGCAGGCACAGCTGTGGGGGAGCATCTCACTCACTGTGTGTGTGTGTGTGTGCGTGTGTGTGTGTGTGTGTGTGCGTGTGTGTGTGTGTGTGTGTGTGTGTGTGTGTGTGTGTGTGTGTGTGTGTGTGTGTGTGTGTGTGTGTGCGCATGTGTGTGTGTGTGTGTGCGTGCGCATGTGTGTGTGTGCGTGCGCATGTGTGTGTGTGTGTGCATGTGCATTCTCTGCCTGGGAGAGTTGCAGCAGAGTGAACATGGCAGAGGAGAGCGGACACCAGAGCCCCTCACTATAGCCATCACTCATACTCTCTCACTGCTGAACTCTGCGTGACCTTCCCCTTCTCTCCTCTGGAAGGAACAGTTCACTATTTGGCACCTCAGTGTTTCACCTTAAAGTGACAGAAACCTATTTTCTCTACAATCCCTTTTTAATCAGCTTGAACCCTGTTTAAGGATTGGGATTGAAACAACTACCTGTAAAGATGAACGAACAGTAATTTGGTTCCTTTGTCTAGCTATGTGTTGTCCTCTTCCCCAATCCCTGTAATTTCTCTCCCTGACAGAAGGCAATAGTTGCCTGGAGGAGGGTCAGGACACCAGTTGGCATGAATAGACACATTTTTGTCCCAGCTCCAACTTTCTCTGCTCTGTGTGCCTGCCTCCCTCCACTCACTGTAACATCTCACTTTTTCCCTCCCCGCTGCCCTCTAAGTCACAGCAGTCATTCTTTACATTTACTGGCAGCTCTCTGTGACTCAACAATGAATAGAAGACATTATGCCAAAGCACAAACATGTATAAAGCTGTTCTTTAGAGTGACATTTAAAACAACAGATAGGTCTATAGATCTATAATTGTATTGATTTGTAAACTCAGAATGACTGGATGCAATGACCTGAGAAAGTAGCTTGAAGCCGTTCTATCTTCATGTGGCTACTTCAGAATATATTACATTTCCATTGGGCGGAGTGAATAAAATTGGCTTATTCTGGTAATAGCTTGAGGTGATATATATATATATATATGTAAAATAAAAGAGAGAGAGAAAGAGGGAGTGAGAGAGAGAAAGAGAGAAAGAGAGAGAAAGAGAGAGAGAGAACGAGAGAGATATTAAACTTGACCTGAGGGGACAGAGTTGAATGGAAACCAGAGTCTGGACACACATCACTTTGAATCTGATTTGTATTGGTGAAAGTGACTCATGGCCAGCTGAAGTGTTATTAGGGAAACTCAGAAGGAGAAAACAAAGACATTAAGGCAGAGAAGGGAGGAGGGGGAGTGACAAACTTGATCCCCTCTAAAGTTAAAAGCCTTGTCCACACAAACATTCAAATAAACAGTGCCTTCAGAAAGTATTCATACCCCTTGATTTATTCCACATTTTGTTGTGTTACAGCTTGAATTTGAAATGTATTCAATTTAAAAAAAAAATATCACTGACCTATACACAATACCCCTTTTTGTCAAAGTGGAATCATTTATTAAAGATTGAAAGCTGAAATGTATTGAGTCAATAAGTATTCAACCTCTTTGTTATGGCAAGCCTAAATAAGTTCAGAAGTAAAAATGTGCTTAACAAGTCACATAAGTTGCATGGACTCACTCTGTGTGCAATAATAGTGTTTAACATGATTTTTGATTGCCTTCTTTAAAAATTATACAATTATCTGTAAGGTCCCTCAGTCGAGCAGTGAATTTCAAACACAGATTCAACCACAAAGACCAAAGCCTCGGAATGAAGGGCACCTATTGGAAAGATGGGTAAAATAAAAAATCTGACATTGACTATCCCTTTGAGCGTGGTAAAGTTATTAATTACACTTTGGATTGTGTATCAATACACAAAGATAGAGGCGTCTGTCCTAACTCAGTTGCCGGAGAGGAAGGAAACCGTTCAGGGTTTCATCATGAGGCCAATGGTGACTTTAAAATAGTTACAGAGTTTAATGGCTGAGGATGGGTCAACAGTGTAGTTATTCCACAATACTAACCTAATTGACAGAGTGAAAAGGAAGTTTTTTCAGAATACAAATATTCCAAAACATGCACCCTGGTTGCAACAAGGCACTGAAGTAATACTGCAAAGAATTTGACAAAGCAATTCACTTTTTGTAATGATTACAAATCCAATACAACACATTACTGAGCACAACTCTCCATATTTTCAAGCATAGTGATGGCTGCATCATGTTAATGGTATGCTTCTAATCCTTTGGGACTGGGAAGTTTTTCAGGGGAAAAAACAAACGATATGGAGCTAAGCAGAGGCAAAATCCTAGTGGAAAGCCTGGTTCTGTCTGCTTTTCACCAGACACTGGGAGATTAATTCACATTTCATCAGGACGGTAACATAAAACACAAGGCCAAATCTACACTGGAGTTGCTTACCAAGAAGACAGTGAATGTTCCTGAGTGGACAAGTTACAGACTGACTTAAATCTACTTAAGAATATACGGCAAGACCTGAAAATTGTTGTCTAGCAATGATAAACGACCAATTTGACAGAGCTTGAAGAATTTTGAATAGAATAATGGGCAAATGTGGCACAATCCAGGTGTGGAAGGCTCTTAGAGACTCACACAGAAATACTCACAGCTGTATTCGCTGGCAAAGGTGCTTCTACAAAGTGTTGACGCAAGGGGTTGAATACTTATGTAAATGAGATATTTAATTTTCAATACATTTTCAAAAATGTCTAAAAACATGTTTTCACTTCATGGGGTTATTGTGTGTAGATGGGTAAAGTAAACTCTAGCTGTAACACAACAAAATGTGGAATAAGTCAAGAGGTATTATAAGGGTACAAGGCAAGGCCCAGATGCAGACACGGGAGGCAGATGGTTTGAGTCTTTGATATTTATTATAATCCGAAACGGGTAGGCAAGAGAATGTTAGTGGACAGACAAATGGTCAAAACCAGTTCAGAGTCCAGGAGGTACAGTGTGGCAGGCAGGTTTGAGGTCAAGGCAGGCAGAATGGTCAGGCAGGTGGGTACAGAATCCAGAAACAGGCAAGGGTCAAACTGGGAGGACTAGAAAAATGGGATAGAAAAAGCAGGAGCACGGGAAAAACACGCTGGTTGACTTGAACATACAAGACAAAGTTGCAAAGAGAGACAGGAAACACAGAGATAAATACACCGGGGAAAATAAGTGACACCTGGAAGGGGTGGGGACAATCACAAGGACAGGTTGAACAGATCAGGGCGTGACAGGTATGAATACTTCTTAAGGCAGTCTATGTGTTCAATTTGCCTACTTAAAAGCTGCGACCTACTCTTGTTTATCTAGGAGGGGGATCTGGGTACAAATACATAAAACATACATGATTTGGTATGTAATTGAAAGGCAATGATGTGAGAGTCCTCCCTTTATTGACTCACTATCATCTCTCAAATAAAGAGATACATTAGGCCAAGTAGATAACATATAACCATGTCCAGATAATACACAATGACTGTGGAGGCATAACATGGATACATACATACATGCAGTATTCCCTTCACACTCTGATGATAAGTAGGCATTGGGTTCGTGTGAATGGCTTTTTCTAGCCATCTCTCTCACCCAGACAGGCACTAGCCCTGGTACTGATCTTGACTGAATGGCTCTGCACTACAGTAATGACAGTCAGAAGGGATGGCTGGACGCGGAGACACATGTCTGTTCTGGGCTCTTCAAACGTCCACTCTAAACTCCCACTACGTGTGAATAAAGAGGACAGGAAGTGGCAGTTTGGCAGCTCCAACCAGGAGTGTCACTCTCAATTGCATCCCGTGCCAACTCCAGACACGTCGCATGGCCGAGGAGGTCACGGCGCTGGCTCCGCTCTCTTGCTGCTTCTTTCAGGCGCTCCGTCTCCTCGAGAGGTTGGCAACGCCACCTACACGACACCACGCATTCGGGAGGAGACAGACTGACATACGGAAGACGCAGAGGGAGACCGACGGCCCATTTTTGAAAGCTCTGATAAAACATGAGGATGTCTTGTTGGATTAGCCTGACGCACTGTGTCAAAATGTCTGCCGTGTCTAACCACTGTGTCTGGATTGCAGAGGAGAGAAAAGGATGTCCTGAGCTGGCCTTCTTACCTTCTCTGTCCAGAAGCTGAATCCTCATCCTAAAGGATGACGTTTTCAGATGGAAAAAATACATTCTCAGTCTAGCTAAAAAAAGCTATTTTTTTAGCTTTAAGGAGTGACTTGACTTATCCAAATATTGGTCTCTGTATGCTCTCTCTGTCTCTGGTATACGTTAATGTCAAGATACTGTAAATGTTCATTTTACAGAATTTGTAAGGCCTCTTTTGTTTATACATGTCTATCTTTGACCCATATAAATCTTGTATGCATCTGTGCAGTAGGCTACAATGTGTGTGTGGAGGGAATAAAAGCCACAACATACTGTAAACACATGCCAACAGCATCCCATTGTTGAACTGTAACCCAAACTGTTACCTGCTAAAATGCTTCATAATACAGAGGCTCAAGAATGAGGATTTCAGATTCACAGCTCCATGTGTAAATGGTCTCAAACAGCGTATGATTCTTGAACGTAATAATCCCTTGGCAAATAGAAGGCTTGATAAATTCAAGTAACGCTTTATTAGGATAGTCTGTAGAGCATCTACAGATGGACTATCTACAGTAAACATGTCAACTATCTACGAACCCTAACCATAGCCCTTAACCCTTCTCCTAACCCTAAACTTAACCCTAGTCCTAAACTTTATTTTAAACTTAACCCTAAATGTAACTTTAGCAAGCAGTTGCATATCAACAGATAGTTTGTTGATAGTATGACCATTTGCAGATGGATAATCCGGACTATCCAAATATAGTGTGGCCTAAACTGATTTAGATTTGGGCCAAATCATTCATTTGCTTTCACACTAATGAAACTTGATCAGAGCCTGTCCAAACCATAATGACAGTTGAGATTCATTTTGTCAGCCTTGTAATCATACCTTATTGATGTGGTTGCTCTGAAATGGCACATTGGAAAAAGCAGTCACCACTACAGGCAACAGTTTCATATAGTGGCCATGTCACTGGACATTCAATTCTATTCTGTAATGTGGACCTGTTGCAATAATTGTTTTACACACGCACACACACACACACACACACACACACACACACACACACACACACACACACACACACACACACACACACACACACACACACACACACACACACACACACACACACACACACACACACAGGTGTGCTTGCATTAAGCTGATTTATGGAAGGGTAATGCAATTATTCCTATGCCTTAGCTGGAGGGTATTTTTATCCACAAAAACTCATCAGAAAAACATGATAACAAATCAAAAGTGATTTACCAGATAGTTTAATAAAGGTGGCATCAGAGGTATCTATCAGAGGGGTGGCAGAGTGTGGACGTGGTGCCATGTGGGCAGCGTGGTGCCAGCCAGGCGAGGTGCCAGTCGGTCCGAGATGTATCCTCCATGCCAGCGCCCTGAGGGGGTGTCCTCATCACAAGGACAGGGAGGTCGTTAGGACCAGCTGTACTAAATCACCCCCCCCCCCCACAGGCCCACTGACTGTCATAGTCGACAGGGCAGGAGAACACAAAGACAGAGCCTGCATCCCAATAATCTGTCATTTCTCAGTGTTTACTTCCCTTCGTGGATTTGAAAAGAAATGACTGGTATAAGTAATATGGTGGAAAGTCCCTACTGTAACTACTTTTAAAATTGTGGTAAGCAGTGTACAAGAGGACGCTTCAGAAAGGACAGATTATTGGGATGCATGGAGGGAGGGAGAGCTACAGAGCAATGTGCAGGGTGAGTCAGTGGACTCGTCAGAGGTTTGGATCGCAGACTCTAAGATATGACTCTAAGATATGATATCTCCAGTTTTTGAAAGCTCAGAGTATCAACAAAGCTTTAAATCGAGTGATTTATATGCCTTAAATGCATTCTAGGCTTTCGCACATTGTTTACTTTCCAGTGCGAAGTAAACAATGCCAGCCATTATCTAGATGTATTGTTCATGTTTCTTCCAGTGCCTCTCTAAAAAAGACAGCATGGTGAGCGGAGGTAGATTTTCCATTCAGTCAGCACTTCTGTACTGCTGGAGAGATTTCTTAAGGTACCACTTAATGTGCTAGGAGACAGGATCTAATGGATTGATACACAGGTTTTGACATGCTATTTGAGCATGGAGCTCACTATGATTGGTAATGTCATTGTGCATTAAACTAACGATATAAAGAGTAGTGCCCTGAGAAGAGTGTCTTTAGTAAATCTGTCAGATATCAGAGCAAAATGCTTCTGACAGCTATCTCAGGATGGAGGTGTCGTGCCGGGCCTCACTGCAACTCAGCAGCATGAAACCCTTCCCGCCAGTCACAGGAAATTTGTTACATCTGATTTTTTTTCTCGTTCATCTCCTTGGCTTGTCCTTTAGGATAACTCATGTAATACGCTAAATCAGGACTTTTTAACATTTTCAGGTAAAGCAAAGGGTTAGGTGTTACAAAGGGTTATGTGTAGTAAGAGACAGGCCGTTGACCATGACACCGGCTGTCATCATAGGATGTGTTGATCCCTTTCTTTCAGAGGACACAGAGGTCAAGGGTCAAAGGTAAAGCCATCTCAGCACTACCCATGATTCCCTCTGTACTGTCATTAAGCATCATGTCACCTCGGATGGAGCGGCCGCAGTGGGAAGAGACTCAAAGATCAGAGTGGAGTATGCGATACAGCTGATAATCAAAGTCATCCGTAATCAGATTGGACATATGAGTTGTTGTGTCTTTCTCGTAAATCCATTGTTCTTGTCACCAAGTAATCGTAGGTCATCAATTTTATTTTCCAATGATTGAACGTTAGCAAGAAGAACGAATGGCAGTGGGAGTTTCTCGCTTGCCTCCGGATTCTCAGGAGGCTGCACGATCTGCAGCCCCTTTTCCGGCGTCTTTTCTTCATGCCAAAGGATCTGGGCCTGTTCCAGTAAAAGTGTTTACTCACCACGGACTGGAAGAAACTTTTTCCTTTAACGAGTCCGACGAGAAGGATATCCTGCTTTCACTGGCCCAGACCATCCTACCAACGGGACATTAAAAACTCTAACATGTTCCCTTGAGACATGGCTGAACGAAGATACGGGCAATATAGAGCTAGCGAGATTTTCCATGCACCGGCAGAACAGAGACGCTACCTCTGGTAAGACCAGGGGTGGTGGTGTGTGTCTATTTGTCAATAACGGCTGGTGCACGATGTCTAATATTAAAGAAGTCTTGAGGTATTGCTCGTCTGAGGTAGAGTACCTTATGATAAGCTGTAGACCACACTACCTACCAAGAGAGTTCTCATCTGTATTATTTGTAGCCGTCTATTTACCACAACAGAACGAAGATGGCACTAAGACTGCTCTCAACCAACTCTATAAGGCCATAAGCAAAGAAGAAAATGCTTTCCCAGAAGCGGTGCTCCTAGTGGCCGGGGACTTTAATGCAGGCAAACTTAAATCAGTTTTACCTCATTTTTACCAGCATGTCACATGTGCAGCCAGGGGGGGGGGGAACTCCTAGACCACCTTTACTCCACACACAGAGATGCATACAAAGTTCTCCCCCACCCCCCATTTGGAAAATCAGACCATAATTATAACCTCCTGATTCCTGCTTACAAGCAAAAACTAAAGCAGGTAGTAGCAGTGACTTGCTCAATACGGAAGTTGTCAGATGACGCGGATACTACACTACAGGACTGTTGTGCTACCACAGACTGGAAATATGTTCCGGGATTCATCCAATGGCATTGAGGAGAACACCACCTCAGTCATCGGCTTCATCAATAAGTGCATTGACGACATCGTCCCCACAGTGACTGTACGTACATATCCCAACCAGAAGCCATGGATTACAGGCAACATCCGCATCGAGCTAAATACTAGAGCTGCCACTTTCAAGGAGCGGGACACTAATCCAGACGCTCATAAGAATTCCCGCTATGCCCTCAGACTAACCATCAAACAAGCAAAGCGTCATTACAGGTTTAAGATTGATGAGATGAGCTAAATGCCTTTTATTAACACTGAAGCATGCACGAGAGCACCAGCTGTTCTGGATGACTGTGTGATAACGCTCTTGGTAGCCGATGTGAACAAAACCTTTAAATAGGTCAACATTCACAAAGCCGCTTGGCCAGACGGATTACCAGGACGTGTACTCAAAGCATGCACGGACCAACTGGCAAGTGTCTTATCTGACATTTTCAACCTCTCTCTGACCGAGTCTGTAATACCTAGATGTTTCAAGCAGACCACCATAGTCTGTGCCCAAGGAAGCGAAGGTAACCTGCCTAAATGATTACCGCCCCGTGGCACTCATGTCGGTAGCCATGAAGTTCTTTGAAATAGCTGGTCATGGCTCACATCAACAGCATCCTCCCGGACACCATAGACCCACTCCAATTCGCATACCACCCCAACAGATCCACAGATGACGCAATCTCAATCGCACTCCACACTGCCCTTTCTCACCTGGACAAAAGGAACACCTATGTGAGAATGCTGTTCATTGACTACAGCTGAGCGTTCAACACCATAGTGCCCACTATAGCTCATTACTAAGCTAAGGACCCTGGGACTAAACACCTCCCTCTGCAACTGGATCCTGAACTTCCTGACGGGCTGCCCCCAAGTGGCCAACATCATGTCTGCCACGCTGATCCTTAACACTGGGGCGTTTCAGGGTTGTGTACTTAGTCCCCTCCTGTATTCCCTGTTCACCCACAACTGCGTGGCCAAACACGACTCCAACACCATCATTCAGTTTGCTGACGACACAAGAGTGGTAGGCCTGATCACCGACAACGATGTGACAGCCTATACGGAGGAGGTCAGAGAACTGGCAGTGTGGTGCCAGGACAACAACCTCTCCCTCAATGTGAGCAAGACAAAGGAGCTGGTCGTGGACTACAGGAAAAAGCGGGCCGAACAGGCCCCCATTAACATCGACGGGGCTGTAGTGGAGTGGGTCGAAGAGATTTAAGTACCTGGTGTCCACATCACCAACGAACTATCATGGTCCAAACATACCAAGGGCATGACAAAACCTTTTCCTCCTCAGGAGACTGAAAAGATTTGGCATGGGTCCCCAGATCCTCAAACGGTTGCATCACCGCCTGGTATGGCAACTGTTCGGCATCTGACCGTAAGGCACTACAGAGGGAAGTGTGAATGGCCCAGTACATCACTAGGGCCAAGCTTCCTGCCACCCAGGACCTATATAATAAGCGGTGTCAGAGGAAAGCCCATAAAATTGTCAGAGACTCCAGTCACCCAAGTTATAGACTGTCCTCTCTGCTACCGCACGGCAAGTGGTACCGGAGCGCCAAGTCTACGACCAAAAGGCTCCTCAACAGCTTCTACCCCCAAGCCATAAGACTGTTGAACAACTCATAAAATAGCCGGACAATTAACATTGACCTCCCCCTTTTGTACACTGCTGCTACTCGCTGTTTGTTTGTTAGCTATGCATAGTCACTTCTCCACCATCTACATGTACAGATTACCTCAACTAGCCTGTACCCCCGCCCACTAACTCGGTACCGATGCCCCCTGTATATAGCCTCGCTCTTGTTATTCTTATTGTGTTACTTTTAATTATTACTTTTTATGTCAGGATACTTGGTAAATATCTTCTTAACTCTTCTTGAACTGCTCTGTTGGTTAAGGGCTTGTAAGTAAGCATTTCACTGCACATGTGACAAATAAAGTTGGATTTGATTTGAATCAGTCCCTCCAGGACTCCTTTTTTTAACCAACAGTCCACTCCATATTATGTGACGGCTTTTGCAAATGTGACCAATCACTGCACTATTTCCGCATAAAACAGTAAAATCGCAATGTTATCACATAAAACGGACCCATCTCCGCAATACAAACAGAGGGCTTGCAATTTCAACCAACCACCTCACATTTACCGCGCCTTTTTGCAATGAATTTGACAAAATCATTGCATATTGCCATGCAAAATGTCAGAATTGCCCAGTAACATCAAGCATTTTTGCTTGCAAATCTCACAAAAGATCCCTGCAAAATCCTGAAGGGACTGATATAAATATTTTATTGTTACTTGGCCCAGATAATAACAACACATTCATTGAATCAATGGCCCACAATGTAATTGGTTTCAAGAATGATTTAGACATAGTTTTATCTCTATGGATTTAGACATGCATATATACAGAAATATACACCAAGTATTTTACACTATCACTAGCATTTTGAGACCGGTGCAGTGTATCCATGGCTCGATCCAAATCAACCCCCTGAAACAATGGCAGCCATTTTGTTTTCCTAAAACACTGAGCTGTCTGCCCTGTCAGTCAGCCTCTCTGTTCAGATTGGTGTGATGGCTCTGATGCTCTTCTTTCATTAGTCTGGGCCTGTCTGTCCGCCACACTAACACAAATCACATTGACATTCTAACTCGTCAGATACACACAGAGCAATTTAACTGATATTCATTAGAGAGATGACAAGAGCTGATGGGCCTCTCTGGAGGAGGAGAGGGGACTCATTTCTCCCTCTCTATCTCTCCACCCGCCTGCACGACGCTGAGTGACTTTGTTTTGGGATCAGTGAGGCGTGGCATCGGCTATCCCTTTCCTCGGCTCGGGTATCCTCGAGACAAAGAGACATCTCATCTGAATTACTTTCTACAATATAAAACCATCTAGAATCATTCTCCTCAATCTCCTGACATCTCCTGAAATGTCGCTTTTCAAGGGCTAAGGCAGTTGCTTAGCCTACCTAACGGTCTGTATTAATGCTCATTCAAACAGAAGTCCAATCATTTAGGACTTTCTCCTCAAGCCCCTCATTAACCCCCATAGTGTCAACTATCTTATCTTCGCCACAAAATCTTAGCCGTGTTCCCCAAGAAGTCAATACGATTCACTCACCCATCAATTCCTAAGGCATTAGCAACAAACACTTAGATTCAGGGCTATACCTTTAAGTCACAGAATACTGTATACATGTTCATGTCCTCAGTCGTATGTTCTGCACAACAGTGTTGTCAGCTGAACTATACTATAATCAATGTCGTGTTACGCCCCATCTTTCAATGGTCAGTCTTTATTAGCTATAGACTTTACTCAGCTAGTCTGAAGTGACTGCTCACAAGGTCCCCATGCAACGTTATCACAACATATTCCAAAAGTCTGAGGCGGTAATGAGTTTGTGTGAGAAGACAGGTTCAGGACAGTGTGTGTTAATGTGTTCTCGGATGAGAGGAACTGAAGCGAGAGGAGATTTAAAAGAGTAAATGGTGTGTTGCTTGAGCAGACTTTCCTCTGTGAGTGAGGAGAGAGAACAGGGGGTTAGTCTGGGCAACTGCATCACTCACCATAGTAACCAACCAACTCAAAGTCAGATCACTCAGTTTAGACAATGTAGCATTGTATCGGAATTAAAAATATATTTTAAAAAATTATACAAAAGGCATTTGAGGAAGGCCCAAAAAATGGTCAAACACTCCAGTCACCCAAGTCATAGACTGTTCTCTCTGCTACCACACGGCGAGCAGTACCGGAGGACCAAGTCTAGGTCCAAAAGGCTCCTTAACAGCTTCTACCCCCAAGCCATAACACTGCTGAACAATTTATCAAATGCCGCCCGGACTATTTACATTGACCCCCTTTGTTTTTACACTGCTGCTACTTTCGGTTTATTATCTATGCGTAGTCACTTGACAAATTACCTCAACGAACCTGTACCCACCGCACATTGACTTGTGTTCCGGTACCCCCTGTATATAGCCTTATGTCATTTTCTTGTTACGTTTTGATATTTTTGTAAGTAAGCGGTTCACAGTAAGGTCTACCTGTTGTATTCTGCGCATGTGACATTGTTTTGATACCATAATAACAAACTCTGCATTCATTTGGTAACAGTGTGTGTATATTCACTTTATTCATGGCCTCAAGGATGTAGTGTGACCTAGCAGTTAGTCTGTTGTAAATTACAGTACCTCATGAGACAGAATAGGAGTTTGTTTCATGTCCTAGCTGTTTAGGGATGCAACTGCTAAGTGTAAGTCTGGCTGTGAGGATCATCTGTATGTCTGCCATGACCATTAACCAGTGATGTCCCAGCTCCTGTGCCCCTAGCTGCCTCATGGTAATGACATTGACGCCTGGTAGTAATCAGCCCACTCAGCCTGCTGTTGCTCTCTCCTCCAGTGGCTTGTTTCAGGAACATCTGGTGGTTGACATGCAGCACACAGCACCTGGCAGACTCCTCAGTGCAACACACCCTGCTCTTAGCTCGCACATGCAGCTTGGTTGGCCTGCGCAGACCATACAGTCTACTACACAGATCTGAAGGCTCTGCCTGCAGTAACTAACAGTGTTGTTGTGGATGCAGACTAGTTTCTGTAGTGCGTTTTGGGACTGGGTAAGAGAATAAATTAAGGTGTTAAAAGCATTTGTGATATTTGAAGAAACAACAGTTGCGTGAAGCAATTTAAGTCAATTTAATAATAGAAGCCACAGGGCATGAACAACGTTCCATTTGATATATTTTGTTTTATCAAATAACATTTAGAAAACTATTGTGCAAAACATATTCATGTTAGTCTTCTTCAAAGGCTCTGCACCAGTGGATAGTCATAGTCCTCTTAAATGAGGAAATATAACAAGTATGCATAACAGCAAGTGGTAAGCCTATATACTGTATGTACATTTCTACATAGACCTGGATTTTGAGGTCCCCTGACTTGATGATAAGCAATGTGGCAGATTTGACATATCTGCAACACAAACTGTATATAAAAATCATATAAAATGTGATGTAAGACTACATACTATGTTGTCAATTCATTTGGCAAATTCTCAGAAAGAGCAACTCCCACATTCTTGCCAGATGTCTTACATTAAAAATGGACCAACTAAAAACTGACGCACCAAATTTGTTTTGAACTGTTAACTTGTCAATGCATACATGCAGTTCAACAAATGTATAGAAACTTCACAAAATAAATACCTGAAATGACTATACTTTCCAAAAGGGAGAGTTTACCCAAAACACAAAATGACTTAAATGTTTCCTAACCTCAGCGAAGAAAACAATCTGTGTGTATCGTGGTCCTTCCTGGTCAATAGACAACTTACGGTAAAAGGTAAAGAAACATGGAACTTTGCAATTTGAGGAAACTATCCCTTTGAAAGCTGAATATTCATGACCTATATCTTCAACATATGAAATTAATGTCTTTTGAAAGAGAAAAATACAGATAAGCAAAGGCCATGGAAGTAAATACCATGTGCTGACACTTAACAGTAGTTAATGGCATCATTGTGCATTTTTGTCACACACTTCATTTGTTTTCTTTTTTCCTTTATAAATTCTCTTCTTTTTTTTACAGCGTATATTCCAGTATGTCCAATGCTGGCAGCACTCAAGTGTTTCGATAATGTAATGACAATTCTACTTGTGTTTCTCCATCTCAGAGACATACAGCAGGTGGTCCTCCGGGGACATCCCGTGGCTCTTACTGAGGTGGAGCTTGATGGCATGCTTACTGGCAAACTTACGGATACACAGCTGGCACCGGTACACAGTCCCACTGGCCTCCTCCAGTGACTGGGAGGAGGGTGGAGAAGAGAGGAGGAAGGGGTCCGGTTGGGGCAGTTTATCAGACCCACCCTTCAAGGAGTCCCTCAGGGTCTGTTTGGGGGAGAGCTTGGCCAGGTCCTTCAGTCTGAAGCCCAGGTGGGCCTCAAGGTGGCAAATGTAGGCAGTGGGGGTCCGGATCTGTGAAGCACACTCGCTGCAGAAGAACACTGGGTGGCCCGAGTCCAGGTTCTTGAGGAACTTGGTCCGGCCAGTCCTCCTAAGCTGGTACTTGACATTGGCCAGCCAGTGGCTGATGGTAGTCATGGAAAGGCCAGTGAAACGGGACACGTGCATCCTCTCCTGGGGGCTCAGGTCAGACATGATGTACTTCCCCTCGGTCGTCTGCCTGAGGCTGGAGGAGAACTGGGCCTGCAGGAGGATCAGGTGCTGGGGGTTCCAGTTGGACTGACGCCCCTTCCTCTTATTGGCCATGGACCCCTCAGCATCCTCTGCGGTGGTGGAGCCCACCATGTCTGTGACCCGCTCTGTGATCCTGGTCCGTGAGGGAGGCATGGAGATGTGGTGTGCTGATTGTGTCAGGTTCCTCAACATGTCGGAGATGTCCGACAGGGCGTTTTCATGGTGAGGGCTGCTGGATGTGAAGGGAGAGACCACGGTCATTTTAGCAGGGATCACCATTGAGGAAGGGGAGATAGAAGAGGCTGTTGAGGAGGGAGTCAGAGGAGCAGAGCCAATAGAACCACCTCGATCACTCTTCCCTTTGGTCAGGTCCATGGGCTGGTCATCACTGGACTGACAGACACTACTACGAGCCGCGGGCACTGGGTGTTTTTTGTTGTGCGTGGGGGGAGCGGCCACGGCGGCCCTCTCGGCCATAGTCTGGCTCAGCCTGGACATCAGACTGAGAGGGTCCTGGCTGGGCAGGGTGGGCTTGGCTGCTTTCCCCAGGTGGATATTCATCACAGACTGAAGGGCACTTAAAGGGTTAACAAAGGGCTGCTCCAGAGGGTTGTGGCCTGTTATGAAGGCTGTGCTGCAGCTCAAAGCGGAGGCAGGCGATTGGATCATTTCTCTCATGCACTCTCTCTCGGACAGTGAGACCCTGTCGCTATGGCTACCTCTGTTGCTGCTAGCCAGGGTCACTGACCTCCACTCTCGGGGTGAGTCTGCTCCAGTGGATTCCCACCCCTCACTGCTATAGGGTGAGAGGTTCACCTCTTTCTTGGGGGACACCTCGCTCTTTACCCTCCTCTCCACTTTGGCCACTTTCTCTGTCACCTTCTTCACCAGCTCCTCCATGGCCTGGAAGTTGTTGAGGTGGGGGAGGGCAGAGCTCTGACTATCGGGTGGGAAGATCGGAGACTGGGACATGCTGAGGGAGGAAAGCCCCCCCTCCCCTCCACTGAACAGGTACTTGACAGGGGAGCTCTTCTCAGGGCTACCCTGGGGCATATTCAGGGAGTTGGGGAACTGATAGGCAGCGTGGATACTGGGGTATCCCCCCCAGCTGGGGTTACCACTCTGGGCTTTGTTGATCGCTGATGTCACCGTGTTCTCCAGGGACTTGAGGATGTCGAAGCCGCCTTTGGGGCTCTCTTTCAGGTCCTCCTCAGTCAGATAGTTATACTTGGTGGAGATGTCAAACTTCTCCTCCACCTCATCATCATCGTCCCCGTTCAACACCTGCTTGTCATGGCTAACCATGTCCTGAGTAAACTCTTCCTCCATCTCCTCTTTCTTAATGTCTTTGAGGGGAGGGGAGATAGCTCGGGGTGATACGGCAGAGGGTGGAGGAGGGGAGAATGTAGAAGGAGCTAATGGGATAGATTGAACCTGCTCCTCATTGGTGGGCGTGGCCTGTACAGGGCTGGGGGACGTGGCCTCTGGGACTGGCCTACCTCTCTTACTAGGGGGGTTGCCGTTGGTGACCCTGAGGAAGTGACCTGTCACCATCATGTGGGCGGTCAGCTCCTGCAATGTATTGTGGGAACTCCCGCACTCCATGCACTTGAGGATCTGGGACTTGCGAGATTCGAACTGCCATGTATAGCTGGCGCCGTTCTGGTGGCCAAAGCGGTTGTTGGGGGTGATGTAGGGGTTGGAAGCCTTGTTGGATGGGATGTTGTGGTCACTACCTACAAAGGCTTTGGGTTTGGGGGTCACCTCTCTTGAGCGTGGGGAGCCAGGGAGGTCCAGGCTCCCAGAGAGTGGGCCTCTCTTCCTTGAGATCATTTTGGCTGCCACAGGGGCCAAGGGTTCCTTCAGAGGCACTTTCTGGTAGTGTTTGGTCTTGATCATGTGAACGCTCAGGTCCTGCAGGGACTCGAAGGAGTGGCCACAGTACATGCACTTCAACACCTTCGCGGCATCCTCCTTGCCCTCCAGCTCCAGCAGGGAGCGCTTGCGAGGCTTGGACCAGCGCCCCCTGGCCCCATTGGCTCCCCTATCGTGGTTGTCATCGCGGTAGTGACCCGTATCATTCATGTGCACAGTGAGGTCCACCAGGGTGTCGTAGGCAGCGCTGCAACCCTTGCAGCGAAATTTGCTGGCCCCGGTGAAGATGTTGCCGTACAGTCTGGGGTTCTGCCTGTGGAGCTGCACTGTGCTGAAGATACTGGGCTCTGAGGGAGGAGGGTTGTAGAGGCTCTGAGAGGCCTGCTGCTGCAGGGATTTAGCCACTGCGGACTGGTGCCAGTCATAACTACTGCTGCTGCAGCTACTGCTAGTGCTGCTAGTCCGCGGTGGCTTCTCCACGGGTGATGGTGTCTGTGTCAGGGCTGAGTTAAAGTTCAGGGGTGACCAATAGGAGTTTGTCAGGAAGCTGGAGTAGATTGCCTTCATCTGTTCCAGGGTGTCCTGCGCCAAGGGAGTGTCCAGGCCCAAGGGGGTCCCTACCCTCACCCCTGTGCCATTCAGAAGCTCTTTGGCAGGCCCCTCAGATTTGACTGAGGCGGTCTCAAAGTCTGACAGGGGGTCGCTGGCCTCGCTCACGTGTGATTCACTGTCCATCTCCTGAGCAGAGAGCTCAGCCCCAGCAATGGAGTCCTGGTCACCCAGTGGCTCTTTGGTGAGAAGGTCATTTTCTGAGCTCTCTACCTCCTCTGGAAAGTCCACATCCTCTTCTTCCACCTCCTCCTTCATCTCCTCTGGAGAGTAGGCTGGAGGGAAAACAGAAAAGAGAGTGAGTTATATTAAGGCCAGTGAACACAGTGTTAGTAGAACTACTGTAAAGAAAGTTTATCTTCTACAGGTGCCTGAGGTCTCGCAGGAATAAATGAGCCATCTGCGAGGGATCCGAGTTAAAGCCAAGTTGAGAAATGACAGTCATCCCATTTCACCTCATCAACCGTTAAGGTGTTATTTTCCTCCAAAGGCAAGCCAGTGTTTATATACTACCCCAGCCACATGTATAACTTACTGATGCTCCTTTCACCTTTACTTTGTTTATGGCCGGGAAAAATGTAATCTTGGCAAAAACATAATGTGCCATTTTATGTATCTCAGGGCACAACAGCTTGAAATGAAAGCTGAATCTGAAATTAATGAAGCCCAATCGCGCCGTGGCATTCTCCTCTGGGGTAATAAATGAGTTGGATCAACCTCCATCTGTCAGTTAATATGTGTGACGCCTCTTCATCTGCCTCTGTCTCCTTACATGCACATGCCATCCACATTAACAAGGAAGTTTCACTCATTACTAAAAAAGGGAAGCCGGATTTATGACGATAAGACTATATGGGTCCGCAATAAACCATTTAAAAAGCATTTATGAATTCTGTGTTAACTATTTGTTCATAATTACTCCCACATTAAGAAACTATTGACTAATCACTAGTAAAGCATTGTTGCAGTCCCTAAAGTGAGAGCCATTTATGGTTTATAAATGTTTTGAATGGCCACTCATTTCTCACAAAAAAAATGGGCATGCCATTGGTAGACATTCCTGTCAACACAGGATGTTTAAGGAAATACATACATACATACATACACACATATACACACACACACGTGTGAATAACTATCTTAATAACATTTACAAATGTGGGAGTAATGATTATTAAATGGTGTGTACACGGTTTGTAAATGTTTTATTATGGACCCTTAAAATAAAGTTACTGACTAGGTAAATATTAGAGTGACATTTTTCAATGTCATCTAGATTGAAGCCAGTCACAACAGATTATCAAG
Organism: Oncorhynchus kisutch; assembly: GCF_002021735.2. Lineage (NCBI taxonomy): Eukaryota > Metazoa > Chordata > Actinopteri > Salmoniformes > Salmonidae > Oncorhynchus > Oncorhynchus kisutch. The sequence continues at coordinate 38,425,932 of NC_034195.2, read as the reverse complement.
AGTGAAGTGGATTATGAGTATTGCAGATAGGACAGGAATGGTTTTTGTAGCAGTCTCCCTGTATGTCCCTACCAGGTGCTGGTGTTAGGAAAACACAGTTTCAGGACATCAGAGACATTTCCTCAGAGAGAAAGAACGGGAGAGAGAAAGACGGAGGGAAGAAGAGTGTGAGGTTGAGGAGGAGACAGCGGCAACACATAAGCGACCGGTCACTTTGCATGCGTGTGCCTTCAGCTCACCTTAGACAGGTGACTTGTTAGTGTGTGTGATGGGTGCCTGGCCCTGACAGATCACAGGGGACACAGACCCCTCCCGCAGTGCCCCCCTCCCGTCCTCAGAGATAGACGGTCCCCTGTAGTGACAGACTGCGTCACCAGCCTCCTCCCTGTGCCCCCTCCCTTTCTGTCCACTTCATTCTGGACTCAACTCCCCCACCCATCTCCAAAACAATGAGCAAAGATACTTGGAACATCTTGTATACTTATGACAGATATAGATGCAGATGAGCATACTGACTCGGCACACACTGATCCACCATCCCAAACACCCACCCATCCAACCAACCACCCACCAGCCATCCACCAGCCCAACCAACCACCAGCCCACCCACCCAACCGCCCATCCATCCAACCATCCATCCATCCAACCAACCGCCCGGCCATCCATCCATCCAACCAACAACCCATCCATCCATCCATCCAACAGCGGATCCATCCAACCAACCGCCCATCCATCCATCCATCCAACCAACCGCCCATCCAGCAATCCAACCACCCATCCATCCATCCATCCACCCAAGCACCCACCAGCCCTACCAAGCACCCACCAGCCATCCACCAGCCCAACCAACTGCCCAACCATCCAATCAACCAACCACCAGCCCAACCAACCAACCACCAGCCCACCCATCGAACCAACCGCCCACCCATCCATCCATCCATCCATCCAACAGCGGATCCATCCACCCATCCAACCGCCCACCCATCCAACAGCGGATCCATCCAACCAACCAACCAACAGCGGATCCATCCACGCATCCAACCAACCAACCGCCCACCCATCCAACCAACCGCCCACCCATCCATCCAACAGCGGATCCATCCATCCAACCGCCCACCCATCCATCCATCCATCCATCCAACAGCGGATCCATCCATCCACCCATCCAACCAACCAACCAACCGCCCACCCATCCATCCAACAGCGGATCCATCCATCCAACCACCAGCCAATCCATCCAACCGCCCACCCATCCATCCATCCATCCAACAGCGGATCCATCCATCCACCCACCCATCCAACCAACCAACCGCCCACCCATCCATCCAACAGCGGATCCATCCATCCAACCACCAGCCAATCCATCCATCCATCCAACCGCCCACCCATCCATCCAACAGCGGATCCATCCAACAGCGGATCCATCCATCCAACCACCAGCCCACCCATCCACCAGCCCACCCATCCAACCAACCACCAGCCCAACCATCCAACCATCCACCCACTCATCCAACCAACCACCAGCCCAACCAACCATCCACTCATCCAACCAACCACCAGCCCAACCAACCATCCAATCAACCACCAGCCCACCCATCCAATCAACCACCAGCCCACCCATCCAACCAACCACCCACCCAACCAACCACCAGCCCACCCATCCAATCAACCACCAGCCCACCCATCCAATCAACCACCAGCCCACCCAACCAACCACCCACCCAACCAACCACCAGCCCACCCATCCAATCAACCACCAGCCCACCCATCCAATCAACCACCAGCAGACCCATCCAATCAACCACCAGCCCACCCATCCAACCAACCACCAGCCCAACCATCCACCCACCCATCCAATCAACCACCAGCCCACCCATCCAATCAACCACCAGCCCACCCATCCAACCAACCACCAGCCCACCCATCCAACCAACCACCAGCCCAACCATCCACCCACCCATCCAACCACCAGCCCAGCCCACCCATCCAACCACCAGCCCACCCATCCAATCAACCACCAGCCCACCCATCCAACCAACCACCAGCCCACCCATCCAACCAACCACCAGCCCACCCATCCAACCAACCACCAGCCCAACCATCCACCCACTCATCCAACCAACCACCAGCCCACCCATCCAACCAACCACCAGCCCAACCATCCACCCACTCATCCAACCAACCACCAGCCCAACCATCCACCCACTCATCCAACCAACCACCAGCCCAACCATCCACCCACTCATCCAACCAACCACCAGCCCAACCAACCATCCACCCACCCATCCAACCACCAGCCCAGCCCATCCAACCACCAGCCCAGCCCACCCAACCACCAGCCCACCCAACCACCAGCCCACCCAACCACCAGCCCAGCCCACCCATCCAATCAACCACCAGCCCACCCATCCAACCAACCACCAGCCCACCCATCCAACCAACCACCAGCCCACCCATCCATCCAACCACCAGCCCACCCATCCATCCAACCACCAGCCCACCCATCCAACCAACCACCAGCCCACCCATCCAACCAACCACCAGCCCACCCATACTATCCACTTCAAATCCCACATCTTCAAATCCCACATCCCCTACACACAAAAACATCCAGTCTAAACAAAAAAAGTAATTGCTGGAATAACTCCCATTTCCAGTGCTAACAGCCAATCTCAGGGCAGGAAGCGGGTGGTGCTGGTCTGATGTGGGCCCTGGGGGTGGTGAGTGTCAGCAGGCAGGCAGCCCCACAGAGGGCCAGTCTAATGGGGACCTGACAGGTGTGGCCTAGTCTCCCATCCTGCCCGTAGATTTGGTTTGTCACTGGGTATCCATTAACTGCCAGTCTCTGCTGATCGCCTGCGACAGCTCTGATCAAAAGATGTCACCGGGCGCTGTGCGCCTGGCAGGGCCTGGCACAGCGCTCGTAAAGAGAGCCAAACAGGCTGTAAATAAGATGACATGATCACTTCCCTGGCCTCCCATGTCCTGGACACAATTATGATAATGTGAAAGGAGGAGGTAAATCGCTCACCGCTCGGCAGGGAAACCGGCAGGGAAGATATCTCGGTCATTTTTTCCCTCTCCTCTTCCGGATGGTGTTTGTGCGAGTGTCTCATTTGAAGGAGGAAATACAGTCAGGATGAGGTAGCTATGTTAATGTATACAGAGCATCTGGTCACAGATGTCAGGTTTAATCACTGAGGTTATGACTCTGGCATTAGCAGGCTGGTTGAACGAGTCCTTAAGTCGCTCTTATAGTCTTGACCTATCATGAACATACATATTTCTCACGTATTTCTTCAAATCTCTGTTCTATCTTTATATGACCACTTTTGGTGAAAGTGAACCAGTCATCTAGCCATTCTTTCTTACTGTTGCATAAAAATATCCCAATTTCAAGGTCCTTATTTTTTTTACAAATGTTTTTTTAAATAGACACATACAACCTACTGTAGGTTACTGTTCATAAGTGTGAAGTCTAGACAGCCAAAGAAAGCAAAACTAGACTAAAAGGTGGCCCAAAGGGCCTCGCAAAGACAAAACAAAAATGGCCGACCAGCAGTCAACGGTCCCAGGCAATTTAAAATGCCAAACAGCCATTACATCTGAGCACTATCTGTTAATTTGATCCCCAATGACTGATCATCCATCACTGTGGGTGACAACCACCATCCAATTATTCTCCCTGGCTTGACTGACAACAGAGGTGATTTATCACACTAATAAAATATGATGGGTTTTGTGGGTTCATTCTGAGAAACAGAATGGATTATTAAGAAATAAGAATACACCTGGATGGATAAAAAAATATATATATATTTTTTAACCTTTATTTAACTAGGCAAGTCAGTTAAGAACAAATTCTTATTTTCAATGACGGCCTAGGAACAGTGGGTTAACTGCCTGTTCAGGGGCAGAAAGACAGATTTGTACCTTGTCAGCTCGGGGGTTCGAACTTGCAACCTTCCAGTTACTAGTCCAACGCTCTAACCACTAGGCTACCCTGCCGCCCCGATTAAGATAGCTACACTCTCATGGGTTCTTAAAAAGGTTATTTGTGGTGGGGTAGGGTTCTACATGGACGTTTTGTCATCTGAGGAACCCTTTATGGTTCTAGCTAACACCTGTTTTTTTCTAAGAGTGTAAAGTATCTGGGTGGTGTATTTGCTAATAGTGGTTGTGTGGGCTTCATCATGATTAAATCTGCCAAACGCTGCACTTTGGACTTAGTGTGGGAGAGAGTTTCACATCTCAGTCACGCTTCACACAGAAATAGCAAGACCAGAACACAGAAATAGCAAGACCAGAAGACACACACACACACACACACACAAATCTTTCACATGTAGAGAAACACATCCTGCACGAACACAAACTCAACCCTACAAATATAGTCTGTGGTCGGTTGCAACACACACACATACAGGCGATGAGAAAAGACAGTGACATCTTTGGCGTGCTCACGGCATTCCTGTGGAGTATCAATTTCATAAACATTAGGGCCGCAGACGCGGAAGGATAGATCCTTTGATAGAAATGCTGCAGAGACATGGGGTAAAAAGCTACAACAACAGTAAAAGAACCAAAACCAGGCCGTCTCTGACGGTAGATGGTATAATCAAAGCAGAGCATGTCTCAAAGTAGGAGGCACACACCCTAGTTCATCATCAGTAATCATATAGTCACAGTCTGGACGGGAAAGCAAGACACGATTTAGTCTACAACCAGATTTTTTCGATGTTGAAAGAAAACAAAACATGCAAACTGAAGTTATCAATTTGTAAGAATGGTAAAGGTGTTGGAGGATCTCTGTTGCCCCTCAGTCCCCTGCTCCCTCCGCAACTAACCTCCTCAGTCATCCTACACAGCTGGGGAAACAGTAGAGCTGGGAGCCAAATCACACACACAAAACCGGGGTAAACAGGATGTGTAATCAAGACACTACTACCCAAGTCTGCACTACAACCACTTCATGACATGCTGTAGCAGCTTACAGCTACAGGAGCTGAGCAGAGAGCAGCTGAAATGTGGGAGAGGAGGGAGAAGAGGAGTATTATATTCATTGGTGGTCCAACCACCGCCTAGCCTAGAGCTGCAGACGTAGATCATCATCTAGCATCGCAGCTAAATGTGGGTCGTGAATATTCATAGGAAAGGGATGCCATCACTAAACGCTCTCGTTCTGCAACTGTACCACATAACAACAACAGCTCCACAGCAAGGAGGCTAGGGTTGTCCGGTTAGAATTGGCTAATGCTAACTCGAGTTAGGAGTGGCTATTTAAACAAATCCAAACTGTAGATTAATCTATTCTGCACCATATACTGCTTTCAGGGTAACTGGAAAAAGAGGTAGGTGTGAAAAAAAGAGGTTAATTAAAAAGGAAAAATCTTTTGAGGATCCTGAGGTGGTAAGGAACAACACTCTACAGTAGAGTTATGATCATAGCTAGATCACAGGGAGGGTACTGAGAGCGCAGAGAGTTAAACGGGGCCTCACTACACAGCGGAGTAGTTTCTTATTCTTGATGTGTTCTTTAACTGGGACCTCTCGCCCTGGATGGGTGGGCTGGCGGGGGGGGGGTTACTGACAGGAAGATGCCTTAAAACACTTAGAACCTCCAGGCAGGAAATCACTTCTGCCTCAATCACACAACCGCAAGCCACTGACTTCCACTAGCTCGTTTCCCAGCAGTCGACTGAGTAGAGGCTTTAGAAGAGGGGAATAATTTCATACAACAACAGCCTTGTTTGGTTCTGTTAAACTGTCCCGAGATTAGTGGGTAAAGGAGGAGAGTATTATACTCATTGAAATGTCTTTATTCCATTAGCATTTGTCATGCTAGGCTAACCACTCCTTGCTCTAGCAGTGGTGCTCCCCTGGTGGTCTCTGTTGCTAGGAAGGAGGAAGCAGGATGAAGTGAAATGACACTCACTGTCAAAACAAATAGGCTACAGGTGTCATAAGGAATGGGAATTGCCAGGAACCGCATGATACGATACTATCACGATACCTAGGTGCTATAACGATATGTATACTATCAAGATATGTATTGCGATTCTCATGATTCTATATGTATTGCGATTCAATACTGCAATCTTATTGTGATCGGATGTTCCAAATATATTGCTCATTATGTGGCTGCTGCAAAGAGACAAGAGAGAGCATGAGAAAATTAGTTTTGATCAGTCAGAAATAAAAGTGCTGAAAACAGCTTGGCTCACCATTTGAAAAGAAGATGGAGAAAAAAACTCCTGTGTTTTTCATCCTATAGTTTTGGCACATGTACAGCAGACTAGCGCTTGCTACCACTACCTAGCAATTATTATTGTCATTTTACAAATCGATACTTGGGAGTCAAAGTATCTATATAATATCGTCCAAAATCATTTGCCGATATCTAACTATAGATTTTGTCCCCCATCACTACTAATATGTGCCTGCGTCTGGTCGCTCAGAAAGAGATGCTCACGACAGTCTATTGTAACTGTACATCTCTGTTCCTATTTTTAGCCCCTACTGAACGAGGTAATACACATTGTCCACTGATTGTAGTGCAGGATGTGTACTCTGGGAGATGGGAAAAATCAGAGATATCCCTCTCGCTCCAGGCAAGCCTTAGGGCTGTACCATGTCAAAGCAGGGGAAGAGAGAGAGGCTGAGCAGGCATATATATTCAACTGTACTGTGCTCCCAGAAAGCTGCATTGTTGTTTTATGACTGTACCTCCAACAGGCAGCTGTGTATACAGACCTTTAGGACCTGAGCTATATTGGTTTCAAACGGGTACAGTTCAAAAACATTACAATCTTCCACACACAAAAAGATTGGAAGGGAGAGAGAGACCGTTTCAGATGTTCTGTTCTCGCCCTATCAAAGTGTTTAGAACTAGACCCAGTCACAATAACTGATGGATAAATGGAAACAAACAAATGAACACCACATAAACAGCTTACACAGGTTCAGAATCAAGTGGCAATGGGTTCACAAGTTCAAACATCAGAGTGGAAGAATTCTACTTTACAGGAAAGCTGTGCTCTCAGATCTACCCCAAACCGATCAGCCAAGACCAAGCACTATAACATAGGGTCACATATTATCCAGTACTTGTAGAGTTTTCTACCCATATCACCCAGTTATTCCTCTCAGCTCTACATCAATCATATATCCTTCAAGATCTACCATGTATGATAGGATGATATATTATCCACTCCAGTACACTTGTCTTACAGTTGCTCTACCCACATAACACCTACTTCCTTGTATTTGTTCTCATCTCGCTTGTCCACCCCACTATAGCTAGCTCCATAGGTCATTTGTTAACTGCTCTTTAGATTAATGTTCTGATGGTGTAACTCCAGCACAGGTCACTTGCCTGTGACTTAGCCTGTACCTAAGCCTCTGCCAGGACATAGGGCCAACTTCGCTCCCAACAAACAGCTGTTGCGATGATCACCTAGCAACGAGGTGGTGATGGACGACCCTAAGATGAATGCCCACCATAAATCACACAACACCAGGGGGAAGTTGGGGGGGGGGGGGGGGGGGGGGGGGGGAGAAGAGAGAGAAACTAAAGAAAGACGGACAAAAACAAAATAACCTTTTCTCTCTTTGTGGAAGAGAATGGAAGCGGTAGTGGTGCTGGCCTTGCCTTGACCTCTAACGGAGCTCTTATTGGTGATAGTGGTGTAACTGCACAGAGCACGATGGGTCAGACGCCTGACGACCTCCTCAGGAAAGAGTCAAAAAGGGTTTTGGTCTGACACCTAATGCATTGTATTTCTAATCTATGCTACACTATCAACTGACTGATTATACATTAAAACGAACCATCACTATTTTTTTTCCGTCTAGGAAGAAAGCGCCAATTTCACGCACATTGTTCGCTTTGCAAGCACATTGTTTGTTTAAAAGACTGGGATCTACTCTTTCAAAAGGGCAGAACCCTCCCGGCAAAGCAAAGCAACCTGGGTAGTGTAGTTGAAGGATAAACATCATATCATCCACTATAGCTGGGCCATCTGATTCGGCCCAACTGCTGTGGCACGGGTGTCTAGTTACACTCAGGCAGAGAGCATGGTCATCCATCACACAGTGAGTGTCTGTCTAAGGCTTTCCACCCTGCCTCTGCTCGTCCTGCTCTCCAGTTACAGCCCTACACGGCCAGCCTAAATAATATTCTCCATGATAAATGGCACTATAAGCCTGGTATCCATCATTAATCTGCCTTTTAAAGAAGCATCCCCGGTTAGGACCACAGGAGAGCAGAGCAGCTTGAGTTCATTTTGAGGCCAGCCTAGCATGAGTGATACCCGTCAGCCCGCTCATCAGGGAGTTAGGCTACAGATACACCATCTCCCTCTCTCACGCACAGCCACAGATACACACACATACTCCCATTACACACAGCACACATTACACAAGGTGTAATTACACACAGATAACACACATATCCAAGAACCAGATATTGTTCAGATTTGTACAAACATCCAGAGATCGTCATGGAAAAACAGTCACTCATCAAAACATTGTCACTCATCAAAACATAACTCATGCACCTCAATCCTCTGTCATCCAAAAACACCTCGTCATCCTCCCCATCCCCTCTAGTGCTTTGTACAGTCCCACACTGTTGTGAAACTTTTAAAAGTGCTCTCTTCTGTCTCTTTCCTTCTTGTGCCTCCCTTTCTCACTACTCACCCTTCCCCTCTTTCTCCATTCCTTCTTTCTTTTTGTTTCTCTCAGTCCTCTCTGTCTATTTCTCTCCTCTTTCATTATCTCCCTCACCCCCTCCCTGTGTGTCTGCTAAAGCCAGTATGATAAATGACACACGTCAGTTTGTCAGGAGCGAAGGGTGGGCCAGTGATAAATGACTCTGTTGAAAAGGAAAATCTGCTTTTTGGCATGGCCGGGCTATTCTCCGCCTGGATTCGGTTTCAGGACCCCTGAAGACCAGAGCGGGCTCAGTTTCCTGAAAAGAGCACACATCCGACTAGGCTCTGACGCGTTACCCCCGGGGGGAGGGTTTGAGTGAGCGAACCTACTCCAATTGTCACCATAGCACAGCTGCATCTATAACAACAAACAGTGGGACGTTTTTTTATAAAGTACCTACGTAGGCCTACTCCAGTCCAGACAGAGGTCTCTGACATACAGATGAGGATGGCGAAAGTTGTTTATTTCTGTGACACGGTTGGCTTTTCTTTTCTGGAGCCCGGCCCTATGGTCTGACATATGTCAAGTGGGGTTTAAAAGGGAGAGGAGCCCGTTCCACCTCTCCTCCCTCTTTCACTCATTCACTGGCAGTTCAGGGTGGCATTGTTATCATTACACTGGGTGGATTTATGGAGTCAGGCCCTATGGCAAAAACAAAAAGGCATCTGTCAATACCAGTGGGAAGCACTCTGTCACCCACCCCTCCATGGCCTGGCAGACAGGCGTGGAGCACTCATTAGGTATGCACTTATCAGACACATAGATCACAGACATGACTCAACCTCGCCGGAATCTAACCACCGTAACGTTCATTAGCAATGGGCTGAGTGGTGTAAAAAACAAGACTTCCTCAAGACTCGGACCTGCACTGTCTAGCCCCATCTATTGTTTAGTGGAACAATTACGAGCCCATATGTCCCCTCATTCCCGTAATGACATATACAGAACAAACACACATACAAACAACACCCAGTCACCCACAGAGAAAAACAATGTTTTGTTTTGGTGTGATTTCAAATCCAGACACTATATAAATGTGTCTGTCTACAATAGCTGTTGGTCTCTGTAATCCATATGTCTCTAAGCAAGTTTGTAAGTAAGCACATGAGTTTTCAATTTCAATGTATATTTTACCTATTTGTGTAATGTGCACTAATGACAATCTACAGTATCTGAGCCCATTTCTGTCTAAGTATAAGAGATTCTGCAATGACGACAATGGTTGAGTGACGATGGGGTGAGGAGGAGGCATGAGGGGGGGAGGAGCGAGAGAAGAGGGATAAAGGGCGAAAAGGGATCAGAGAAACGATGGCCTATGACTAGAGGTCGACCGATTATGATTTTTCAACGCCAATACCGATTATTGGAGGACCAAAAAAAGCCAATACAGATTCATTTTATTTGTAATAATGACAATTACAACAATACTGAATTAACACTTATTTTAACTTAATATAATACATCAATAAAAATCTATTTAGCCTCAAATAAATAATGAAACATGTTCAATTTGGTTTAAATAATGCAAAAACAAAGTGTTGGAAAAGTAAAAGTGCAACATGTGCCATGTAAAAAGCTAACGTTTGAGTTCCTTGCTCAGAACATGAGAACATATGAAAGCTGGTGGTTCCTTTTAACATGAGACTTCAATATTCCAAGGTAAGAGGTTTTAGGTTGTAGTTAATATAGTATTTATAGGACTATTTCTCTCTATACCATTTGTATTTCATATACCTTTGACTATTGGATGTTATTATATGCACTATAGTATTGCCAGTGTAACAGTATGGCTTCCGTCCCTCTCCTCGATCCTACCTGGGCTCGAACCAGGAACACATAGACAACAGCCACCCTTGAAGCAACGTTACCCATCGCTCCACAAAAGCTGCGGGGAATAACTACGCCAAGGGGAATAACTACGCCAAGTCTCAGAGCGAATTACATTTGAAACGCTATTAGCGCGCACCCCACTAACTAGCTAGCCATTTCACATCAGTTACACTAGCCATTAGGCTGATAGGCTTGAAGTCATAAACAGCGCTGTGCTTGCGAAGAGCTGCTGGCAAAACGCACGAAAGTGCTGTTTGAATGAATGCTTACGAGCCTGCTGCTGCCTACCATCGCTCAGTCAGACTGCTCTATCAAATCATAGACTTAATTATAAACACAACACATAGAAATACGAGCCTTTGGTCATTAATATGGTCGAATCCGGAAACTATCATTTTGAAAACAAAACGTTTATTATTTCAGTGAAATACGGAACCGTTCGGTATTTTTTCTAACGGGTGGTATCCCTAAGTCTAAATATTCTTGTTATATTGCACAACCTTCAATGTTATGTCATAATTATGTACAATTCTGGCAAATTAGTTCACAATGAGCCAGGCTGCCCAAACGGTTGCATATACCCTGACTCTGCGTGCAATGAAAGCAAGAGAAGTGACACAATTTCAGCTGGTTAATATTGCCTGTTAACCTGGATTTCTTTTAGCTAAATATGGAGGTTTAAAAATAAATACTTCTGTGTATTGATTTTAAAGGCATTGGTGTTTATGGTTAGGTACACATTGGAGCAACGATACGCACCGCATCGATTATATGCAACGCAGGACACGCTAGATAAACGAGTAATATCATCAACCATGTGTAGTTATAACTAGTAATTATGATTGATTGATTGTTTTTATAAGATAAGTTTAATGCTAGCTAGCAACTTACCTTGGCTTCTACTGCATTCTCCTCGTGGAGTGCAATGAGGCATGTAGTTAGAGTGTTGGACTAGTTAACTGTAAGGTTGCAAGATTGAATCCCCCGAGCTGACAAGGTGAAAATCTGTCGTTCTGCCCCTGAACAGGGCAGTTAACCCACCGTTCCTAGGCCGTCATTGGAAATAAGAATGTGTTCTTAACTGACTTGCCTAGTTAATAAAAAATTATATGTATATATGTGCCCAAAAATACCGATTTCTGATTGTTATGAAAACTTGAAAATCTGCCCTAATTAATCGGCCATTCCGATTAATCGGCCGACCTCTACCTATGACTGACACTCCTCACTGCCATTCCTTTCATTACCCCTGCCATCCAAACTGCACAGACGACTGATTGCTGCCACAGCTGACCTGGAAGCCATAGGCCTGACCCTGCAGAAACAGGAGACCTCTAGCCATAGAGCCCAGTCTAAACCAAAACCCCACCTCCTGTCGCTAGCTCTGCTCACACACGACTGGAGCACAGGCCGGATTTGAGCAGTGGCCTGGATTTCACTACGCTGGCCTGAGTATGAGACTCGATACCTGGCTGGGACAGAGTAACTCTCACATCCATAGAAACACCCACACACACCAAATATAGCCACTAACTGTGAGGAGGCTAACCTAGGGGCCATCCTGTTAGGTTCCAGTCACTACACAGAGTACACTCACTACAATGCTTTAAAAGCAAAAAGAATAGCCCCTGGTCCTATAGTCTAAGCCAATCACAAGCCATTTGAATGCATCCCGAGTTTCCTCCCCAGCTGTTTGAGTTTCTCCTGTTAGGCTGTCTTCAGAGCACTCAACCTGACCCATGCAGGTACACTGGACCATTTGTCACCTGCAGCGGAGAATTGAGTTACAGCACGACCAAATGTGAGTGCTGCGCCGGGAACCGAGGCACTGTGTAATATCAACTTCATTACATCAAAGTGGTGGCAAACCTAGTTGGTTGGGGCCGGGCACACCAAGGCTTGTCATCTCCAATCATTAAGCCCGTCAAGACTCCATCAGTCCTTCCAACTAATTAGGTTAACTCTAATTAAGCTAGCGAAATAACTTAGCTTTTTCTACCAGCCAAGAACAAGGCAGAGAGAAAAGTGGGGCCGAGAAAGGAGTGGGGTAGAGAGAGAGAGAGAGAGGTTTTTCATGGAAGTCTCAAGGTTGCTTTGGGCCGGCTCTCTCCCGAAGTCCCTAATCAAGACCCACCATCGGTCATCCTTTTCTCTCTCCATCCCCATTTTCTGTGCTGCAATCAATTCATCATCACCCTTTGTGTGCAACTGAACAGTTGACAACTTTATAACTTGCAGCTGCAAGGGACCCACTGACTAAGAGGTTAAAAAAACAAAGAGAATCAATGGATAAATGAATGAACAAAGAAATAAAATAAAGTTTCCTAACATTTCCACAACTAACACAGAATGGGTCTATATTACAACATGCCATGATCCTGCCTCAGAGACAACAAAACAAGCAGATAGGAAAGGAAAAGAGGAAAAACAAGATATTCCACTGATCTCAAATCAGAAAGCTTTCAGTCATTCTTTATGTGCTCCCCCAAACCTCTCTCTCTCTGGGAGAGATTGAGGGTGTACATTAGGCAGGGGCATTCTGATGAAATAAAAGCCCGGGCCAGCGTATGGCTAAACAGAATGGGAGCACTCACTCAGCCTGTCTCTGATTGACCATTAAAGCCATTGATGAATGGGGCTGTCAGAGGAGAGAATTAAATCAAACATGAAACAAAGCCGTCCTGACGGCCAGTCTGACAGAGCAAACCATTCCTCCCTTCCATTACATAGCGCACGTCTCCTTTTACAACCCCCCCCAGTGTGTGTGTGTGGTAGGCAATGTGTGTGTGTGTGTGTGTGTGTGTGTGTGTGTGTGTTATAGAGCCAGTGATGTCTGACTGTGAAACCACTTTACCCCTTTGCTTTTTCGTGAGTCACTTGACCATTGCAGAGGAGAGGGAGGAAAAAGTACACAATGCTTTCAAAGTGGTTTTAATGTGACGTCAAGGGGCTGCATCACATGGTGGAGTGAATTCCTGATGTAGATCGGGAAGGAACAGATCAAAGCCGGATGACAGCCAATCAATCAACCGTCAAATCAGACATGGCAACTGTCGATTATAGCTTCTTCCAGTCCACATAATCCCTTTGTCTGTACCCAATTGTTTATTTTATCCCCAAAAAAGAGAGGTCATTCTTCCACCTCCCAATTCCAAAGTTAACCGCTTGGCTCAAATGTTCACAAAGACCCTACTACAGAGACAGTAGGCTCTGGCACCGCCTTGGGCATTCCGTTATAGCAGACTGAGCACCGTTTCCCCATATTCTAATTCCTCCACCACGGTAAGTTAACGTTTACCGGGAAAGTGAGCTATCCATGGGAACAATGGGAAGAGGAAAGTTGACTGTAGCTATCGGATGTGAGTGCTACTGAGAAAAATAGTATGGCTACTTTGTAACATGGGGAAACAAATGGCAACATTCGAGGGATAGTTACAGTAGCGTGCTACTCCTGGGATAGTAGGCTCGCGTTAGTGTTACAAATCAAGTTAGCCTATACATCGAGTGAAAGCACTAGCAATCCTATGAAAAAACTACTGGAAACGGAAATCCAGAGGTTTGAGAACAAATCTTTCAGCTGCTATAACTACATATAAAACCATTCCCATCGTAGTAGCCTACGTACCTGCAGCGCGCTTGGGCGCTTCTTGCTTCCTCCGCGGCATGTTTGGTTTCCCAAAGAAGAGTTTTCTTTGGCCTCACAGAATCAGAGCTACTCCACTACAACGATTACGCCTTCATACACGAAACAGTGAGTGTTATCCGTAGAAAAAAGAAGCTAAGAGCATTGTTTTTCCAAATAGCACAGAAAAACGAAGCAAGTCGGGAAAAAACTGCGATTATCTGTCTTTCGTCCCCCTATGCGCGACCACAGGTAATGATCAACAGCGTTAAACGCGATCACCTCGGATCCTCTCTTGTCGAGGCAACAGGCAAACTTCAGCGAAAGCGAGACGATAGCGTCATTCAAAGCATGAGACTGGGCAAACCCACTTTACACCTCGAGAGGGGAGGGACATTATAACACGAGCCTGTCTGTCTTATTCTCTTTACTGTCAATAATGTGTGGGCTAACGTTACGTATGTTGACAGTGGGAACACGACTAGTAATTAGAACAGTTTATGTTTTGATAGGGACATAATTTTAGTTTAGTCTACATTAGGCCTATACCTTCATGATCACTAATCTGGACGGTTCTGATTTAGAATATGTGGACAACTATAAATACCTAGGTGTCTGGTTAGACTGTAAACTCTCCTTCCAGACCCACATTAAGCATCTCTAATCCAAAATTAAATCTAGAATCGGCTTCCTATTTCGCAACAAAGCATCCTTAACTCATGCTGCCAAACATACCCTAGTAAAACTGACTATCCTTGACTTCGGGGATGTCATTTACAAAATAGCCTCCAACACTCTAGCAAATGGGATGTAGTTCATCACAGTGCCATCCGTTTTGTCACCAAAGCCCCATATACTACCCACCACAGCGACCTGTATGCTCTCCTTGGCTGGCCCTAGCTTTAAATTCATAGCCAGACCCACTGGCTCCAGGTCATCTATAAGTCTTTGCTAGGTAAAGCCCTGCCTTATCTCAGCTCACTGGTCACCATAGCAGCACCCACCCGTAACACTTGCTCCAGCAGGTATATTTCACTGGTCATCCCCAAAGCCAATTCCTACCTTTGGCCGCCTTTCCTTCCAGTTCTCTGCTGCTAGTGACTGAAACAAAATGCAAAAATCACTGAAGCTGGAGACTTATATCTCCCTCACTAACTTTAAGCATCAGCTGTCAGAGCAGCTTACCGATCTTTGAACCTGTACATAGCCTATCTGTAAATAGCCCACCCAACTACCTCATCCCCGTATTGTTTTTTTTCTTCTTTCCTTTGCACCCCAGTATCTCTACTTGCACATTCATCTTCTGCACGTCTATCACTTCAGTGTTTAATTGCTAAATTGTAATTATTTCGCCACTATGGCCTATGCCTTAACTCCCTAATCTTACTACATTTGCACACATTGTATATAGACTTTTCTATTGTGTTATTGACTGTACGTTTGTTTATCCTGTGTAATGCTGTGTTGTTTGTGTCGCACTGCTTTGCTCTATCTTGGCCAGGTTGCAGTTGTAAATGAGAACTTGTTCTCAACTGGCCTACCTGGTTAAATAAATGTGAAATAAAAAAATTCAATACAAATTAAAGTTTACAATGTTCTTTACACTTGACCATAACTCTCAGTTCCATTACACATAAATCATTGGATGAAGTTTTGTGAAGAGCCGCTGTTTTGTGAACATTGCTTGCTGTATGGTTTTGGAAGTATAAGGACCTTATCTTTCATGTCAGTGAGATAATACAAAAATATATATATATTTTAAATTGATACACCTTTTATAGGGTTAGGGTTCCCACATTGCCACATATTTTCATGTTACAGTGATTGTTTACAGAAAACAGATGGGAGACAATAGTGGACCGACTTAACTGTGCTAATTAGCTATTTGCGTACCTGTGTGTAAACGAAAGAAGGACGCAACAAACGTAGAGACACTGAAATACTCTCGGCTGCAACTGGGTTGAAACAGTGTAAAGTAACTGTATATTTTGCATTTGTGAAATTATTTTGATGTGATATGAAAGTAGAGGGATTTATGTTTCTAGAACCACACCGCATTTGAGAATCGATTCACTTTTACAGTGGCGACCCATCATTCAGGTCCGGTCGGGCATTTAATAAAGCCACATACAAACAGGCAGCTCCAAAATGCAGGTGTTGCAGCCTAGCTCAGTGCTTTCCGTGGTGGTGGGGCAGGCCAGCAGAAAATAGGAGCATTGCACTGTGATTGGCTCAGCATTGCACCATGATTGGCTCAGTGTTCTGTCACTCATGGGGACACTACATCACCCGCCTTTAGTAAGGGTAGACATCAAGAATGTGAGCCCTTTGGGTTCTGCCATAGATTTAGATTAGAAATGCCCTTCCAAGAAGGCTCATTGGCCACAGATAAAATTATGTCAAATCATATTATATCTACAGTAGCTTTGATTGGACTGATCATGTCAACACCTTACTTTCAAAGTCTTAGCTAGCAGTCATCATCAGTTGTCATACACAACAAGTTGGAAATCACAAATTCAACAATGACTCATTTGGAAGGAATCGGTGGCTAACTGCAAGTGTTGCAAAGAAACCACTAACGCTAACCTGCTATTCAATGGAGTGTCTGTGTTTTTTTTCTTCAGAGTTCCCACCACAAATCCAGAGAATGCCAGACTGATGACAAAGTTTTATGACCAAATTTGCCCACAAAGGACCTTGTATACTGCTGCATAAATTATGTAATATGCAAGGCAGAAATGTATACTGATTTTTTAAACTATTTTCTTCTTAACTGACTTGCCTAGTTAAATAAAGGTTATAGAAATATATATTCTAAAGATTATTTAACGCTTCAAATAGTGTTATATGATGTATCTTTTTTGACACGCAAAGACCCATACGGCGTTCATTGTGCTTCACCCTAATCATTTGGTCTATTTTCACCTCTTAATTTTGCCTACTTTTCTAACTTGGTGGTGCACATATAGCCTATAACTTGTTTTAGAGAAATTTAATAATTGAATATTGTAAGAGCTTTCATTGTCTGTTTATATGCCACCTTTATTTATCCTACGGTTCTGACTTGGTGTACAGGGAGAATACTGTAAGAAAGGCCCATGCTCTGAATTCTGTTGCTGTACATTTCAAAAGTGCTGAACAAATAGTTATATTGACTACGTCCGTCGTCGGTTGCTCATCAATGTCTTAATCGAAATTCCGGATTGCCTCTTATCCTCCTTGCTGTTCTCTTATGCCGTAGTTTGTACATCTCAATTGTCAGTAGAAACCACATTTGTTTCAGCAAGTCTGCCATATCAGCTGTGTTTTTAAAAAGGCAGTAAATGAGGCTGAATGAACTGTTTCGCTACCAGACAAGGTTTAGCTGAAAGCCAGGTGTAAGGTGTTGGGACTCTGCCGTTGGGACTCTGCTTTCGGGAGAGCTTTATGTAGGCCCTAACAGGTTGTGGGCACCGTTTGTCACCATTATAGTGCAATTAATGTATTGTGTAGTGGGTTTGCTGGCATGCACGTGGGAACTCATTCAAGACAGTTGGAGAAGCATTCCAGGTGAAGCCAAGAGTGTGCAAAGTTGTCATCAAGGCAAAGGGTGTCTACTTTGAAGAATCACAAATATAAAATGTAAAAAATAGTTTAAAAAATCAAAACAACTTGAATGATTAGGTGTGTCCGAAATTTAGCTATAATATAACATTTAATTAGAGTAGAAAATAATATAATAAAATAACTACAATAACACATCATTTTCAGATAGAATAGAAGTCAATTTACTAGATATGCAAGTGGTCAGAGGTGACAATATTGCATGCTCCTCTTTATAATAACCTCATAATAATCAAAGTCCATTTGAAAACTGAAAGAAAGTATGGTGCTGCTTTTTTTCTGGTCAACTACCAGTTATGGCACTGGAAGGATGCAACTGAATCATTTTTAGTGTTGGACTAGGATAATGATTACATGGCCATGTTAATTTCCCCTACCCTTCAAGGGGGTTAAGGTCCTTGGATTCCCCTTTTCGCCTTTGACCAATGCTGACCCATGTCAACAATACACACACACACACACACACACACACACACACACACACACACACACACACACACACACACACACACACACACACACACACACACACACACACACACACACACACACACACACACACACACACACACACACACACACACACAATTATTGACCAAACACACACACAAAATATTGCCTGCACAAGGAAACAAACACACACAAACACAAATTAAAGCATTAAGCCCCCTGATCTGGCCGTGTCCACTTCTAACAGCACAGTGGCTGCAGTCTCAGCCTTAGTGTCACTTTAACAACATGAAATTACAACCCAAAAGGGACGTCAGAGGTTAGAATTGTCTAGTTGCAGTATATGACTATATTTTCTCCCATGGATTCACCCTCATCATGACCTTCCCAAGGAAAAACAAGTAACTGGCTGATTGGCATTTTTATGGCCAAATTAAACTGTCTCAGGGCCTGTCGGAGGCGGGGAAAGCATCCTCTCCAAAATTAGTGAGTCATCATGGTGACAGAAAGTAACAGGAACATGGTGTCATCTCGAAGGTGTATCGATTAACCCATAAATACTGCAGCATCCTTTGCACTTTTCCTCCAATATCTGTGCCTTATGTCTTGTTGGGGGAGACTGTAGAACACCTGCACATAAAATACCTTCTAGCCTATATACAACCTTATAGATAACCTACACTGTACCCCAATGGGGGGAACATTACATTTGCATATTGTGTTACAGATTCTGTAAATGTCCTTGAATCATGGGCATAAAACATGATGAATTATGAAATAAAACATATGCTCCTGATAGTTGTAAAATAAAAAGCATGGAAAATCAATTTGTTTCTTTGATAAGGCACAAACAACACTTTTCATTTGAACTCTGTTTCACATTGTGTCAAACAATATAATTTACATCAGGGCAGGTTTTTTCTGATTTAGAGATGATCATTTCTTAGTTATTTTTGTAGAAGGCTCATGTGCTCCTCTTTGTGCGTGAGGTAGCCTTTCTGTTCTCTCCTCCTTGTTCTCGACACGAGGATTACCATAAAAGAGGACGTCTGTCAGAGTTGCATTGATTTGCACACATAAGTTCAACCAATCAATCTAAAAGTTGTGATTAAAAAGCATGCACTGCTTCTTTCTTCTATTGAAATCTTCTGAAACAAATGGGGAGAGGCCTTTCAATTCCATAGCCTCCAGAACACTCAACTATTCATTGCGCTCTACTTTTCTCTTTCAACCTCTCCACAGGAGGCAGGACTTATGACATTCTACTGTATGCATGCCGCTCTGTTTCAAGATGCTTTTCAGCCTTCAGAGGAGTGTTGCCAGTGATCCCTCAATACCATCAGATCTCTCTTAATGCGTTTGCACCCAGTTGTGGGCCCATCCAGACATACCAGAGTGTACTGCACTATGACTGTACTCTTCTCTCATAAGAAGAAGGCACATCAGTCCCAACTGGATATAACTAAAAAAGTAGAATTAAACTAAAGAAGTGGAAGAAAAATAGATTGTATATTCGTTATTGTAAACAATTATCTGGTTATTTTCAGCAATGTGATTGGAAATACTGAATTAGATAAATATTCAGGAGTTATATTCACACTGTATCTCAATGACATACATACAGAAGTGTGTGTGTGTATCATTGTGTGGGTGTGTACTGTGTAATGCATCGTCCTGTAGAGAAGAGTGATTGCTTTATTCCGGCCTTTGAGGGCTACAGGGGCCAGGGCTGTGTCTTTGGGCAGCTGTATGGATGACTTGAGGAGGTCTCCATCATTCATAAAGCCCACTCCTACATGTAGAATTGATCTATTAAAGAAGCAGGGTGGCAACAGCACTTCATCAGTCTTGCAGCACCACAAATCACATGGCGGTATCCCCCAGGGGATAGGTGACGCCATGGTCTATGCAATGTCCCTCTCAAACACCAGAGGGGGCCATTCTAGTCATCTGGTAGGGCCTAGTGTCCCCAAACTGTACTACACCGGTACATCACTGTTCAATTTATTTTAACATAAATTCAATCTGTTATTGTTTAAAATAGTTTTTTAATGTTTTGAATTATGATAACATTGAAAGACAACAGAATGGCAAGAAAATTGGCCTAAAATAAAATGCACACATTTCTAAATTTGTTTTCAATATAGTGAAAAAAGGCATGATTTGAAATATACATACATTTCAGGGTGCATCTGACCATCAGATCATTGGAATCACAAGATCAGTAACTTGGGAAAACAGACTTTTATGTCTGCTTGCCAACCCTAGTGTTGTTGTGGGTGAGTAATAATGAATGGCCCAAAACAACCAGTCCCATAGCCTAGCAGTCACTGAAGTTAAACACGTTTCAGAATACATACATAATTAAAGCTACCTTTACTCATTTTGTTTAATATATGCATTTCTAACTATTAATAACTTGATGGTCATAAATCGGCGGTGTATGACGTGGGGTATTTTTACTAACTGGTAGAGGGAGCATGAGATGACTGTCTTGCCTTGGGTTACGTATCTCCTTTCATTCCTTAGCTTTCACAGTCACACTTACCTTTCAGGCGTTGTCATTGATCTTTTTGCTAAAATAATCTCTCATCATTGCTCATTGTAAGCCTGCAGAGTAACATTTCCAGAACCAGATTCATTAGTTTCACACTGAAAATAGAAACGCTTGGGAAAACCTGATGAGGATTCAGAATTTGTTAACCTATCCAATCCAGTCCCATCCTATCATATCCCATCCTATCATATCCCATCCTATCATATCCCATCCTATCATATCTCATCCTATCATATCCCATCCTATCATATCTCATCCTATCATATCTCATCCTATCATATCTCATCCTATCATATCTCATCCTATCATATCCCATCCTATCATATCCCATCCTATCATATCCCATCCTATCATATTCCCATCCTATCATATCCCATCCTATCATATCCCATCCTATCATATCCCATCCTATCATATCCCATCCTATCATATTCTCATACTTTACTATCCCATCCTATCATATCCCATCCTATCCTATCCCATCCTATCATATTCCCATCCTATCCCATCCCATCCTATCACATTCCCATCCTATCATATCCCATCCTATCATATTCCCATCCTATCCTATCCCATCCTATCCCATGCTATCACATTCCCATCCTATCATATCCCATCCTATCATATTCCCATCCTATAATATCCCACCCTATCATATCCCATCCTATTATATCCCATCCTATCATATTCCCATCCTATCCCATCCTATCCCATCCTATCACATCCCATCCTATCATATTCCCATACTTTACTATCCCATCCTATCCTATCCCATCCTATCCTATCCTATCCCATCCTATCATATTCCCATCCTATCCTATCCCATCCTATCCCATGCTATCACATTCCCATCCTATCATATCCCATCCTATCATATTCCCATCCTATCATATCCCATCCTATCATATCCCATCCTATCATATTCCCATCCGATCATATTCCCATCCTATCATATCCCATCCTATCATATTCCCATCCTATCATATCCCATCCTATCATATTCCCATCCTATCATATCCCATCCTATCATATTCCAATACTTTACTATCCCATATTCATTTATTTTCCATCAACTGTTTTTGGTCATTTTTCCAGTAGCTACAGTATTCATCAAATGATTCTTCCCTGTCCCGTTTCTTCCCTGTTTTGTTTTTCATAAGGTTGTTTAGTTCAGAGACTTCTGCTAATGTCTTCATTAGGAACATTAACATTCACATACTGTGCTGAGTGTGACAGTTAAAAGGTCTCCCTAATATTTCTCAGTGCAGAAAAATCCTCCCTAGACAACAACAGCTAACTGTCTCAATCAATGTCTCTATCAATTCCCGGACAGATTATTAGAGGCATTTGTAATAGGAGAGTAGCTTTTAGATTTTGCCTCAAGTGCGTTGCTACTAGCCTTTGGACTGCTAACATGTTTGGCATGACAATTTCATAAGGAGTTGACAAGAGAGCAGAAACAGACTGGTGCCCAGGCTATCATGCTACTACTGTAATGTTAAATCTACTGAACTGAGTCTCATCATTACTACATGGTGTTAACATGTGGTAGAATAGATGATACCACAGTTCTAATTAGCACGTTTCTGATTGTGGAGGTGGAACTCAGACGATTGATCAAGTCTTTTCTCTCTCTCGTCGCCCAAAGATCCCATTAAATATTCAGGCAGATTATGAATGGTTACATGCCTATCTATTTATATCTCTTATATTGACAGAATTACATTTATATGGAGAGTCAAGGTGAAGGATTTAATTTAGTTCAGGGCACTATTGCTCAGATCCTTTGGGAGGAGACTGATTAAAGGACTAGGATGTATATTAATAGCATTTCAGAAAAATTGTGTGGTGTTGTTTAATGACAACACACTATATAAAACAGGCATCAGTTCAGATATCAGTCTACTGTTAGCCATTGCTGTCAGTTTGTACATTGTGATACGTCAGGTTTCTCTCTTCTTCTTCCTGTCTGAGACAGGTGGGGAACATAAAAGAGAACAAGTTTATGATGGACAGGCAGATTTTAAAATAAAAGAATCACAGTGGCGGGTGGGAGAGAGGGAGTGGAGTCAGGACATCTGTGATGTGACGAGACAGGAACATTCTTTTTCCACGTGTCGAGATGTCGGGTTGATGCCGGGGAATCAGAGCTGAGACAACAGACAGCATCATCACTCCTCCAGAGAGAGGGTGATGGATCCAGAAGACAGGGAAGCAGAGAACGAGAGAGGGTGACAGAGGGGTAGGGAGGACATTATAGTTACCATTTCAATCAATGACTGATTTCTATGACTTCTGTCATTTAAAAGCTGTGATGTTTGAAGGTGTAAAAAGTGTACTTTCTTCCCACTCACAATCACATATGGTATGGATACGGTTAAAGTTTGCATGATAAAATACATCAGCTGTTATTTGACATTGAATAGGCCTACATGGCATCCACAGCAGGCTACATCTACATCATTATTTAACTAGGCAAGTCAGTTAAGAACAAATTCTTATTTTTATCAATGACCCTCCCATTATCAAACCCTCCCATAATCCGTACGACGCTGGGCCAATTGTGCGCCACCCTATAGGACTCCCGATCACGGCCAGTTGTGATACAGCCCGGGATCGAAGCAGGATCTGTAGTGATACCTCTAGCACTGAGATGCAGTGCCTTAGACCGCTGCGCCAATCAGGAACTCCTTGACAAGTACAGTACCTTGACAAGTTGAGTTTTTCAGAGTTTTAGGCAAAAGCATGCTGGTTGAACAATCTTGGAAATAATCTCATAAATTCACACCCTCCAAAAAGTATTTAATACCCCTTCGTATTTCTTATCATATTCACCAATTACCCTTTGATCTTCCTGGGCTTAGAAAGGTGTGAAGATAGAAAGGAAAGATAGTTTAAGAGAGGGATTTGTTGTCGAAAATATCTCATCAGCCAGAAATCTGAGGGCAAAGCTGCCTGTTAATACATACAGATCATGGAGGCCAATTGTACCAACCTCATCTTTCATACTGACTCCATTTTCTGGGATTGTAAAGTTTTCCCCTTGACTTTGCCATGTGTCATAAACCACTCTGTATGTGGCCCGTATCGTATATCACCTGTCATTATCAGTAGGGCTGGAAATTGCCAGGGACCTCACAATACAATATTGTCACGATACTTAGGTACTGTTACGATGTGTATTACAATTATCACGTATGTACTGCGATTCAATACTGTGATTTTATTGCGATTCGATGTTCCAAACATATTTCTCACCATACTGTATGTCTGCTTCAGAGGGTCAAGAGAGAGCCATGATAAAATGAGTTTTGATCAGTCATGGAAATAAAAGTGCTGAAAAGCAACTGGCTCCCTATTTAAAAAGAAGATGGGAAACAATCTTTGAGGGAGAAATACTGGAGTTTAGTACAAAAATAATACTGCGATATTGTCAAAATGATGTTGAAAATAATATCCCGAAAACGTTAACTGTATCAATTTTTTTTCTCCCATCACTTATTATCAGTGAGTGAACATAATTCAGATTCCCATCTTAACACGCTGATGACATGCAGTCACTCCATATGCCAAGTGGTCTCCTTGGACTTCAGTGCCACACAGGCTGGAAACACTGGCTGAGGTCCTCTTCATCTAGTCAGACAGAAACAGAGAAGGCTGTGTTTATGTTACATTGCCCAAAGGCTATAGTAATACTGAAATAAAACCTGATGCTCACATGATGTTTTTCACTGGGTATTTTTGCAGTGCACATAGAGGACTGCATTCTATTAGTCCCCGGATTCAATTGTATTGGATTCTTTGTTCATATCATGAGATTAATGACACTGTCACCCACTTTTGAGGCGTCCTTAACTAAGATTCAGTGGTGTAATGTCCACTCCATCTTGGTTCCATTTTCCTCTTCAGAGACATACCAATCAGCATTAGGCCATTTTGAATCCCTCTTCTCTTCTTGTACCTGAGGAGCATGCAGCATTTCTACCAAACAGATGGGAAAGCATCACAGCATCACAGATCTTAATTTGAGCCCGTTTGCTACAGCAGGAAAACTATGCAGCAACAGGAAATGTGAATTATTATATGGATTATAATTAATGGACATTTATGTAAGGGTTGACATATTTTTCTTAAGGGAAGATCAAGTCTGAAATTTCAAAGGGGAAATTACAAACTTCAGAAGCCTTTTAAACCTCTAATAACAACTCAATAAAAATGTCCTGCATTGCAGGAAAGTTATCCTGCAACAGGGTGATCAAATTAAGATCCTATATCTGTACACACAGCAGACATACTTTCCTCTTTCTAAATTCAGGGCCTGAATCTTTGTCTGACACCTTACTCATTGTGAATTCATGTGCAGTAGTTAGTTTCCCTTTCAAAACAGATGCCACCAGAACATCTTGCTAAGTAACATACCATGTTTTTGAGCTCTTTGGTCTGTCCTATTTTGTCTCTCTCTGTACTGTAACTCTAGATACATTTCCACCTAGTCCGACGTCTTTCAGAATGAAGCGATATCTCATCTCATTGAGGTGTTTTGACTCTGACCTCATCTCAGCCCCCAATAACTTAAATCACCATTTAAATTATTCACACAATAACGACCTGGCCGGGAGCCCTACATTATGAAGCGTTAGTGCTGAGAAATGGGTTTGGGTGAGTTGAGGGATGACTCTTATCTTTCCCTGTCAGCAGAGACATTATTCATGGTGAATGTTCCTTCTGATCTGTGTTCAGGGGCTTCCATTGACGCTTTACATAGCAGATCAATCATAGATCACAGTGGGATGGAGCTGTCTGGGCTGGTTCAGCTACACACGACTCTCTAGGGGTGGTAGAGGTGTGCGATGTCACTCTGTGACACTGAGGTCCTGCTATAGTACATTCAGATGGCGACACTTGATCTGACTTGAGCTCTCTGTCATGCATGCATATGGTCTAGTAGACACACAAACATACTGTATATGTACACGCACCATATACACATGCATATACACCAGAGAGGGCTGGTGGGAGGAGCTATAGGAGGAAGGGCTCATTGAAAATGCCTGGAATGGAATTGATGGTACGGAGTCAAACGTGGTTTCCATATGTTTGTTGTGTTTAATACCGTTCCATTAATTCCATTGCAATGAGCACATCCTCCTATAGGTCCTCCCACCAGCCTCTTCTGATGTACACATGGACGCGCATGCACGCGCTCACACACACGCGCTCACACCCATGCATTTACATCTCAATCTCATTTCTTAGCTCAGACAAGAACAAAACAAAGTACATTACTGGATCAGGAAAAAAAAAAGTTTTTAGCTGAGGCAAAAGCGAAGAAGGACATCAATTGTTTCCTCAGTCATTTCTTTTTTCTCTCTCCAAAAGCCAAACTCAATTTATGTCAACCAAGGTTAAAATGGAATGGAATTAAAGTCGTAAACTGACTGCTGTCAGAGCTAAAGCCCTGCTAACAATTTAGTGCCAAACTGGTGTTGTTCAATATCATTTCATATTATTTCATGTCACGGCACGGTGACAGCTACACATCAGCCCAGTCACAGCTGGTTTGCCCCGAAGAACTCCTAGTTGTCTGGTGCAATCGAAGCTGACTTCAGTTTGCTCTGATCTCAAATGGGAAATCTATCTGAACTACTCTGCAGGGAGCCCTGGCCAGGCTTTTTGTGTAACGAATGCACTTCCTCGGTCCCTCCAGGTCGATCAGGTAATGAGAAGAGATATTTGGGGGATGGAGGGACTAAAGCTGTAATGGGGCTGCCATGTCTTCACTGGCTCCATTGTAACTACTGGAGACAGCCTTAATGGACTAGTGACCTAAACAGGGACTGCAATAACGCCAAGCACTGTAATATAACTGTCTCAGAATGGAACTTAAAGCTTAGTCAAATGAAACGTCTAAGCCATGGTTTTTGACTATCATCTAAAATGTAGTCATATATGATTTGTATACTGTGTATGTGTTGACATAGCATTTCCCCAGAATCACTATCTCTGCTATCAGAATGTTGACTCAACTGGGCGGCTACAGAAAACCCTCACCTTCAAATATCTCCTTTTCCTCTGCCTCAGTCCCCCCCCCCCCCGCCCCCAGCTTTGCTAGGTGAAGAGGAGGAGTATAAATTAATGTTAGTGGGTGTAGCCTACAGTTATATGTATTTGATGGTGCTTGGCGACACCACTTAGCACACAACAAGGGTGAGGAACATGACAACAACATCACTGTGTGATGAGTGTATGTATAAAGGCTGTCCTCACACAGCTGAGTGGCAATTTGAATCATCCTCACCATACACACATGCAGATTTCACTTCACATTTTCCGTCCTAATGTCACTTTAAAGCAACAGAGGAGGTTCAATGAGACAGAGAGATCTGTGTGTAAAGATGGGCTCATTTTGTCAGTCAGTATAATTAGGATACAACATCAAGATGGTCTCTGTTGTTTTTACTGTAGTGAGTGTAGTCTGTGAGTTGCAATGGTTGAGAAACACACACTTCAGACTTTAACTGAGAAGCAGCGATCACAATAGAGTGACACATAGTAGAGGCAAGATGGCTTCATCGCTGGCACCCAGCCACTCTAACAGGAAGATAACACAGAAAGCATTACTTTGTAGAGAACTCTCTCTCCTTTTAACTCCCTCTCTCTCCTTCTCCCCCCACTCTCTTCTCTCTCTTTATCGCAGCAAATATAACTGGTTGACAACTCATTTGTCTATGGCCATTCCACAGCACTATGCATTCATTATTTGGCTTCTCATTAGGATAATGTGATTTTACACAGTGAAAGTGGAGGTGCTCACACTCTGGGGCAGTGGGGATCCGTGAACTATGGGTCGGCCTGACCAGCTCAGACAGCAGCAGAGTCTGCCAGCCTGAGAGGCCTGATTGCTGGCTTAAACAGCTACAAGTGAATGGTGAATACTGGCATCATTCTGCAAATCACTGCAAACAACAATAAAATACAACCGATCCCCCATACATGTATGCATCACGTCCTATGTTTAATGGCCCACTATAAAGTTGTATACTGTAGCTCTAAACAAACATGCCTGGTATGAGTGGCCTAGCCTGGTTCCACATCTGTTAATACTGTCTTGCCAACATGAATGACACTAGGAGTTAGCAAGACACCACAAACAGATCTGGGCCCAGACTATGACTGTGGTTGAACTTTCCCCAACAACATCCAGTCAAAAGTATTGTGCTTTCAGTGTGGTCTGATACACTGATGCAAACCATCAGTTGTCCAATCCTCTGCATCGCCATCATTTCGTATTGCCTGGCTAAGAAATGGCTTGTGTCAGGAACAGTGTCAGTCTTTTCCTTCCCCATCCGAGTTTGTCTTGGGATACAGGGAGGGATTTGCATTCACAGTGGCTCTGCTAGGTTGACTTTCAAGATTTTTCTCCTTAGTGCTCTTTGTCAAAATATCAAACCCCAGACCTTTACAGACCTTGTCACCTCCTAGACACACACACACGTGGCTCTCCTTATAGAAGTCGTCTCCTCTTCTTGTTCGACGTCACCGGCTTTCTAGCCATCGCCGCTCCATTTTCTCATTGTTCCATTTGTTTTGTATTGTTCCCTGCACACCTGGTTTACATTTCCTAATCACACTGCATGTATTTATTCCTCTGTTTCCCCCCCCCCATGTCTTTGTGTGAAATTGTTTTATTACGTGTTTAGTGTGATGCGCCAGACTGGTGTTTCCCCCAGGGGATCATTTTTTGACCCGTTGTATGTATTTTGTCATACATTTGTATATTTGTGAGTGTTTTCGCGCTGATTGGCTTTTACCTGTGGTTGGATGATTTTTGACGCAGTTGTGTCTGTCTTTTGTGCTTTTCCCAAATAAAAGTGTGCCTGATCACAACTCACTGCTCTCCTGCACCTGACTTCGTACCAGTAGCGCACAAGCCTGACAGAATTTCACACCACCCATGGAGTCTGCAGGAGCAGGTACCCCGGTTAGAGGAGTAGAGGAGGGTGACGCGATGGATCACATAGTCCAGACCGCCTCAACCAGCGCAACCGGGGTTACCTCTACCCGTCCCTCCTGGATCCAGTCCCAGTGGTATGCGTCTCTCCCTTCCCAGGGAGTATGATGGGACGGCAGCATGGACCTATACAACTGGACCTATACCTGGCCACCGTTCACCCAGCTCCCTCGGGAAGGGAGAGAGTGTGTCCGCCCTCGTCTCATGCCTCTCGGGGAGAGCTCTGGAGTGGGCAAACGCCATGTGGGGAGAAGAAGATGCGGCGTTGAACCACTTCGAGGAGTTCACCCTCCACTTCCGGGCCGTCTTCGACCATCCGCCCGAGGCTAGAGCGGCTCTTCCACTTGAGGCAGGGGACGAGGTTAGACCTTTCCTGATACACGCTCTGGATAGTCGACCATTAGGGTCCGGGCTAATAAGGGAAGTCACCATCTCCCTGGTCATGGTGACGCAGGGGGGTCATGAGGAGAGAATTAGTCTCTTCCTCATTGACTCTCCTGCATTTCTCGTGACTCTCCTTCCCTGGTTAGCTCATCATGACCCCACCATTTCATGGCAACAGAGGGCTCTCACAGGGTGGTCACGAGAGTGCTCAAAGAGGTGTGTAGGGGTTTCCGTTGGTGATACCACGGTGGAAAGTCCAGACCAGGTCTCCACTGTACGCATTCAGAGACATATGTCTCTGAATCCCTGCGTCAGGGGTACATTCGGTCCTCCACTTCACCCGCCTCCTCAAGTTTATTTTTTGTGAAGAAGAAGGATGGAGTTCTGCGCCCGTGCATTGACTATCGAGGTGAGGTACAGTTACCCGCTACCTCTTATCGCCACGGCGATTGAGTCAATGCACGGGGCGCGCTTCTTCACTGAATTGGATCTCAGGAGCGCGTACAACCTGGTGCGTATCCGGGAGGGAGACGAGTGGAAGACTGCGTTTAGTACCACCTCAGGGCATTATGAGTACCTCGTCATGCTTTTCGGGTTGATGAATTCACCATCAGTCTCCCAATCCTTTGAGATTTTCAGGGACCTGCACGGGCAGGGTGTAGTGGTGTATATCGATGACATTCTGATATACTCCGCTACACGCGCCGAGCATGTGTCCTTGGGGCGCAGGGTACTTGGACGACTGTTGGAGCATGACCTGTACGTCAAGGCTGAGTAATGCCTGTTCTTTCAGCAGGCCGTCTCCTTCCTAGGGTATCGCATTTCCATATCAGGGGTGGAGATGGTCAGTGACTGCATTTCAGCCGTGCGTAATTGGCCGACTCCCACCACGGTAAAGGAGGTGAAGCGGTTTTTAGGGTTTGCCAATTACTACCTGAGATTTATCAGGGTTTTGCCCAGGTGGCTGCTCCCATTACCTCACTGCTGAAGGGGGGGGTCCTGTATGTCTGCAGTGGTCGGTTGAGGCGAACTGTGCTTTTGGGCACCTAAGAGTTCTGTTTATCTCGGCTCCCGTGCTGGCCTATCCGGATCCCTCTTTGGCGTTCATAGTGGAACTATGACGTGGGGGACCGGGAGCTGTTGGCTGTGGTTAAAGCTTTGAAGGCGTGGAGACATTGGCTTGAGGGGGCTAAACACACTTTCCTTATCTGGACTGACCACCGCAACCTGGAGTACATCCGGGCAGCGAGGAGAATGAATCCTCGTCAGGCAAGGAGGGCCATGTTCTTTACCCGTTTTGTGTTTACCCTGTCCTACAGACCAGGTTCCCAGAATGTGAAGGCAGACGCACTGTCTCGGCTGTATGACACGGAGGAGCGGCCCATGAATCAGACTTCCACACTCCCGGCCTCCTGCCTGGTAGCGCCGGTCGTGTGGGAGCTGGAGGCGGACATTGAGAAGGCTTTGCGTATGGAGCCCGCTCCCCTCCAGTGTCCCGTCGGGCGTCTGTACGTTCCGTCTGCTGTCCGTGACCAGTTGATCTATTGGGCCCACATGTCATCCTCCTCTGGTCATCCGGGGATCGGTCGGACGGGGCGCTGTCTGACTGGGAAGTACTGGTGGCCCACTTTGGCTAAGGAAGTGAGGGTTTATGTTTCCTCCTGCTCAGTGTGCGTCCAGTGCAAGGCTCCTAGGCACCTGCCCAGAGGTAAGTTACAACCCTTACCCGTTCCATAACGGCCGTGGTCGCATCTGTCGGTAGATTTCCTGACCGATCCTCCTCCCTCACAGGGGAACACCGTGATCCTGGTCGTTGTGGATCGTTTTTCTAAGTCCTGTCGTCTCCTCTCTTTGCCCAGTCTCCCTACAGCCATAAAGCCTGCGGAGGCCTTGTTTACACACGTCTTCTGGCACTACGGGGTGCCTGAGGATATAGTGTCTGATCGGGGTCCCCAATTCACGTCGAGGGTCTGGAAGGCATTCATGGAACGTCTGGGGGTCTCAGTCAGCCTTACCTCAGGTTTTCACCCCGAGAGTAACGGGCATGTGGAGAGAGGAAACCAGGATGTGGGTAGGTTTCTGAGGTCCTATTGCCAGGTCCGGCCGGGGGAGTGGGCAGCGTTCGTGCCCTGAGCAGAGATGGCCCAGAACTCGCTCCGCCACTCCTCCACTAACCTCACCCCCTTCCAGTGTGTATTGGGGTATCAGCCGGTTCTGGCTCCTTGGCATCAGAGTCGACCGAGGCTCCTGCGGTGGATGACTGGTTCCGGCACACGGAGGGACCATGGGACGCCGCCCATGTCCACCTCCAGTGCGCTGTACCACTAGAAAGTGGGCACAGACCGGCACCGCAGTGAGGCCCTAGTGTTCGCACCGGGGAACAGGGTCTGGCTCTTGACCCAAAACCTGCCCCTCCGCCTGCCCTGCCGGAAGCTGGGCCCGCGGTTTGTGGGGCCATACAAAGTCCTGAGGAGAGTGAACAAGGTGTGTTACAGGTTACAGCTTCCCCCCGATTACCGTATTAACCCCTCGTTCCATGTGTCTCTCCTCAGGCCGGTGGTGGTTGGTCCGCTCCAGGAATCTGAGGTACGGGAGGTTCCTCCGCCCCCTCAGGACATCGAGGGGGCCCCGGCGTACTCTGTTCATTCCATCCTTGATTCGAGGCGTCGGGCTGGGGGCCTTCAGTACCTCGTGGAGTTGGAGGGGTACGGTCCGGAGGAGAGGTGCTGGGTGCCGGTGGCAGATGTGTTGGACCCTGAACTGCTGCGGGAGTTCCACCGTCGCCGGCCGGGTCGCCCTGCGCCTCGCCCTCCGGGTCGTCCCCGAGGCCGGTGTCGGCGCGCGGGGGTATTGTCAAGACTTCTGCCGAAGTCAGCTCATCTCCTTGTTCGGGCGGTGTTCGGAGGTCGACGTCACCGGCTTTCTAGCCATCGCCACTCCATTTTCTCATTGTTACATTTGTTTTGTCTTGTTCCCTGCACACCTGGTTTACATTTCCTAATCACACTGCATTTATTTATTCCTCTGTTCCTTCCCATGTCTTTGTGTGAAATTGTTTTGTTACATGTTTAGTGTGATGCGCCAGACTGGTTTTTCCCCCTGGATATCGTATTTTGTCCCGTTGTATGAATTTTGTCATACATTTGTATATTTGTGAGTGTTTTCATGCTGATTGACTTTTGGCTGGAGCATTTGGCTGGAGCATTTTTGACGCAGTTGCGTCTGTCTTTTGTGCTTTTCCCAAATAAAAGTGTGCCTGATCACAGCTCACTGCTTTCCTGCACCTGACTTCGTACCAGTAGCGCACAAGCCTGACAAGAACAAATATTACATGATGACTGGCTCCCGTTGAATCCACATTGTGAATCATCGGCCAAGCAGCTAAATTGCACCAGGTCTGCCAAAATACTTCCCAGGACTACGCAGGAGATGTGAAAAATTAAATGTAATTTTGACACAGTGGAAAACTTTCACCTCTCATCGAAGCAGAATCATTTTATGCTACGTTCATTCCTGTCGTGATGTATGATGGCTTCAGGCTATACTTAACCTACTTAGTAATGTCATCTACACGAGAATGTGTTTACTTTTGAAAAATAGCGAGAAAACATCAACTCTATCAGAGCCTGACATCAACACATTCTTCCTACCCGAATAAAGTGGCTTTTTATGTTGATTCAGGGAATCAATTTCCCCCCTCATCAGACTTGTTTGCAGTGTATCATGCGGCAACGCTTGAAGTGTGAAAAAAGGATGTAGGCCAGAGGAGAAGAAAGATGCTATTTGGAAATACTGAGGGATGTCTGTTTGACTTTATACTGCTTCAGGTTGAAGATGGAAATGGAATAGCGATTGTTTCAGATGGCATCATGGTAAATTCTCATCCACCAACTTTAGTAAAGCATTATTATGGAGCAGTAAAATACCCAGTAAATAAGGTGACAAATCAAAGTGAGAATAAGGGAAAGACAATGGGGGGAGAAAAGCAAGAGAAAGAAAGGGATGAGGTTTAGACAAAGAGAAGAGGGTAGCAAAACTGGCTGAGCAATAACTGGCTACTTTAGCAATTAAAATGTGGGGCAAAGACACAGCAGCTTGGTTTGACCGAGAGACTGCACCATTCATCATAGCAGCTGCCATAAAGCAGCACTAGATGGAATCTTTGATTTCAGCTTCACAGGAACATAAATCAAAAATCCAAACCATGGCTTGTCAGGGGCATCGCCAGAATTACCCATTTGAGAGAGAGAGAGAAAAAGGAAAGGGGGAGAGGTGAGGTTGGAGAGTTAGTACATTCTCTCATCGTTTCACACTCTCTTACCCCCCCCCCCCCCCCCCCAACACACACAACACACAACCGAATCCTGGGATCATTGATCAAGAGGCTGGCTTCTGTCACTGGCCGGTGGTGTACCTGACCTGCACAGCCCTGCCACGTCCCCCCTCCCTCACACCCTCGCTTACAAGGAAGTGAGGTCACGCCACGTGTACAGCCATCAATCTAAATGGGATGACAACGACAGCTAATAAATCATTCATTCATTGTTTAATCTATTGTCTGGACGGGCTAAAGTCAGCGGCCTGATATGAAGACAGATTTACCCCATGCAGGTGAGGCACAGCGAGGGAGAGGTTAATGTTTCTACTCTGCTCGGGTTTCATTATTAATTAGTTATGTCTTCATTATACCTGGGTGCAATTAAAGCCTTTAATGATTGAAATAAACACGGGGAGTCCTCGATCAAGAAGTGCCATGCCTTGCCAATTGGTTGAACATTTGATTTTAGTTTGAAACACACAAGGAAAGTAATCTGTAGCCTTTTAGTTTTAGTCCGACCACCACAGAGCAGTTACAAACCGTGTTTTTCTATTCACAACTACCGGTCCTACTAATTTAGCAGTCATTTATGCATCTGGAATGAAAAGACTCCATGTCATGCACTAGAGAGGTCATGTTGCAGAAAAGTTTTGGTTTTTCAAACAAAACCATGAATATTCAGCTTCTGAGCTTCAACCTTAATGAACGTTACATAGGCTAGCAGGCCTGATTTCCATTAATTACAGAAGGTCTAGCTCTAAAGGTGAAGCATAATGGAAGAGGTAACAACCCTGACATAACCCTATTACAGGGACAGTATTCTTCCCCAGTGTCAAATCAATGAAAAGCTAGTGACCTGAAACAGCTCAGGACAGGTTAATGGGGTCACAGTGGGATGTGCATATCATTACCACAGCTAGCTTACCACAGCCAGCCAGAGGGGAGGTCAGGAAAGGGACATTCTGATGTTCATGGAACAACAACCACAGCCTTGAACAGAGGCCAAAATGAACCAAATGAATATCAAATGAATGAAAAAGGAAATCAGTTGGAATTTCATGTAATATTCAGCGTTGAAAAGAGGCCAAGATGAACCAAATAATATCTAATAAAAGAGTGAGGAAGTTGTCTGTTCAACTCTTGTAATGTTCAACCTTGAAAAGGAGAAGAAAATCACCTTCAAAAATCATTTTGGGCACCATTGTTTTTTTTAAAGAAAATGGTCTGTGTACTCCATATTTAGGCTATAGAACATGCGGTAGAAAAACACTATGGAGGTTCGTACACAACAACATCATCTATATTGTAGAGATCAGAAATCTCAGCTATGTTACGACTGATCTTTAAGAGTTTTCATCTCTGAGGTCAATAGAATGAGTTTGGGCTCCAACAAGACCAGTTACAGGGCAACCCAACCTGTTGTTTGTGTGGTAAGGCAGTGTGTGGCACTCCTGTCTGTGCCCACGTGCAGAGTGTGGCATTAGTCAGTGGGTGTAAGGCCCTGACAGCGAGACAGGGTGAAGGAGATGAATGGGAGGCAGGTTCACTTTATTACTGTCACTCTGCTCTCTCTCTCTCTCTCTCTCGATTCCAGGCTGTATCATAACAGGCCGTGATTGGGAGTCCCATAGGGCGGCGCACAACTGGCCCAGTGTTGGCCGGGGTAGGCCGTAATTGTAAATAAGAATTTGTTCTTAAATTACTTGCCTAGTTAAATAAAGGTTAAATAAAAAACAAAATAAAACATTTTTCAAGACCGGTCTAAAGTAATCCCATCCTCTGGTACAGATTCAGCAGGCAGTTAGAGACCGGTCTAAAGTAATCCCATCCTCTGGTACAGATTCAGCTGGCAGTTAGAGACCGGTCTAAAGTAATCCCATCCTCTGGTACAGATTCAGCAGGCAGTTAGAGACCGGTCTAAAGTAATCCCATCCTCTGGTACAGATTCAGCTGGCAGTTAGAGACCGGTCTAAAGTAATCCCATCCTCTGGTACAGATTCAGCTGGCAGTTAGAGACCGGTCTAAAGTAATCCCATCCTCTGGTACAGATTCAGCTGGCAGTTAGAGACCGGTCTAAAGTAATCCCATCCTCTGGTACAGATTCAGCTGGCAGTTAGAGACCGGTCTAAAGTAATCCCATCCTCTGGTACAGATTCAGCTGGCAGTTAGAGACCGGTCTAAAGTAATCCCATCCTCTGGTACAGATTCAGCTGGCAGTTAGAGACCGGTCTAAAGTAATCCCATCCTCTGGTACAGATTCAGCTGGCAGTTAGAGACCGGTCTAAAGTAATCCCATCCTCTGGTACAGATTCAGCTGGCAGTTAGAGACCGGTCTAAAGTAATCCCATCCTCTGGTACAGATTCAGCTGGCAGTTAGAGACCGGTCTAAAGTAATCCCATCCTCTGGTACAGATTCAGCTGGCAGTTAGAGACCGGGGTCCCCTGCTGGAATCATCCCCGAGACCGGTCTAAAGTAATCCCATCCTCTGGTACAGATTCAGCTGGCAGTTAGAGACCGGGGTCCCCTGCTGGAATCATCCCAGAGACCGGTCTAAAGTAATCCCATCCTCTGGTACAGATTCAGCTGGCAGTTAGAGACCGGGGTCCCCTGCTGGAATCATCCCCGAGACCGGTCTAAAGTAATCCCATCCTCTGGTACAGATTCAGCTGGCAGTTAGAGACCGGGGTCCCCTGCTGGAATCATCCCCGAGACCGGTCTAAAGTAATCCCATCCTCTGGTACAGATTCAGCTGGCAGTTAGAGACCGGGGTCCCCTGCTGGAATCATCCCCGAGACCGGTCTAAAGTAATCCCATCCTCTGGTACAGATTCAGCTGGCAGTTAGAGACCGGGGTCCCCTGCTGGAATCATCCCCGAGACCGGTCTAAAGTAATCCCATCCTCTGGTACAGATTCAGCTGGCAGTTAGACTGGACCAGACCCTAGAGCCTTCTCTAACAGCACAACAGCTATCCGGCTCTCTCTCCCCCTCTCCATGTCCCAATAGTGATCAACTACTCCGAAGCTCCCCTCTCCCATGGGTCCGTGTCAGACAGTTGTGCTGTGGTGATGTTTTTGTCATATGTTATATATAGAGCTAGCTAGCTCTCTGGGGTACTTGGGTACCACTACCTGGATACCAAAGGATACCAGGCGGGCTCCCAGGGCCCTGAAGCAGGCTGAGCCCATCTCCCATAGGCTGGCCGCGCTGCCGCTCCCCGGATCCTTGCGCCTAATGGGTCGGGTGGGATTTGGGGAGGGGGAGAGGGCGGACAGAGACAGATGGCTGCTGACAAACAGCCACTGACAGCCAGTGAGTACAGGGCACCCTTGCAGAAAGGTCAGAGCAGGGAAGGATAAAGGACCGCTTGACTTTCAAAGTTTCATCCTTTATGGGGGGAGAAATGCATGCACAGGATAGACTGGTTACTCTTGTGGTATAGTGAACATACAAATATCTTGTTAGAATTGTGTTTTTTATCCACCTAAAATGCCTCTGTTAGAAACAACATAACACATTTTTATGGATTGCGTTAACAGTTTCGATCATCAAAACATTTTACAAATCACAAAGATGGAATTGATGAAATGGGACAGGAAATCTAGATGATTACTTATTACATTCTTTACCTTCACAAAGACAAACAGTTTCCACCAAATGAATGTGCCCACCCCTTGGTGGCCAGTTTCACAGTGTAGGTGCTGTGCTTATTGACTCCAGTGGATAAGAGGAGGGCAGCAGTCTGAAGCAGCGGTGATCTAGTCAGATGTCACCAGCCCACAGCAAAGCCACACTAATGGAACCTCAGGGACATTGTCTTTGGCCTCTCACTAGGAGGAGGATCTCCATGAGCATACTGCTGCTCCATGTGGAAGTTAGGGGAGATGCATGTCACAGGTGTGAACTATTTGAATGCAATCTATATTAATAACTCCTATTGGTTAAGTGATAGTTCATATGATTTGAACTGCATGTATTTAAACCCCGTATTAATTTTTTTCCAGGTGGCTGCCCACAGGAAGTGATGCAGTCCGGAGGCATGGTGGAGCCTTGTGTCAGAGAGCTTATGGCTGAAGTGTTTGGTGAGGGAGCACCTGGATAATGGAGTTTTTTCTGTAGTGACTAAGTCTGAGATAATGGATGCCGGCATGCTGGACCGCATCGGTTCCTGTGCCCTTTTTTTGCCAACATGGTCTTTAGTGTAAAAAGAAAGATAAATGACATTGACGGTCAACTATATTTTCATAGTAACTTTCCCTGGTTTTATGTAAGATGGCACAGTGTGTGTGTGTGTGTGTGTGTGTGTCAAGGTGGAAAGTGACAGGGTCTATGTCTGAGTTGAGCAGGCAGACTGGAGCAGAGGTAGACAAAGGGACAGTTTTCAACATTTATTTTCTATTATTGGTTTTCTATTATTCCGTTTAAACACACTACAGTTTTTAATTTCCGTTAAATTGCTTGGTTTCCAAGTTACCAATTGGTTCACATTGGAAGAAGTTAAGCTACACTAAAGTTACCCTTAAGAAAGACATAGTTCACCTAAAGAAAGTTACTTTGAAAAAGTAGTTCGCTTCGTATGTAAATCTGAAATGTCATGAACTCACTTTGGGGTCATAATGTTAACAGAATGACTAGTGGAGCTACATGTACTTCACTGCTCCCCAACACTGCATAAAATACAAAGCTGCATCTTCACTCACTCCACCATCATACCACTTTGCATTCTGTCTGTCTATTCATATTCATTTCTGATCAGTGATGGTGGCTTATATCACTATAGTGGAATGGTAGCTTCAAGCAACTGTGTTTGTTTCAGACAATTTCTTAGGCCAAAAAGCTATGCAGCTTTTACAGGCAATGTTCCCGCGGAGACTGCATTCACGGTAAATGCTGCATATGTTGTCTCAATTTGAAATTACCTTTAAATGTCAAGCATGCTACAGTGCCGATCTTCCACGGTCCGGATTGAATCTAGGCCTTAGTTCTTTTTTAAAAACTCTTGTTTGATATACTTAGTAGGAAAATTACATACACCTTAGCCAACTACATTTAAACTCAGTTTTTCCACAATTCCTGACTCAAATGTCAATTAGCCTATCAGAAGCTTATTTTTTACACACTGTTTAAAGGCACAGTCAATTAAGTGTATGTAAACTTCTGACCCACTGGAATTGTGATACAGTGAAATAATCTGTCTGTAAACAGTTGTTGGAAAAATTACTTGTGTCATGCACAAAGTAGATGTCCTAACCGACTTGCCAAAACTATAGTTTGTTAACAAGACATTTGTGGAGTGGTTGAAAAATGAGTTTTAATGACTCCAACCTAAGTGTATGTAAACTTCCCACTGTAGCTCTACATTAATATGGTACTGGTACTCCCTGTATATAGCTCTACATTGATCTGGTACCGGTACTCCCTGTATATAGCTCCACATTGATCTGGTACTGGTACTCCCTGTATATAGCGCTACATTGATCTGGTACTGGTACTCCCTGTATATAGCTCCACATTGATCTGGTACTGGTACTCCCTGTATATAGCTCCACATTGATCTGGTACTGGTACTCCCTGTATATAGCTCCACATTGATCTGGTACTGGTACTCCCTGTATATAGCGCTACATTGATCTGGTACTGGTACTCCCTGTATATAGCGCTACATTGATCTGGTACTGGTACTCCCTGTATGTAGAGCTACATTGATCTGGTACTGGTACTCCCTGTATATAGCTCCACATTGATCTGGTACTGGTACTCCCTGTATATAGCGCTACATTGATCTGGTACTGGTACTCCCTGTATATAGCTCCACATTGATCTGGTACTGGTACTCCCTGTATATAGCGCTACATTGATCTGGTACTGGTACTCCCTGTATATAGCTCCACATTGATCTGGTACTGGTACTCCCTGTATATAGCGCTACATTGATCTGGTACTGGTACTCCCTGTATATAGCTCCACATTGATCTGGTACTGGTACTCCCTGTATATAGCGCTACATTGATCTGGTACTGGTACTCCCTGTATATAGCTCCACATTGATCTGGTACTGGTACTCCCTGTATATAGCGCTACATTGATCTGGTACTGGTACTCTCTGTATACAGTCGTGGCCAAAGGTTTTGAGAATGGAAATTAATATTTGTGTCAAAGTTTGCTGCTTCAGTGTCTTTAGATATTGTTGTCAGATGTTACTATGGAATACTGAAGTATAATTACAAACATTTCATAAGTGTTTTATTGACAATTGCATGAAGTTGATGCAAAGGGTCAATATTTGCAGTGTTGACCCTTCTTTTTCAAGACCTCTGCAATCCGTCCTGGCATGCTGTCAATTAACTTCCACATCCTGACTGATGGTATCCCATTCTTGCATAATCAATGCTTGGAGTTTGTCAGAATTTGTGTGTTTTTGTTTGTCCTCCCGCCTCTTGAGGATTGACCACAAGTTCTCAATGGCATTAAGGTCTGGGGAGTTTTCTTGCCATTTCCTTGCCATGGACCCAAAATATTGATGTTTTGTTCCCTGAGCCACTTAGTTATCACTTTTGCCTTGCTCCATCATGCTGGAAAAGGCATTGTTGGTTACCAAACTGTTCCTGGATGGTTGGGAGAAGTTGCTTTCACATGATGTGTTGGTACCATTCTTTATTCATGGCTGTGTTCTTAGGCAAAATTGTGACTGAGCCCACTCCCTTGGCTGAGAAGCAACCCCACACATGAATGGTCTCAGGATGCTTTACTGTTGGCATGACACAGGACTGATGGTAGCACTCACCTTGTCTTCTCCGGACAAGCTTTTTTCCGAATGCCCCAAACAATCGTAAAGGGGATTCATCAGAAAAAATTACTTTACCCCAGTCCTCAGCAGTCCAATCCCTGTACCTTTTGCAGAATATCAGTATGTCCCTGATGTTTTTCCTGGAGAGAAGTGGCTTCTTTGCTGCCCTTCTTGACACCAGTTGTATTCGGCGCATGATACAAATATAAATGTATTTGATTTGATTTCCTTAAACATCCTGTGTTTCTGTGATTTTTTTTACCAGGTACTGCAAGAATGTCTACCAATGGCATGCCCATCTTTTGTGATACATTTCACTGGTCACTCAAAACATTTATAAAGCATTTATAAAGTATAAATTGCGCTCACAAATGGTTTATAAATGTGGGAGTATCAATCAAATTTCAATACAACGATTTATAAAGCCCTTTTACATCAGCAGAGACCCAGCCTAAAACCCCAAACAGCAAGCAATACAGATGTACTGTAGAAGCACAGTGGCTAGGAAAAACTCCCTAGAAAGGCATAGAACCTAAGGAAGAAACCTAAAGAGGAAGCAGGGTGCTGGGTGGAGATTACAAGAGTACATGGCCATTAAGGCCAGATTGTTCTTCAAGATGTTCAAACGTTCATAGATGACCAGAGTAATAATGAATAAACAGACTGAACACACAATTTATAAATGCCTTATAAATGGTTTAGTACAGGTCCTTTAAATAAAGAGCTACCGATAGTTTTTTGAACCTCTACTCTCTCCCCCATCACTGTTTTTCCTTCTTTCTACCATTCCTCTCCAGTAACCAATCCCTCACACCAAGCAGAGTAGGAATCTGAACCAGGCAGATGGCATATATTGGCACACTAAAACTATTGCAGATCTATGCTTCTACAGTACAGCCTAAATCATTGAATCATTAAATATTCAATCCCCTATCTCCCATTAGACAATATCTCACTTCCCACCTGGGTCTAAGACTACAAGTCCAGAATAAAACCAGGTGATTATTTTGCGGTGATAAGCGGCTAGGCAGCAGCCAGTAGCACCTCCCCCTGGAGGTGTAATTTGCCTGCAATAGGTTCTGAGTGCCAGTGGGGGAATAATCACACAGTGACTGATGACCACATGCCACAGCCTCACACTGCTGATGACTTTACAGTCTAATCCTGATGGGTTTCTTCATCTGGGTCTCAGAGTAGGATAGTTGACCTAGGATCATTTTAGCTTTTAGATCATAATTAATATGATTATATATAAATGAGAGAGAGAGAGAGAGAGAGAGAGAGAGAGAGAGAGAGAGGCATTTGAGTTTGATGGATCAAGACTACAGCTTTGGATGCAGAGAAGTCCTTGTGCACAAGAATACATTTCGGGCACTAACTTTAATTTTATTTAAGAGTATTATGGATAGGATAGCCCGGCTGTAGATAAGATGGCTGCTACTGACAAAGGCTGCTGAGCCTGAGGGGGAACATGAAACGTTTTATCATATTGATCAACTAAGAGCTGAGAATATTCCAGTGTGTGAAGGGATTATTGGGTAATAATTGTATAACACTGCCTCTCATTGGCTTAGACAGGGGTTCTGGGTCGATTGTAGGTGGTGACTGATGATCAGATTGAGACCCAGACAGTCTGAAACTCAGACTCAGACATTTAAAAGGTACATGCCACCTGCACTAGAAGTCATTGAAAATGTCTTCTTGGGTCAGTTAAAGTGAGAAATTAAATCATTTCGTCTGCTACTGAAGGGGGATAACTTTCTCCAAGATTACTAAAAATAAATTTAATAGCTAAGAGCATTAAAAGCAGGCTCCTGCTATACCCAGCTGCCAATAGTGAATAAATGATTGGGTCGCTGCATCCAGACAGCAAAATCAATGCAGTGTACCAGAGGACTTCTTGTGTTAGTTGTGCTGCTGTGTTCGTGTCGACATGGGAAGTGGTTTCGCTCAGAGCATCATTAGACTATACCTCTTACCACTATAGGCCTAGCTGTGGACCAATCCTCCACCTCCTGCTTCTTTGGGATTTGGTGGAAAGTAAGAGAATAGGTATACTAGATAATACCTATAATACTAGATAGTATAAGAATAATTGAGCCAGTTATAAGCCTCTCGTCAAATACACTACTTTGTCATGTGAACTTGCTTCACTGAACAGCTCCTCATACTTCTGCCTTGTCCCCTGTCCCCTTATCCCTCTCACTTGTCCCCTGTCCCCTCTCTGCTATCCTGTCCCTGAGACTCTGGGGT
The DNA here is from genome assembly GCF_002021735.2 of Oncorhynchus kisutch. Classification (NCBI taxonomy): domain Eukaryota; kingdom Metazoa; phylum Chordata; class Actinopteri; order Salmoniformes; family Salmonidae; genus Oncorhynchus; species Oncorhynchus kisutch. The sequence continues at coordinate 38,383,400 of NC_034195.2, read as the reverse complement.
ACAAGAGAGGTAGGATAGAGAAGTGGAAGGAGATAGCTCTGCTCAGCCGGAGTGACCGGGTGAAAAAGCAGTGCAGATGTAATTTGTCCTCAATGGCTGTTTGGGAAGAGTAATTGTGGTGACATTGGCCGGTCGATAGTATGGATGTTTTGTTTGGAGTGCCCTGTGTGTGTGGTGCTAGGGGAGGCCAGGAAATATAAGACGGCTGCTCAAACACAATAAAAATGGATTGTGGGTGTGGTGGTTGTTTGCTGGGCTGGTATCTGTCGTTTGGCTGTGTGTGGATGTTATACTGTAGTCGGGTTGTTTCACAATCACAAATGCCCCCTCTGTCCTTCCCTGCATGACAGGATATTACCATTGGCTTGTGGGCCATTGAAATAGATATAAATCCTTAAAATATACATTCAAAACATGTTAGTCAAAACATAACCCAACCACAATTCTCCCTGTGCACGCCCACTAAAAGTCAAGGCACACTGAAAATAAGCCTTAATGCCATCATGACTATCAACTATCAAGATGACTTATCATGCAAAAGCACCACGTACTGTAGTGTAAAGTACTCTGAAAGGAATGCCACAGTGGGTAGTTAATTTATGGAAAAGCTCTGGTGTGTTTCTACTATAATACATGATGGTGGTGGACAGAGGGAGTTAGTGTGTGGGGTGGACTGACCCCTGCACTGCTGGTACATACAGTCCTGTGACAGTTGGGGGTGAGTAGCCCTGGGGTAGACCACTGGAAGAAGCCTGCTATGGTGTCCCAGTCAGCCCTGACTAGATGAGGCAACGGTGTGAGCGCTGTGTTCTGCTGTGTGCTGTATGCTCAACCCACCATGAGGGAAGTAATGAGGGAGAAGGAAAGGGTTATAACACAGTGGGAACACAGTGGACAGACATAGCCTACACTCCCTGTTACACATACAGATGTTACACATACACGCCCACACACATGCACACACCCATACAAACACACACACAAACACACGTTCACACACATTGACTTACACACAGATGCGCACACACATGGATGCACTCACGTACAAACACACACACACACACACAGATTAATGTACTCATACAAATACTGTATCTTTGGTTAATAAAAGTCTCAGTGCTACTTCATGTACGGATGGGATATGGGCATAAGGGCAATCCCCCTGTCTTCTCTCTCTCTATCTCTCCCCCGCTCCCTCACTTTCTCTCTCTCTCCCTCCCTCCCTCTCAGTTCAGTGTGTGGAGTAAAGTCTCTAAACCGAGTTGACTGGCCCTGCCTCCACACTGTCCTCCCTGCAGTCTGGGGGTGTCACCACACAGCCTCTTCTCAGCTTTCATCTTGGCAGCTGTCCACCACCGCCTGGATAATGAACAATGTGTGGCCCGTCTTCTTGGGACACCTCCCACTGCGCCCAGGCAACCTCACCCTCTTTGCCTCGACCTGCACCAGAACGCCCAGTCAGTGTCACCGCTGTGTCACAGCTGTCATCTCTCGTCAGGTCCCATTTCACTCTAAAGCAGCCACTCGATGAGAACAAACAGGAACGCTGGGGAACGTTCGTTGAGTCAAAAGAGGCTGAGGAGGCCCCGTTGTGACACGGCGTCCGCTACCCTGACTTAAGGGAGCGCGACACCTGACAGGGAAAAAGGTCACATGGCTCATCAGCGAGCGGAGAGGAGGTTGGACAGCGAGTGGCGCTTCAAACGGGATGGCAGGGTCACAAACGAGATGCATCCTGAGAGCGCTGATGGACACATGGCTGGAGCATGGCCTTCTAGGAGCGGTGGGTAGGACAGGAGTCCTGCTGGGAAGTGTCCCTTCTGGTTTCAGAGCCAGGGTGATGAACCGACCTCCGAGCTGGACTGAGACAATGAGGATCACGCTAAGTATGATCATCACAATAGAGTGTACTAAGAAGACTTCTGAAATCAAGACAGTTAGTTGAAGATGCACGTCCCCTTTGAAGTTATACAGTTGAAGTCAGAAGTTTACATACACTTAGGTTGAAGTCATTCCACAAATGTCTTGTTAACAAACCACTCCACAAATGTCTTGTTAACAAACTATGGTTTTGGCAAGTCGGTTAGGACATCTACTTTGTGCATGACACAAGTCATTTTTCCAACAACTGTTTATAGACAGATTATTTCATTTATAATTCACTGTATCACAATTCCAGTGGGTCAGAAGTTTACATACACTAAATTGACTGTGCCTTTAAACAGTGTGTAAAAAATAAGCTTCTGATAGGCTAATTGTCATCATTTGAGTCAATTGGAGGTGTACCTATGGATATATTTCAGGGCCTACCTTCAAACTCAGTACCTCTTTGCTTGACATCATGGGAAAATCAAATGAAATCAGCCAAGATTGTTGACCTCCACAAGTCTGGTTCATCCTTGGGAGCAATTTCCAAACGCCTGAAGGTACCACGTTCATCTGTACAAACAATAGTACGCAAGTGTAAACACCATAGGACCAAGCAGCCATCATACCGCTCAGAAAGGAAACGAGTTCTGTCTCCTATAGATGCATGAAAAGTGCAAATCAATCCCAGAACAACCTTGTGAAGATGCTGGAGGAAACAGGTACAAAAGTATCTATATCCACAGTACAACGAGTCCTATATCGACATAACCTGAAAGGCCACTCAGCAAGGAAGAAGCCACTGCTCCAAAACCACCATAAAAAAGCCAGACTACGGTTTGCAACTGCAAATGGGGACAAAGATCGTACTTTTTGGAGAAATGTCCACAGGTCTGATGAAACTGATGAAAAATAGAACTGTTTGGCCTTAAGGACCATCGTTATGTTTGGAGGAGAAAGGGAGAGGCTTGCAAGCCGAAGAACACCATCCCAACCGTGAAGCACAGGGGTGGCAGCATCATGTTGTGGGGGTGCTTTGCTGCAGGAGGGACTGGTGCACTTCACAAAATAGATGGCATCACGAGACAGGAAAATAATGTGTATATATGTCTCAAGACATCAGTCAGGAAGTTAAAGCTTGGTCGCAAATGGGTCTTCCAAATGGACAATGACCCCAAGCATACTTCCAAAGTTGTGGCAAAATGGTTAAGGACAACAAAGTCAAGGTATTGGAGTGGCCATCACAAAGCCATGACCTCAATCCCATAGAAAACTTGTGGGCAGAACTGAAAAAGCGTGAGCAAGCAAGAAGGCCTACTAACCTGACTCATTGGCTTAGACAGGGGTTCTGGGTAGATTGTAGGTGTTGACTGATGATCCTGACTACTAACCTGACTCAATGGGCCAAAATTCACCCCAACATCTTGTGGTAAGCTTGTGGAAGGCTACCCAAAATGTTTGACCCAAGTTAAATAATTAAAGGCAATGCTACCAAGTACTAATTGAGTGTATGTACACTTCTGACCCACTGGGAATGTGATGAAAGAAAGAAATGCTGAAATAAATCACTCTACTATTATTCTGACATTTCAAATTCTTAAAATAAAGTGGTGATCCTAACTGACCTAAGACAGGGAATTTTTACTATGAATAAATGTCAGGAATTGTGTAAAACTGAGTTTAAATGTATTTGATCTATGTGGAGCTATATACAGGGAATACCAGTACCAGATCAATGTGGAGCTATATACAGGGAGTACCAGTACCAGGTCAATGTGGAGCTATATACAGGGAGTACCAGTACAATGTGGAGCTATATACAGGGAGTACCAGTACCAGGTCAATGTGGAGCTATATACAGGGAGTACCAGTACCAGATCAATGTAGCGCTATATACAGGGAGTACCAGTACCAGATCAATGTGGAGTTATATACAGGGAGTACCAGTACCAGATCAACATAGAACTATATACAGGGAGTACCAGTACCAGGTCAATGTGGAGCTATATACAGGGAGTACCAGTACCAGGTCAATGTGGAGCTATATACAGGGAGTACCAGTACCAGGTCAATGTAGAGCTATATACAGGGAGTACCAGTACCAGGTCAATGTGGAGCTATATACAGGGAGTACCAGTACCAGATCAATGTAGAGCTATATACAGGGAGTACCAGTATCAGATCATTCTGCAGTGGTACAAGTTATTTGAGGTAGATATGTACATGAAGGCAGGGTTAAGTGACTAGGCAACAGGATAGTAAAATAGAAAATTATGAGTGTAAAAGTGTGCGTGTGTGTGTAATGTGTATGTATGTGTGTTTGTGTCGTGTTTCTACTGTATGTGTGTGTGTGTGCGTATGTAGTGTATGTGAATGTGTGGGGGTTTTGTGTGGGAGTGTCAATGTATTGTGTGTGAGTATGTGTGTATACGGTGTGTATGCACTGAGTATACCAAACATTAGGAACACCTTCCTAATATTGAGTTGGTGATGAGCTTGGAGGGGACTATGGCGTTGAATAACATCCTTCGAACATAATGTAGTTATTTCCCCATTTGTCTAGGTGGAAGAGGGCAGTGTGAATTGCAATTGAGAGCATCATCTGTGGATATGTTGGGGCGGTATGCGAATTGGAGTCTGTCTAGGGTATCTGGGATTATGGTGTTGATGTGTGTCATAACCAGCCTTTCAAAGCACTTCATAATTACAGATGTAAGTGCTACAGGGCGATAGTCATTTATGCAGGCTACCTTGGAACCCTTGAGAACAGAGACAATGGTGCTCAGCTTGAAACATGTTGGAATTAAAGACTGGGACAAGGACAGATGTCTGTGAAGACACTTGCAGCTGGTTTGCGCATGCTTTGAGAACGTGCCCTGGTATTCCGTCTGGCCCGACAGCCTTCATGATTGTTAATGTGTTTAAGCGTTTTACTCACATCGGCCATGGAGAGCGAGATCACACAGTCATCCAGAAAAACAGGGGCTTTCACGCAAGGCACAGTGTTATATTCCTCAAAGTGAGCATAAAAGCATTTAGCTCATTTGGGAGTTCTGCATCACTGGGCCACTAAGGCTGGGTTTCCCTTTGTAATCTGTTATCGTCTGCAAGCCCTGCCACATACGACGAGCGTGGGAGCCAGTGTAATAGGATTCCACCTTCCTCCTATATTTTCCTTTTACATGTTTGATGTCCCTTCGGAGGTCGTAGTGGTCTTTCTTGTTGAGCGCATCACTGGTGCTTCCTGTTTGAGCTTTTTTTGTAAATAGGAAGCATGAGAATGGAGTCATGGTCAGGTGTGCTGAAGGGAGGACAAGGGAGGGCCTTTTATGCCTTTATGTGGGTAGAATAAAAGTGGTCTAGAATTTTTGCGCCCCTAGTGGTGCAGTAGACGTGTTGGTAGAAGTGAGGTAGAACGGCAAAGTATAAAAAATTAAATAAATAAATATAAATATATATATATATAAGTAATAATTCATAAATGGTGAGCAAACGGTTTGTAATTGCCTTATAAATGCCTTATAAAAAGTTTATTATGAACCCTTAAAATAACGTGTTAGCAAACTGTCTACATCCAATGCTTGGGTTATAGCAGACAACTATGTCAGCACTTTCCATAATGACACAGAAACCCAGAGAGGGAAGTACAGGGGAGAATTAGATCCTTTGATTTAGTGTGTGTGTGTGTGTGTGTGTGTGTGTGTGTGTGTGTGTGTGTGTGTGTGTGTGTGTGTGTGTGTGTGTGTGTGTGCGCGTACGTTTATGCCCTCATGCATGGGTGTGTGTATGTATGTGTGCGTGTCTGCGTCATGCACACTAATCACCTTAATTATAACCTCTAATTACCTGTAAACAACTAATGAATTCTTCAGGAATCCCATCATGTTGTGTGCAGTGTGCACTCACAGCATCATTTGTTTTGCATCCCTGACGTTAATTTGCTCATAAACAAATACAATTAGCATAAAATGTTTGATTACAGGCTCGTATATTTGGGTGATATTCTAATGATGTTACAGCACTGATGAACTTCCCACAGGGGGGAAAATAGAAAACATTTACCCAACATTTGTCTCAAATTTTTTGACAAATGTAGGTGTGTGTGTGTGTGTGTGTGTGTGTGTGTGTGTGTGTGTGTGTGTGTGTGTGTGTGTGTGTGTGTGTGTGTGTGTGTGTGTGTGTGTGTGTGTGTGTGTGTGTGTGTGTGTGTGTGTGTGTAGGTTCTTTTCTAAATGTAATCTGTTAAAGTTACTAGTTATCTGTCCAACATTTTAATTGGTAACATAACTTTTGGATTACTTTTCCTTTAAGAGGCATTAGAAGAAGACAAAAAGGATCCATCCAACACATTTCTTTGTGTCATCATAGTGGTCTCTGACTTGTGGTCTCTGAATTGGAGTCAGATTTGCTCCTGTGGAACAAATTTAAACTTGCGCCTTTTTTCAATTATGAATGTAATATCATTGAGACAACAGAAAGTACAACATAATGTATTTTTTTTGCACACATTCTTTCTAAATAATCATATAGTTTTTCAAAAGTGTCTGTAATCTGATTACAATATTTTTTGCTGGTAACGTAACTGATTACAGTTCAAGTTTTTTTGCAATCAGATTACATGTAATCAGTTACTCCCAACCCTCTGTGTGTGTGTCCATGTTTATATAATTGTTAACTTTGTAAAAGCTACACCCAAGGTCATGCTGTAAAGCAGGACAACAGACTTGTTCTTGAGTGGATTTATGATGAATGTGTACTTTCCACAACAACAAAAGCATAATGACCTCATTCCATAATGAATATATTCATCATTAAAAATCTGTGCCCTGCAGCAAAGTATTTTTTTGGTTTTGCATATTCTGTTGTCATGTTCCATCTCTCTGGTACCTCACAAACCTCTCTAGTTAGAGCTGAGCAGACAACAGGCCTCCACAACACCGGCATACATCACTGGGCTTTAACACAGACATTAGCTTACAGGCTGGTGTTCAATCAATCTTGCCACAGCCGTGTTTATGCAGTGCCTATGTTTACTCCATCATACTGCCTGGTCTGCACTGTAACGTATGTGTCTATTTGTGAAAGTACAGTATCTTCTTCTTTTTATAATGCTACCCTCTTTGGAAATAAAGGTACTACCTAGAAATATGAAGGAGGGATCTTCGGTTACAGATATCTAGATGGTGCCGACAGAGATGGTCGCCTCGCTTCTAGTCCTTAGGAAACTATGCAGTAATTCTTTTTTTATGTATTATTTCTTACATTGTTAGCCCAGAAAATCTGAAGTGTTACGTCATCTTACCAACCTTACGACCAGGAATACGTCTTTCTCGAAGCAGATCCTTTGTTCGGACCTCCACCCTGGACATGGGATCTAATCCCAGAGGCCGACCCAAAACAACGTGGTCACCGCAGGAGAGGCCGACCCAAAGCAATGTCGTCGCGTGGTAGAGGCGGACAGGACTCCTGACTTAGAATGCTTGCACACCATCCACCGCTTCTGAGCATATTACTCGCCAATGTCCAGTCTCTAGACCACAAGGTGGATGAAATTAGGGCACGAGTTGCCTTCCAGAGACACATCAGAGATTGTAACATTCTCTGTTTCACGGAAACATGGCTCACTCGGGACATGTTGTCAGAGTCGGTACAGCCACCGGGTTTCTTCATGCTTTGCGCCGACAGAAACAAACATCTCTCTGGTACGAAGAAGGACGGGGGTGTATGCCTCATGATTAAGGACTCATGTTGTAATCAAAGCAACATACAGGAACTCAAGTCCTTTTGTCCCCCCCCCCCCCCGCCCGCCCCCGCCCCCAAGCAGATACCTTGACGGCCCTGAAAGAACTTCACTGGACTATGTAAACTGGAAACCATATATCCTGAGGCTGCATTTAATGTAGCTGGGGATTTTAACAAAGCTAATTTGAGAACAGGGCCACCTAAATTCTACCAGGACATTGATTGTAGTACCCGCTCGAGCAAAACACTGGACCACTGCTACTCTAACTTCCGCAATGCATACAAGGCCCTCCTCCGCCCTCCATTTGTCAAATCTGACCATGGCTCTATCTTTTTGCACCCCTCCTATAGGCATAAACGTAAACATTAAGCGACCGTGCTTAGGTCTATCCAATGCTGATCTGACCAATCAGATATCGGATTCCACGTTTCAAGATTGCTTCGATCACATGGACTGGGATATGTTCTGGGTAGCCTCAGACAACAACATTGACGTATACCCTGACTCATGAGTATGTTTATTAGGAAGTGCATTGGAGATGTTGTACCCACAGTGACAGCATTTGTGTGGATAACCAGAAACTGTGGATTGATGACAGCATTTGCACTGAACTTGAAGCGCGAACAATCGCATTTAATCATGGCAAGGCGACTGGAAACATGACTGAATACAAGCAGTGTAGTTATTCCCTCCGGAAGGCAATCAAACAAGCAAAGCATCAGTATAGAGACAAAGTAGAGTCGCAATTCAATGGCTCAAACACAAGACGTATGTGGCAGGGTCTACAGACAATCACAGATTACAATAAGAAAACTAGCCCCGTTGCGGACTTCGACGTCTTGCTCCCAGACAAATTAAACAACTTCTTTGCTCGCTTTGAGGACAATACAGTGCCACCGACACGGCCCGCTACCAAAGATTGTGGGCTCTCCTTCTCTGTGGCCGACTTGGGTAAAACATTTAAACGTGTTAACCCTCGCAAGGCTGTCCTCAGAGCATGCTCAGACCAGCTGGCTGGTGTGTTCACGGACATATTCAATCAATCCCTATCCCAGTCTGCTGTCCCCACATGCTTCAAGATGGCCACCATTGTTCCTGTTCCCAAGAAAGCTAAGGTAACTGAACTAAATGACTACCGCCCAGTAGCACTAACTTCTATCATCATGAAGTGCATTGAGACACTAGATAAGGATCATATAACCTCCACCCTACCTGATACCCTAGACCCAACTCCAATTTGCTTACCGCCCCAATAGGTCCACAGACGATGCAATCACCATCACACTGCACACTGCCCTAACCCATCTGGACAAGAGGAATACCTACAGTTGAAGTCAGAAGTTTACATACACTTAGGTTGGAGTCATTAAAACTCATTTTTCATCCACTCCACAAATGTCTTGTTAACAAACTATAGTTTTGGAAAGTCAGTTAGGACATCTACTTTGTGTATGACACAAGTCATTTTTCCAACAATAGGTTTACACTTATTTCACTTATAATTCACAGTATCACAATTCCAGTGGGTTAGAAGTGTACATACACTAAGTTGACTGTGCCTTTAAACAGCGTGGAAAATTCCAGAAAATGGCTTTAGAAGCTTCTGATAGGCTAATTGACATAACTTGAGTCAATAGGAGGTGTACCTGTGGATGTATTTCAAGGCCTACCTTCAAAATCAGTGCCTCTTTGCTTGACATCATGGGAAAATCAAAAGAAATCAGCCAAGACCTCAGAAAAAAAAATTATAGCCCTCCCCAAGTTTGGTTCATCCTTGGGAGCAATTTACAAATGCCTGAAGGTACTACATTCATCTGTATAAACAATAGTATGCAAGTATAAACACCATGGGACCACGCATCCATCATACCGCTCAGGAAAGTGACGCGTTCTGTCTCCTATAGATGAACGTACTTTGGTGCGAAAGGTGAAAATCAATCCCAGAACAACAGCAAAGGACCTTGTGAAGATACTGGAGGAAACAGGTACAAAAGTATCTATATCCACAGTAAAACAAGTCCTATATCGACATAACCTGAAAGGCTGCTCAGCAAGGAAGAAACCACTGCTCCAAAACCGCCATAAAAAAGCCAAACTACGGTTTGCAACTGCCCTTAGGGACAAAGATTGTACTTTTTAGGAGAAAAATCCTTTGGTCAGATGAAACAAAAATAGAACTGTTTGACCATAATGACCGTTGTTATGTTTGGAGCAAAAAGCGGGAGGCTTTTAAGCCGAAGAACACCATCCCAACCGTGAAGCACGGGGGTGGCAGCATTATGTTGTGGGGGTGCCTTGCTGCAGGAGGGACTGGTGCACTTCACAAAATAGATGGCTTCATGAGGACGGAAAATTACGTGGATATATTGAAGCAACATCTCAAGACATCAGTCAGGAAGTTAAAGCTTGGTCGCAAATAGTTCTTCCAAATGGACAATGATCCCAAGCATACTTCCAAAGTTGTGGCAAAATGGCTTAAGGAAAGCTAAGTCCAGGTATTTGAGTGGCCATCACAAAGAAAATTTGTGGGCAGAACTGAAAAAGCGTGTGCAATCAAGGAGGCCTACAAACCTTTCTGACGGGCCACCCCAGTTGGTGAAGGTAGGAAACAACATCTCCACCCCGCTGATCCTTAACACTGGGACCCCACAAGGGTGCGTTCTCAGCACTCTCCTGTACTCCCTGTTCATCCTTGACTGCGTGGCCATGCACGCCTCCAACTCAATCATCAAGTTTGCAGACGACACTACAGTGTTAGGCTTGATTACCAACAACGACGAGACAGCCTGCAGGGAGGAGGTGAGGGCCCTTAGAGTGTGGTGTCAGGAAAATAGCCTCTCACTCAACGTCTTCGGGAAACAGCAGAGGCAGCACCCCCCCATCCACCTCGATGGGACAGTAGTGGAGAAGATGGAAAGTTTTAAGTTCCTCGGCGTACAAATCACACCCACACCGACAATGTGTTGAAGAAGGCGCAACAGCCGCAGGAGGCTGAAGAAATTTGACATGTCACCTAAAACCCCCGCAACATTTTACATATGCACAATCGAGAGCATCCTGTCGGGCTGTGTCACCGCCTGGTACGGCAACTGCACCACCCTCAACCGCAAGACTCTCCAGAGGGTAGTGCGGTCTGCACAACGTATCACCAGGGTCAAACTACCTGCCCTCCAGGACACTTACAGCACCCGATGTCACAGGAAGGCCAAAAAGATCATCAAGGACAACAACCACCCGATCCACTGCCTGTTCACCCCGCTATCATCCAAAGGCGAGGTCAGTACCGGTGATTCAAAGCTGTGACCGAGACTGAAAAACAGTTCTTATCTCAAGGCCGTCAGACTGTTAAACAGCCATCACTAACATAGAGAGACTGCTTCCAACATACAGACTCAAATCACTGGCCACTTTAATAAATGGATTTAATGAAAATATAACTAGTCACTTTAAATAATGCCACTTTTATAATGTTTACATATCCTACATTACCCATCTCATATGTATATGTTGTATTCTATACCATCTATTGCATCTTGCCTATGCCACACGTCAATCACGCATCCATATATTTATACGTATGTATTCTTATTCCTTCCCCATACATTGTGTATAAGGTAGTCGTTGTGAATTTGTTAGATTACTTGTCAGATATTACTGCACTGTCGGAACTAGAAGCGCAAGCATTTCGCTACACTCACATTAACAATCTGCTAACCATGTGTATGTGACCAATACAATTTGATTTGATTGTTGTTCCTGTAGGTAGACAAAACCTTTCTTGGTTTAGGGTAGAATACTTTCGCCTGCAGTTTGAGCATTTTTACCCAAAAAAGAATTCACAAAGAACCTTTTGGTGTTAAGATTCTACTTGGAACCAGAAAGGTTCACCTACAGAGACAGCCAGGGACCTTTTTTATGATTCTAGGTAGCTAGTTGTTTTCTAAGAGCATGTAATGTAGCTTTGATTGAACTGAGTTACTTTGGTGAACAAATCTCCAACCTCACCCACCCTGCTTGTTTGTCCAGCGTGGAGACACACAGTGAAGGGCAGATAATGACCACATGACAAACACAATGGATTGACAGCAGCCAATGACCTATCGCTGTAGATCTGTGTCCTGTATTGATCTGATAGGATATTGTTTTCTCTCCGTGTCCCTTCTTACAACAGTTCATACTGCAGTCTGTGACCCTGCCAGCATTACAATTGGCAACACACATCTCAAAATGTCACATGAAGTGATGTGGGTGCAGGGGGGTTGTGTTGGGATAACTAGTCAGACAAATGACCTTAAAAGGTACAGGGATATGTTTGAAACAATACGTGTAACATGTAACATGATGACGGTGACACCCATTTTATCTCATGTTGAAAGAATTTAAATGAACTCCCAATTGGAGTTAAATTACACCTCGATTCCCAGGTGCCAATAGGGCACTTTAAAACTGTGTTAAATGAGTTCTCTGAAGTGTGCAATTGTTTGAATTGATTATTATAACTTGTAATAACCTCATTTAGAACTTTTTTTTGTTTTGTTATTTTTTGTTGTTGTTGTTGTGTTGATGGAGTTTTTGTCCTCAGGGCACCATTGAAAATGAGAGAATGGTCTCATTTGGGCTCCCCTGAATAAATACAAGTAAATACAGTAAATAATGTGGACAATTTAAAACAAGTTTTTGCATTAATGTGGCCCCCTGTCGTCAGATGAGGTGGGCTGACAGACAGACATACTCGGACAGCCTGTTACTGGGAGATTCCTTCCGCATGTCTGTCTGTCTGTCTAACACTTGACGCTGCTGACCCGTCCTCCACAGCCCCCTGCCCACCGGTCATGCCATCCCTGTCTGCACCCGGCTGTTTCTGACAGGTGAGAAAACGCCACGGAAGGGCCAGCACACAGCACACAGACATTCATAAAGCATCCACATAGAGACATTGCTTAAAAATGCACAATTAATCATGTTTTTTCGCAATTTGTAATATCAATGAAATACAAGACTGGAGTTTGTCATAGACATATTATTGGGACGTTAGCTATGCATGTGTGATTGTGTTATGTCACCATGTAACTCCCTCTTGATGTTGAAACAAAAGAGGCTGCAGGCAGGCTTGTAGTCAGGGCAGGGCTCCCTCAGTAGTAGTCTGGAGAGAGGATGCTGCTGAGAAATATGGACCATGTCATTTATCCAAGTCATCTCTTGAAGGAATGAGACACTCACTCTGAGTGAACTGGCATTGATCCCTGTAGGGCCAGAGCCATTGTTTATCCCTGAACGTGGTGGAGCACTGGCTTGTCATGAAGAGAGGAAACAACGTGCAAAACAGTCTGAAGGATGAGGAACAAGGACAGACAAAGGTCAGGAAGCGTGAAGAGAGATTAAGTAGCAGGGGCTTTCTACCTCTATTTTTAGGAACAGTATTAGGATTGTGATGTTTCATTCTATTTCATTAGATATGAATGAATAACATTCTCTCTAATGCCCACGCACGCACACACACACACACACACACTCCTTCCTGTTTTGTTTTTTACAAAATGAATCATTTGCACCACAAGTTAGACTCTACCAACTAAGAACAGGTGAGATCAGTACTACCGTGGGCTTTAGATTTCTCTCTCGCTCCCTTAGTCTTCTTCCAAAGAAGCTGTAATATTTGGCCTGACTTTGTTAAAAGCACATTTGCTCAGTCAGCATTGTTTGTCTGCAGTAATTCATCACAGGGGCTTTGAGCTGTTGATGGGCACAGCATCCGTTAGCATGACCCTGTCAATGATTCACTCACTAAGCCCATCTGTCAGGCCCAACTGCTTGTCCTCTCCTCTCTTCCTCTCCTTTCCTCCCTCCTCTTCTTCCATGATGGTTGGCTGTGCTGCGAATCCACAAAATGGTAAGTTACATGAGACAACAGAATGTCTCACATTCAACGCCAATGTGTTCTTATGAAACTTGACAACAGAGTCTCTCACATTCTCACAGACAGACAGACACATGGAACTTAGACTGCACCACTTTCATAGTAATGAAGGAATCTGGAGGAATCAAGAAGCATTGGAAAAGGAGACAATGCTAAAGTCTTGAGAATGGTGGGGAAATGCAGAGGTGGTTTACAACAGAGGTGAATGCTAACTCATGGATTATTCACGGCTAGGAGATATAATCAATACAACCTTTCTTCTAGAATCCATCAGGTTTGCGTCATTAGACGATTCCAATAACTCCAACGGTAGACAGCACATTTCTACAGACAACATTTCTACAACATTCCGACATCGTTGGTACAACATTGCAGAGCAGAGTGAATGTTAGAGCTGAACCGCACAGGTAAGGTATTGAAGATTAAAGAAAATTGAGGGCATTGAGGTGAGCACAGACCAGTGGTGTGACACTCCTCAGATGTGGATTAGACTGCCATCTGTAGACGTAGTCCAGAATTACACACAGGTACAGTATAGAAAGGAAGAATTACAATCTCTATAGATTACCTCTGTCTGTCCTCTTATACATTCCATACCCTCAATTATTATGTATCATTATATGTTACCCAGCATTCACAAATTCTATTTTGTAAGATGAAAACTTGTTGATAATGGGCTTGTCCTATGGGAACAAAGGGATGTCAGTAAGGTGCAGGGATAGTTGTGTAGCACAATATCTCCAGCTGTGTTGACATCAGAGTGCTTTCACTCACCCTCCCGTCTCTTGCCTGTGACCCCCTCACATCCCACCTGACTGCTCGTGTTCTGTCTGTCCGCTGTGATGTCACTGTGTTGTTGTGTCGCTGTGTCGATCTGTCAGAAGACATGTCCCGCATTTGCAGCCGGGATCGTGGGCAGGAGGACGAGTCCGTTTGTTAGTGGAGCTGACACGCATCCCACTTTTTGGCACGACTGACAGAGGGGTCCTCCATAATGTCTCATCCCTGGATCCATAGCCTGGGGATATAGTATGTAAACATTTGCAGGCACAAACATGCAAGCGCACACACACAAACAGGCACAGACAGAAACACACACACACACAGTGATGACACAGGGGTGAGTAGGGGGCACACCGTCTGTGGGAGTGCCGATTGACTGATTGGCTGGGGCTAGGACTCTGTCACTGCTCATTCCCACAATCTCCAGCTTTCACATCAAGCAGCCGCCCCCATACCCTACCTCCCCACTTCCCCTCTCGCACATCTCTCTCTTCTCCCTATCCATTCTTCACTGAGATCTCATTAGCTTGGTAGTTTCGCTGCATCGCTTGAGAGACCAAGATTTTGCCCCTTTCTGATGGATCAATTGAACTGTTTTAAGAGACATCCTGGCATGCATCTGGAGGCCTACAGTATGGAACACCACCAATTGGTGTTGGCATAAACATTTTGAATGAAACCATTTGGATCTGATAAGATGGCTTTAAATTTTAAAAATATGCTTTTGTGTAGCCATTTCTTTCTGTACATGCATCATTTAAACATTTCAGGAAACATGTGTTTTGTTCCTGTTCCAGGCTCTTTCCTGACCCAGCTGTCTAGTTTATGGACTAGCACTGCCCTGTAGTGTTCAATTGGAGAACTACATTCATGGAAGCAAAAAATCATGAGGAAATGCAATTCTAGGAAGTCACCACTAGATGGGGATGTGGTACTAGGTATGTTCAAGACTGAGATCAAGACAGAAGACTGCTTGGTACAGAAATACAGGTTCCAATGTGTCGGAGAAGCAAAGCTTATGTAACAAACAGCTACTTAAGTCTTGGGAGGAAGGCCCAAAAAATTGGGAGGAAAACCAAAAGTAGGTCCAAAAGGCTCCTTAACAGCTTCTACCCCCAAACCATAAGACTGCTGAACAATTAATCCAATGGCCACCCGGACTATTTGCATTGACCCCCTCCACACACTTTGTTTTTACTCTGCTGATACTCGGTTTATTATCTATGCATAGTCACTTTACCCCTACCTACATGTGCAAATTACCTCGACAAACCTCCACCCCCGCACATTGACTCGGTACCATATAGCCTCTTTATTTTCATTTTATTGTTTCATTTTAAATATTTTTTTACTTTAGTTTATTTAGTAAATATTTTTTTAAAACTGTATCGTTTGTTAAGGGCTTTTAAGTAAGCATTTCACCGGAAGGCCACTGTGTTGTGTCGCTGTGTCGATCTGTCAGAAGACATGTCCCGCATTTGCAGCCGGGATCATGGGCAGGAGGACAAGTCCGTTTGTTAGTGGAGCTGACACGCATCCCACTTTTGGCACGACTGACAGAGGGGTCCTCCATAATGTCTCATCCCTGGATCCATAGCCTGGGGATATACAGAGGGGCAAAAAAGTATTTAGTCAGCCACCAATTGTGCAAGTTCAACCACTTAAAAAGTTGAGAGAGGACTGGAATTTTCATCATAGGTACTCTTCAACTATGACAGACAAAATGAGAAAAAAAATCCTGAATATCACATTGTAGGACTTTTAATGAATTTATTTGCAAATTATGGTGGAAAATAAGTATTTGGTCACCTACAACAAGCAAGATTTCTGGCTCTCACAGACCTGTAACTTCTTCTTTAAGAGACTCCTCTGTCCTCCACTCGTTACCTGTATTAATAGCACCTGTTTGAACTTGTTATCAATATAAAAGACACCTGTCCACAACATCAAACAGTCCCACTCCAAACTCCACTATGGCCAAGACCAAAGAGCTGTCAGAGGACACCAGAAACAACATTGTAGACCTGCACCAGGCTGGGAAGACTGAATCTGCAATAGGTAAGCAGCTTGGTTTGAAGAAATCAACTGTGGGAGCAATTATTAGGAAATGGAAGACATACAAGACCACTGATAATCTCCCTCGATCTGGGGCTCCACGCAAGATCTCACCCCGTGGGGTAAAAATGATCACAAGAACGGTGAGCAAAAATCCCAGAACCACACGGGGGGACCTAGTGAATGACCTGCAGAGAGCTGGGACCAAAGTAACAAAGCCTACCATTAGTAAGACACTATGCCGCCAGGGACTCAAATCCTGCAGTGCCAGACATGTCCCCCTGCTTAAGCCAGTACATGTCCAGGCCCGTCTGAAGTTTGCTAGAGAGCATTTGGATGATCCAGAAGAAGATTGGGAGAATGTCATATGGTCAGATGAAACCAAAATATAACTTTTTGGTAAAAACTCAAATCGTCTTGTTTGGAGGACAAAGACTGCTGAGTTGCATCCAAAGAACACCAAAGCTACTGTGAAGCATGGGGGTGGAAACATCATGTTTTTCTGCAAAGGGACCAGGACGACTGATCCGTGTAAAGGAAAGAATGAATGGGGCCATGTATCGTGAGATTCTGAGTGAAAACCTCCTTCCATCAGCAAGGGCATTGAAGATGAAACATGGCTGGGTCTTTCAGCATGACAATGATCCCAAACACACCTCCCGGGCAACGAAGGAGTGGCTTCGTAAGAAGCATTTCAAGGTCCTGGGGTGGCCTAGCCAGTCTCCAGATCTCAACCGAAAAAAGAAAGGAGTTGAAAGTCCGTGTTGCCCAGCAACAGCCCCAAAACATCACTGCTCTAGAGGAGCTCTGCATGGAGGAATGGGCCAAAATACCAGCAACAGTGTGTGAAAACCTTGTGAAGACTTACTGAAAACGTTTGACCTCTGTCATGACCAACAATGGGTATATAACAAAGTATTGAGATAAACTTTTGTTATTGACCAAATACTTATTTTCCACCATAATTTGCAAATTAATTAATAAAAAATCCTACAATGTGATTTTCTGGATTTTTTTCCCTCATTTTGTCTGTCATAGTTGAAGTGTACCTATGATGAACATTACAGGCCTCTCTCATCTTTTTAAGTGGGAGAACTTGCACAATTGGTGACTGACTAAATATTTTCTTGCCCCACTGTATGTAAACATTTGCTGGCACAAACATGCAAGTGCACACACAAACAGACACAGACAGAAACACACACACACACACACCTGTTGTATTCGGGGCATGTGAAAAATACAAATTGATTTGATTTCATGTTTGAACTTGAAGATGCTATTTATATTTGTTTGGCTCCAAGACTTCAACACAAGGCCATGTGGTATGTGTGACATCACTGACATGGATAAGCACGTGTTACAGTGTGACATCACTGACATGGATAAGCACGTGTTACATGTCTAGACGGCACATGTAAGGGCTTGGTACCTTCTAGTAATTATATTTCTATAAAAGCAGCACTGCTTCCTTTCCTTATGAAAGCTCCAATTTCACTGCCATTTAACTGAAGTCACGCAGTGCAATTAAGTATTGAAGAGGTCAGTCTGCGGGAGCTACATACTCTTTAAGTACATGTCAGAGAACTCCAAAAGGGTCAGCAAGGTTTGGGTACAGGATATGAATGATTCATTCTGGAGCAGGAATGTTCTGATCATCATCATTACCATCCTGATCATCATCATATTTAAATGTACTGTTGCTAACCTGTTGCTAACTGCTAGAGTCACACGTTGGTCATTTGAGTCATTTTAAAACCTTTGGAGCAACGTTGTGTGGTGGATGTGTGTTTTCTTGTTTCTTACACTGTCCATCTTGAGTTGGATGCTATGCTACCTTTTTGTAGCATTTTTTTACAACTTTTTCAACTGAATTTCAGAGTTCTAACCAGGTCAACAGCACCTGTATGCACATGATTGATAAGGAGCTTGAGAGACAATACTCAGGGGAGTAAAGTAGTCATAGTCAGGATATTGGTACATACTGGTCCTGGTTCTCAACCCACACACTTTCCAGTCTAGACAAGTGGGTTTTAATTGCATATAATATTTAGGCGCTATTATGAATCAGTAAATAAGAGGTAGTGCAGTGATATACTTAAGTTGCTGAGGAATAGAGGCATGCATTTACCAAACATAGCTTTTGATAATGAAAATTGGTTGGTAAAAAATGCATCACAAAAATGAACCTAAAAGATAGCAATGGCTTATTATCACAGACATACATTTCTAAATGTTTTTCTGATTTCTTTCTCAAATATTTATTTATTCAAAAGGCGTTAAATCAAAACAAAACAAACAAAATATTTTTTTCTCACAGAAATTATATTACGATAATTATCAACAACAAAAAAGGAACCCTATTTAAAATCTAGATTCAGTTAGCCTTCTTTTACATATATTTTTGTGGGGTATAGACAGGGCATTGCCAAGGAAATGGTGCTGCTTTTCCAGATTGGTTGTAAAATCTCTCACATCAAAGATGCATCACATTTTTTGCCACAATCCACCCATAGAATACTTTACAAATGGATTACAAATCAGAAATGTACATTTCTTAACTATTTGTTCTCATTTGTTTTGTTTTTCCCCAACACCATCTTTGGATCAATCAATTTAAAAATTGCACAACTCCAGTCTCATGCTCTCTTCTCACAATTGGGCTGCCCCCTGGTCTCCCTCTCCTTCACTTTGTCCTTCTGTCCCTCTGTACTCTTGGTGGCAGCAGTCTACAGCAGCGTCCACTCTGAGCTCACTGACTACAGCTCGCAGGGCTTTGAGCCTGTCCAGCAGTGGGCTCTGGGCTCTCTGACGCTCCAGGCTCTCCTGACTCCCCTGAACCCTAACCTCTGACCCCTGACCTCCAGCATTGAGGGAGCTAAGTGAGCGCACGACTAGACCACCATGCTGCCCCCTATTGGACAGGCGACGCTGTGAGGTCATGAAGCCAGGGTTGTCCCCCAGGGGATGGTCCGTGTCCCTTATGATCTCACACAGGTAGCGGGCCAGGTCCTGACTGGAGAAGGACAGGGACTTATGGGATTGCCGCATGGCGAGGGGAGAGGGAAGGGTAGCAGAACCGGACGGAGGGTGGGCCAGACGCAGGGCGATCGCCGTGCTGCCGATTCTGGGTTCGTTTGATCCTTTTGGTTTGGTCCCATTCTTGGTGTCCGGTGGCTTGGTCGTCTGAGGGTAGGAGATTATGCATTGTGGGTAGCTGTATCTCAGTGACTGGGCTGGGCTGGGCTGCAGAGACCTCTGTAACTCCACCATGTTGAAGACATTCTGGAGGGAGGGAGAGAGAGATACAGAGACGCACAGAGAGAGAGAGAGCAAACACCAAATTGAGACTCTGCACGCAGAAATCTGCAAAAATATCCTCTGTGT
Organism: Oncorhynchus kisutch; assembly: GCF_002021735.2. NCBI lineage: Eukaryota > Metazoa > Chordata > Actinopteri > Salmoniformes > Salmonidae > Oncorhynchus > Oncorhynchus kisutch. Next base: position 38,363,649 of record NC_034195.2, on the reverse strand, counting down.
ACAACGTAGAACACCAAATAATGCATGCAGAGCAGAATTAGGCCGATACCCACTAATGATCAAAATCCAGAAAAGTGCCGTTAAATTCTATAACCACCTAAAAGGAAGCGATTCCCAAACCTTCCATAACAAAGCCATCACCTACAGAGAGATGAACCTGGAGAAGAGTCCCCCAAGCAAGCTGGTCCTGGGGCTCTGTTCACAAACACAAACACAAACACACCCTACAGAGCCCCAGGACTGCAGCACAATTAGACCCAACCAAATCATGAGAAAACAAAAAGATAATTACTTGACACATTGGAAAGAATTAACAAAAAAAACAGAGCAAACTAGAATGCTATTTGGCCATAAACAGAGAGTACACAGTGGCAGAATACCTGACCACTGTGACTGACCCTAAACAGAGAGTACACAGCGGCAGAATACCTGACCACTATGACTGACCCTAAACAGAGAGTACACAGTGGCAGAATACCTGACCACTGTGACTGACCCAAACTTAAGGAAAGCTTTGACTATGTACAGACTCAGTGAGCATAGCCTTGCTATTGAGAAAGGCCGCCGTAGGCAGACATGGCTCTCAAGAGAAGACAGGCTATGTGCTCACTGCCCACAAAATGAGGTGGAAACTGAGCTGCACTTCCTAACCTCCTGCCCAATGTATGACCATATTAGAGAGATATATTTCCCTCAGATTACACAGATCCACAAAGAATTCGAAAACAAATCCAACTTTGATAAAGTCCCATATCTATTGGGTGAAATACCAGTGTGCCATCACAGCAGCAAGATTTGTGACCTGTTGCCGTGAGAAAAGGGCAACCAGTGAAGAACAAACACCATTGTAAATACAACCCATATTTATGCTTATTTATTTTATATTGTGTCCTTTAACCATTTGTACATTGTTAAAACACTGTATATATATATATATAACATTTGTAATGTCTTTATTGTTTTGAAAATTCTGTATGTGTAATGTTTACTGTTCATTTTAATTGTTTATTTCACTTTTGTATATTATCTACCTCACTTGCTTTGGCAATGTTAACACGTTTCCCATGCCAATAAAGCCCTTGAATTGAATTGAATTGAGAGAGAGAGACAGACAGACAGACAGAGAGAGAGAGAGAGAGAGAGATACAGAGACAGACAGGGAGAGAGATACAGAGACAGACAGGGAGAGAGATACAGAGACATACAGGGAGAGAGATACAGAGACAGACAGGGAGAGAGATACAGAAACAGACAGGGAGAGAGATAGAGACAGACAGAGAGAGAGATACAGAGACAGACAGGGAGAGAGATACAGAGACAGACAGGGAGAGAGATACAGAGACAGACAGAGAGAGAGATACAGAGACAGACAGAGAGAGAGATACAGAGACAGACAGGGAGAGAGATACAGAAACAGACAGGGAGAGAGATAGAGACAGACAGAGAGAGAGATAGAGACAGACAGAGAGAGAGATACAGAGACAGACAGGGAGAGAGATACAGAGACAGACAGGGAGAGAGATACAGAGACAGACAGAGAGAGAGATACAGAGACAGACAGAGAGAGAGATACAGAGACAGACAGGGAGAGAGATACAGAAACAGACAGGGAGAGAGATAGAGACAGACAGAGAGAGAGATACAGAGACAGACAGGGAGAGAGATACAGAGACAGACAGGGAGAGAGATACAGAGACAGACAGAGAGAGAGATACAGAGACAGACAGGGAGATACAGAGACAGACAGGGAGAGAGATACAGAGACAGACAGAGAGAGAGATACAGAGACAGACAGGGAGAGAGATACAGAGACAGACAGAGAGAGAGATACAGAGACAGACAGGGAGAGAGATACAGAGACAGACAGGGAGAGAGATACAGAGACAGACAGGGAGAGAGATACAGAGACAGACAGAGAGAGAGATACAGAGACAGACAGAGAGAGAGATACAGAGACAGACAGGGAGAGAGATACAGAGACAGACAGAGAGAGAGATACAGAGACAGACAGGGAGAGAGATACAGAGACAGACAGAGAGAGAGATACAGAGACAGACAGGGAGAGAGATACAGAGACATACAGGGAGAGAGATACAGAGACAGACAGGGAGAGAGATACAGAGACAGACAGGGAGAGAGATACAGAGACAGACAGAGAGAGATACAGAGACAGACAGGGAGAGAGATACAGAGACAGACAGGGAGAGAGATACAGAGACAGACAGAGAGAGATACAGAGACAGACAGGGAGAGAGATACAGAGACAGACAGGGAGAGAGATACAGAGACAGACAGACAGAGAGAGAGATACAGAGACAGACAGGGAGAGAGAGATACAGAGACAGACAGGGAGAGAGATACAGAGACAGACAGAGAGAGAGATACAGAGACAGACAGGGAGAGAGAGAGAGAGATACAGAGACAGACAGACAGAGACATACAGGGAGAGAGATACAGAGACAGACAGGGAGAGAGATACAGAGACAGACAGGGAGAGAGATACAGAGACAGACAGAGAGAGAGATACAGAGACAGACAGGGAGAGAGATACAGAGACAGACAGGGAGAGAGATACAGAGACAGACAGGGAGAGAGATACAGAGAGAGAGATACAGAGACAGACAGGGAGAGAGATACAGAGACAGACAGGGAGAGAGATACAGAGACAAACAGGGAGAGAGATACAGAGACAGACAGGGAGAGAGAGAGATACAGAGACAGACAGAGAGAGAGATACAGAGACAGACAGAGAGAGAGATACAGAGACAGACAGGGAGATACAGAGACAGACAGGGAGAGAGATACAGAGACAGACAGGGAGAGAGATACAGAGACAGACAGAGAGATACAGAGACAGACAGGGAGAGAGAGAGAGAGATACAGAGACAGACAGAGAGAGAGATACAGACAGGGAGAGAGATACAGAGACAGACAGGCAGAGAGAGAGAGAGAGAGATACACAGACAGACAGACAGACAGACAGACAGACAGACAGACAGACAGACAGACAGACAGACAGACAGACAGACAGACAGACAGACAGACAGACAGACAGACAGACAGACAGACAGACAGACAGACAGACAGACAGACAGAGAGAGAGATACAGAGAGAGATACAGAGACAGACAGGGAGAAAGAGAGATATACAGAGACAGACAGGGAGAGAGAGAGATATACAGAGACAGACAGGGAGAGAGAGAGAGATACAGAGACAGACAGGGAGAGAGAGAGATACAGAGACAGACAGGGAGAGAGAGAGATACAGAGACAGACAGGGAGAGAGAGAGAGATACAGAGACAGACAGGGAGAGAGAGAGATACAGAGACAGACAGGGAGAGAGAGAGATACAGAGACAGACAGGGAGAGAGAGAGATACAGAGACAGACAGGGAGAGAGAGAGAGATACAGAGACAGACACAGAGATAAAGCCCTTGAATTGAATTGAATTGAGATACAGAGATAGATAGAGATACAGAGAAAGAGAGAGTGAGAGATACAGACAGATACAGAGACAGAGAGACAGAGAGATACAGAGACAGAGAGACCAAGAGATACACAGAGAGAGAGACAGAGAGATACAGAGACAGACAGAGAGAGAGACACAGAGACACACACAGAGACAGAGAGATACAGAGACAGACAGAGAGAGAGACAGAGAGATACAGAGACACACAGAGAGAGAGAGAGACAGAGAGAGAGATACAGAGACAGACAGGGAGATACAGAGACAGACAGGGAGAGAGATACAGAGACAGACAGGGAGAGAGATACAGAGACAGACAGGGAGATACAGAGACAGACAGGGAGAGAGATACAGAGACAGACAGGGAGAGAGAGAGAGAGATACAGAGACAGACAGACAGAGAGAGAGAGAGAGAGATACAGAGACAGACAGACAGAGAGAGAGAGAGAGAGATACAGAGACAGACAGACAGAGAGAGAGAGAGAGAGATACAGAGACAGACAGACAGAGAGAGAGAGAGAGAGATACAGAGACAGACAGACAGAGAGAGAGAGAGAGAGATACAGAGACAGACAGACAGACAGACAGACAGACAGACAGACAGACAGACAGACAGACAGACAGACAGACAGACAGAGAGAGAGATACAGACAGAGATACAGAGACAGACAGGGAGAGAGATACAGAGACAGACAGGGAGAGAGAGAGATATACAGAGACAGACAGGGAGAGAGAGAGATACAGAGACAGACAGGGAGAGAGAGAGATACAGAGACAGACAGGGAGAGAGAGAGAGATACAGAGACAGACACAGAGATAAAGCCCTTGAATTGAATTGAATTGAGATACAGAGATAGATAGAGATACAGAGAAAGAGAGAGTGAGAGATACAGACAGATACAGAGACAGAGAGACAGAGAGATACAGAGACAGAGAGACCAAGAGATACACAGAGAGAGAGACAGAGAGATACAGAGACAGACAGAGAGAGAGACACAGAGACAGAGAGATACAGAGAGAGAGATACAGAGACACACACAGAGAGAGAGAGACACAGAGATACAGAGACACACAGAGAGAGAGAGAGAGACACACACACAGAGACAGAGACACAGAGACACACAGAGAGAGAGAGACACAGAGACACACACAGAGATAGAGAGATACAGAGACACACACAGAGATAGAGAGATACAGAGACACACAGAGAGAGAGAGAGAGAGAGAGATACAGAGACACACACAGAGAGAGAGATACAGAGACACACAGAGAGAGAGCGATACAGAGACACAGAGAGAGAGAGCGATACAGAGACACAGAGAGAGAGAGAGATACAGAGACACAGAGAGAGAGAGAGAGAGAGAGAGGGGGGGGGAGATAAGAGAGAGAGGGAGGGAGACGGATAGAGCGAGAGGGAGATAAAGAGAGAGGGAGAGAGACAGAAACACACAGAGAGAGAGAGAGGGAGGGAGAGAGAGAGGGAGATTAAGAAGAAGATGAGATAGTTGATTAGAGATGAGCTGTTTATAAAGACCAATAGACTAATAGAAAACACTCAACAGCAGGACATGCATTTATAATCATATTTGTCTATGAAAAATGCCAGTCTGCGATGCTTTTTATTTCTACCTAAGAAAAAGACATGCGGCCCAAGTGCCAACGTTGGCAGCAACAGCCCCATTAATTGGACAAACTTGTAATTAATTGTCTGATTAAAAGTACTATTACCAGTGCAATTAAACAAATACAGGCATTAAGGACTAATGGCATCTACCATAGAGATAAATACAAGAACTCATCTTTTCTGCGTCTGTCACAGCATGGGAAGTGCCATTGAGGTTCTCTCTATTTTGAAGTAGCCCCATTTTATTCTTCACGATTGGCTGATCCCTTCTGATGAACCGGTTGGACATGACTCCAACAGCATCACCAGGAGGGATCAGCCAGTGAAGTTGGAAGTCCGACCCAGTTGACTAGATTAAAATAGTGGGAGCCCTCAAACGCGCTGCACATGCTAATACAGTCTTTTGGCCGCTATCATTCTCTAAAGTATCTACTCACATCATTTCTCCTAATTGACTCTCCTAGGATCATTAGTTTGGTGTTCATTTCCAAGCATCTTCCAACACCAGTCCTCCCCTAGCTGTGCTACCAAACTAACACTCACTATGTAAACTGTGAATATCTTCCCATTCTTCCTTGGTTTATATTGTTTGTGTTTATCTATGATTTGTATCGTTTCTCCTGTGTGAGTTGTTGTACAGGTGTGTGTCGGATGCATAGCTGTAGCTGTGATATTAATTGCCCTAAGGGAATCAATAAAATTGGATTCTACTCTACTGTATTGTAGTGGTCTTATGAGCCATACTATTGACTCATACGACCACTACATTGATTTATAAGATATTGGTAGTTGTGCTGTGTTGAAGGATAGACGTTTCCTCTACTGTCCATGTCCTGTCTAAATAGCAGTAGCTGTATGGTACCTGGTCCTGCTTTACTTCCTCTGTCTGAATACCAGTGTCTCCTTGAATTCCCAATCATCTTCTAGCTCCTACACACTATAGGCACTCCTGTATATCTGGATAGGTGTAAGCTTCACCCAGCCTATCAGAAGGTATGGGGAAGCAATTATCAAACTGTTTAAACCGATCCCATCCTTTTTGTTCTACACAAGTGTCTATGGGGGCAACCAGGGATGCTGTCTTGATTTGGGATTCAGTGTCTCTATCTGTACCTGGTCCTGCTCCCCTCCGCCCTCCTCATCATAGTTGAGCACGTTCTCTCGGATGTCCTCCCATTCTCCGTGGTGTGCTGATACGTGGTAGACGCTCTCCTTCAGGCCCTTGTGTCTCCTCCAGCAGGAGTAGAGGAACAGGCCCAGCATCAGCACTGGGAAGGGGGGGGGGGTCGCCATAGAGCAAGTTAGGACAGGGACAGGGACAGGTGTAGTCATCTTCACACAATGTTCTATCAATTAAAAACACTAGAAATAAATCAGTGTCCCAGACAGTCAGCAACGATTTGTAATAAAGAAGTTAAACTGGACTGTGAAGATGAACGGGGGAGAGGGGTGTGGTACCCGATAAGCACACTTAGGGTACAACATGTCAGTTAGATGAGCCAACAACACAACATTGACACTTTACACCCAGATATGAGATACACAATAACTCTCAATACCAGCCTTTCTTAGTAAAAAAGCAACATTGGGAATGGTCAGGGTTTGTTGTCTTTCCATCACATTGCTAATCTGCATTTATCCAATCCTGTAAAGCAAAGTACTAGAGATGCATTCTTCTGTTGTGTTTTCTATCCTAAAGATGCATCCTAAAGATGACGCAATTGTAAATGTCGCAATTGTAAATGAGAACTTGTTCTCAACTTGCCTACCTGGTTAAATAAAGGTGTTCTCAACTAGCCTACCTGGTTAAATAAAGGTGTTCTCAACTAGCCTACCTGGTTAAATAAAGGTGTTCTCAACTAGCCTACCTGGTTAAATAAAGGTGTTCTCAACTAGCCTACCTGGTTAAATAAAGGTGTTCTCAACTTGCCTACCTGGTTAAATAAAGGTGTTCTCAACTAGCCTACCTGGTTAAATAAAGGTGTTCTCAACTAGCCTACCTGGTTAAATAAAGGTGTTCTCAACTTGCCTACCTGGTTAAATAAAGGTGTTCTCAACTAGCCTACCTGGTTAAATAAAGGTGTTCTCAACTAGCCTACCTGGTTAAATAAAGGTGTTCTCAACTAGCCTACCTGGTTAAATAAAGGTGTTCTCAACTAGCCTACCTGGTTAAATAAAGGTGTTCTCAACTAGCCTACCTGGTTAAATAAAGGTGTTCTCAACTAGCCTACCTGGTTAAATAAAGGTGTTCTCAACTAGCCTACCTGGTTAAATAAAGGTGTTCTCAACTAGCCTACCTGGTTAAATAAAGGTGTTCTCAACTAGCCTACCTGGTTAAATAAAGGTGTTCTCAACTAGCCTACCTGGTTAAATAAAGGTGTTCTCAACTAGCCTACCTGGTTAAATAAAGGTGTTCTCAACTAGCCTACCTGGTTAAATAAAGGTGTTCTCAACTAGCCTACCTGGTTAAATAAAGGTGTTCTCAACTAGCCTACCTGGTTAAATAAAGGTGTTCTCAACTAGCCTACCTGGTTAAATAAAGGTGTTCTCAACTAGCCTACCTGGTTAAATAAAGGTGTTCTCAACTAGCCTACCTGGTTAAATAAAGGTGTTCTCAACTAGCCTACCTGGTTAAATAAAGGTGTTCTCAACTAGCCTACCTGGTTAAATAAAGGTGTTCTCAACTAGCCTACCTGGTTAAATAAAGGTGTTCTCAACTAGCCTACCTGGTTAAATAAAGGTGTTCTCAACTAGCCTACCTGGTTAAATAAAGGTGTTCTCAACTAGCCTACCTGGTTAAATAAAGGTGTTCTCAACTAGCCTACCTGGTTAAATAAAGGTGTTCTCAACTAGCCTACCTGGTTAAATAAAGGTGTTCTCAACTAGCCTACCTGGTTAAATAAAGGTGTTCTCAACTAGCCTACCTGGTTAAATAAAGGTGTTCTCAACTAGCCTACCTGGTTAAATAAAGGTGTTCTCAACTAGCCTACCTGGTTAAATAAAGGTGTTCTCAACTAGCCTACCTGGTTAAATAAAGGTGTTCTCAACTAGCCTACCTGGTTAAATAAAGGTGTTCTCAACTAGCCTACCTGGTTAAATAAAGGTGTTCTCAACTAGCCTACCTGGTTAAATAAAGGTGTTCTCAACTAGCCTACCTGGTTAAATAAAGGTGTTCTCAACTAGCCTACCTGGTTAAATAAAGGTGTTCTCAACTAGCCTACCTGGTTAAATAAAGGTGTTCTCAACTAGCCTACCTGGTTAAATAAAGGTGTTCTCAACTAGCCTACCTGGTTAAATAAAGGTGTTCTCAACTAGCCTACCTGGTTAAATAAAGGTGTTCTCAACTAGCCTACCTGGTTAAATAAAAGTGTTCTCAACTAGCCTACCTGGTTAAATAAAGGTGTTCTCAACTAGCCTACCTGGTTAAATAAAGGTGTTCTCAACTAGCCTACCTGGTTAAATAAAGGTGTTCTCAACTAGCCTACCTGGTTAAATAAAGGTGAAATAAATAAATAAATAAAAATAAAACACTCAACCCTGTTCACAGAACCTGCACTCCCTGGAACGTTGTGAGAGCGTTGTAGGAATGCTGCTGAAGCACTGACTTCAATCACACCTATTGTGTGTTGAAATATACAGTATGTTGCACTGACCTTTAAAGTGAATTCATCTCAACCAATATTTCTTCTCCTGTCTGCCATCCCTCTTTGTCTCCCGCTTCGTTTCTCATTTCTTTATCTCTCTCATTCTCACACTCATTCTTGTTTGACTATCTGTGTTTCTTTCCGCTCTCCTTGTCTCCGTACACGGCTTTAATCTCTCACACTAAAAGGTGATGCACCAGAACTGGCATCTTTTCTATTGTGCGTTGCTTGTGCAGTAGGTTTGGAAGCATCCGTTCATCAATTTAATAATTGAGGATTCTTTGATAAAGTGCATTGCGGTAATCACATTAGACTGAAGTAATGGTTTACTGAACCCATATCACACTCATCAAGGTCACTCAACTGAATATGTTTTCATATGTGCTGGAGGTATATGTACTGTAGAGTTCTATTGATCAGCTAACCTTCCCCAGACCTGCTCTATGTGCTGGAGGTATATGTACTGTAGAGTTCTATTGATCAGCTAACCTTCCCCAGACCTGCTCTATGTGCTGGAGGTATATGTACTGTAGAGTTCTATTGATCAGCTAACCTTCCCCAGACCTGCTCTATGTGCTGGAGGTATATGTACTGTAGAGTTCTATTGATCAGCTAACCTTCCCCAGACCTGCTCTATGTGCTGGAGGTATATGTACTGTAGAGTTCTATTGATCAGCTAACCTTCCCCAGACCTGCTCTATGTGCTGGAGGTATATGTACTGTAGAGTTCTATTGATCAGCTAACCTTCCCCAGACCTGCTCTATGTGCTGGAGGTATATGTACTGTAGAGTTCTATTGATCAGCTAACCTTCCCCAGACCTGCTCTATGTGCTGGAGGTATATGTACTGTAGAGTTCTATTGATCAGCTAACCTTGCTCCATCCCCTCCACTATGCTGTACAGATCCAGAGAAACACGCTGAGGAATCCAGATGAGCTACGATCGCAGCAGTACTCAGACCACAGTATTACCAGCAATACTCAGACCTCCCCCTCAACCACAGTATTACCAGCAGTACTCAGACCTCCCCTCAGCCACATCATTACCAGCAGTACTCAGACCTCCCCCTCAACCACAGTATTACCAGCAGTACTCAGACCTCCCCTCAACCACAGTATTACCAGCGGTACTCAGACCTCCCCCTCAACCACAGTATTACCAGCAGTACTCAGACCTCCCCTCAGCCACAGTATTACCAGCAGTACTCAGACCTCCCCTCAACCACAGTATTACCAGCACTACTCAGACCTCCCCTCAACCACAGTATTACCAGCAGTACTCAGACCTCCCCTCAACCACAGTATTACCAGCAATACTCAGACCTCCCCTCAACCACAGTATTACCAGCAGTACTCAGACCTCCCCTCAACCACAGTATTACCAGCAGTACTCAGACCTCCCCTCAACCACAGTATTACCAGCACTACTCAGACCTCCCCTCAACCACAGTATTACCAGCAGTACTCAGACCTCCCCTCAACCACAGTATTACCAGCTCCACACTTCTATGTGCCAATCAGTCAACACACCAATCAGTGGGGCTTTACTACACACACAGAGAAATGGATGCACACACACGTGCATACGCACACATACAGACTCCGATGAAAACACACACAGAGATGTGCAGTGGTCGTGTTGTGATATCTTCAAATATATCAATATAGCTCAGGCTGGAGACCTTACACAGCTCCTATCCATCAATCCACATGCTGCTGCTTTGAGGTTATCCACCAGCCATGGTGGTCTTGGGATGTTGGGTTGAATGTTTATAGTAACCTGAAGGGTATGACATGGATAAATCAGAATGATGTACACATGAAACATTTATGCATGTGTCAGAAACTCAATGATATACAACATAGAAAATGGAGAGAAAATATACATTACAAGGAGAAAAGAAGGACATAATTGGAGACAGATGAGAGAATAGAAATGGTGTGAGAAGGCTTTATTAGGGAAAGTATGATCTAATACAAAAATACAGGCACTTTTACGACTATTTACATCCCTTCCCATTCTATATGGAAAGGCAATTGAATATTTTCTTCTTCATTGAATATCAAATCCAACAACACAACAGTAAAAATGTAAATGTGATGGACAATAAAGCTTTAAAATTTTGAATTTCAAACCCATTTAACAGGCTTAATGAAGCATACTTATATTGCCCAAATGTGCTCGTCTCTGGTTCTGTCTGTAGCAAAAGTTGAACTCGGCAATCAGCCAGTCTGATGGGTTATGTCAATCTGAATTATGGATGATCACTTTTAATGGAGTTTGAGGCAGAGGAGCAGAGACAGAGAGTTCCAGTTTAATTTAGCAGCGTGACTTCACCCCGCCTTAGTGTGTGTTGTGTGTAATGTGTGTGCGGCTTCTCCCGGTGTCGCAGTCTGTCTGGGCCTATGAGGCGTGTTTGTCACTTGCAGGCACACGAACACATGCGCCCACAAACACACGCGCATGCATGCACACAGACACAACTCTGTCATCTCCACCAAGCCTTGTCTTCTCTCAGTTATGATGTAAAGGGAGGGAGGATGAGGTGGTCGCCATGACAACCAACGTTAACAGTTCATGAAAGGACCTTCAACTGTGTTATCCTGTTAAAGACGACCCCAGTCTAAGAACTGTAGCCTGAGTCTTGTAAGAGACAGACAAGTGTTGCTAGCTACTGTACTGTATTTCCTGTTACAGAGACGGTTGGAGAAAAGTTCATATAAACTCTTGGCGACCTCTCATTTGATATATATTGAAGAAATAGACTAATTCATCTGGAAATCAAAGGTTTGAATGCAGCTTATAAATGCCAGGAACTAAAGTAACTGTAGCAACTAGGTACCTTACATGACAGCACCAGGCAGTTTCATTTACACATTCAACACATGAATGTTCATAAATGATGCCCAGGCCTCAGTTTGTTATCTTTGTATTCATTATATCAAACACTGAAGTATCGTTTTATCGGTTTCTCTCAGGGAGCCAGCGTGTCAAAATAACTGATGTTGCAATTCACCAGCCAAATGCCCCAGGAAGGTGTTGGGTTGTTGAGTCAGTTATAGCGCTAGTAGAGACAGTGTATTGAATCGTCAGACCATTTTATAACCCTGTTGGTGACAGAGAGCCTCATAAACTGTATAGTAGTCGCTCCATGGAGAGCCCTCTGTACTGGACACAAAACACAGCTTACTACGTGTCAGAAACAAATGGGTAGTTCCATGAAATGAGTGTCTTTTGCATCCCTTTTATATATTAAACAGAAATTGTGCACAATTATTGAATTTTAAAGCCTGTTATATTAAATGAAATGCCCTTTAATGTAGACAACATAAATAATTTAATCAATCAGATGTTTTAATATGAGTAAAGGCTTGCTAAAATTCCCTTCATCAACCCTGTTTCACCATCATTGTAAAGCCCTAGTTATTTTGTTGCTGTGACAAAGTAATTTACGGAGATTATTATTTATTTCATGTGATGATTCATCTCTCCCTCATTTTTGGGTCGGCCATTTTATGTGAACTGATTATTTTTTTTTATATATAGTAAAACTATTCCTTTTTAAATATTTATTTCAAAAGAAACATTGAACATCTAGTAGTCAAACCATAGTATAAAAGCAGGTGAACTGGTTCTACACATTTTTGGTGGAAGACTGAGCTGGTCAGGCATAACACCTCAACCCTGTTACCCATGTATACAGACTAGAAATGGTCAGGCATAACACCTCAACCCTGTTACCCATGTATACAGACTAGAAATGGTCAGGCATAACAACCCTGTTACCCATGTATACAGCCTAGAAATGGTCAGGCATAACAACCCTGTTACCCATGTATACAGACTAGAAATGGTCAGGCATAACAACCCTGTTACCCATGTATACAGACTAGAAATGGTCAGGCATAACAACCCTGTTACCCATGTATACAGACTAGAAATGGTCAGGCATAACACCTCAACCCTGTTACCCATGTATACAGACTAGAAATGGTCAGGCATAACAACCCTGTTACCCATGTATACAGACTAGAAATGGTCAGGCATAACAACCCTGTTACCCATGTATACAGACTAGAAATGGTCAGGCATAACAACCCTGTTACCCATGTATACAGACTAGAAATGGTCAGGCATAACACCTCAACCCTGTTACCCATGTATACAGACTAGAAATGGTCAGGCATAACAACCCTGTTACCCATGTATACAGACTAGAAATGGTCAGGCATAACAACCCTGTTACCCATGTATACAGACTAGAAATGGTCAGGCATAACAACCCTGTTACCCATGTATACAGACTAGAAATGGTCAGGCATAACAACCCTGTGACCCATGTATACAGACTAGAAATGGTCAGGCATAACAACCCTGTTACCCATGTATACAGACTAGAAATGGTCAGGCATAACACCTCAACCCTGTTACCCATGTATACAGACTAGAAATGGTCAGGCATAACACCTCAACCCTGTTACCCATGTATACAGACTAGAAATGGTCAGGCATAACACCTCAACCCTGTTACCCATGTATACAGACTAGAAATGGTCAGGCATAACAACCCTGTTACCCATGTATACAGACTAGAAATGGTCAGGCATAACAACCCTGTTACCCATGTATACAGACTAGAAATGGTCAGGCATAACAACCCTGTTACCCATGTATACAGACTAGAAATGGTCAGGCATAACACCTCAACCCTGTTACCCATGTATACAGACTAGAAATGGTCAGGCATAACAACCCTGTTACCCATGTATACAGACTAGAAATGGTCAGGCATAACAACCCTGTTACCCATGTATACAGACTAGAAATGGTCAGGCATAACAACCCTGTTACCCATGTATACAGACTAGAAATGGTCAGGCATAACAACCCTGTGACCCATGTATACAGACTAGAAATGGTCAGGCATAACAACCCTGTTACCCATGTATACAGACTAGAAATGGTCAGGCATAACACCTCAACCCTGTTACCCATGTATACAGACTAGAAATGGTCAGGCATAACACCTCAACCCTGTTACCCATGTATACAGACTAGAAATGGTCAGGCATAACACCTCAACCCTGTTACCCATGTATACAGACTAGAAATGGTCAGGCATAACAACCCTGTTACCCATGTATACAGACTAGAAATGGTCAGGCATAACAACCCTGTTACCCATGTATACAGACTAGAAATGGTCAGGCATAACAACCCTGTTACCCATGTATACAGACTAGAAATGGTCAGGCATAACACCTCAACCCGGTTACCCATGTATACAGACTAGAAATGGTCAGGCATAACACCTCAACCCTGTTACCCATGTATACAGACTAGAAATGGTCAGGCATAACAACCCTGTTACCCATGTATACAGACTAGAAATGGTCAGGCATAACACCTCAACCCTGTTACCCATGTATACAGACTAGAAATGGTCAGGCATAACACCTCAACCCTGTTACCCATGTATACAGACTAGAAATGGTCAGGCATAACACCTCAACCCTGTTACCCATGTATACAGACTAGAAATGGTCAGGCATAACAACCCTGTTACCCATGTATACAGACTAGAAATGGTCAGGCATAACACCTCAACCCTGTTACCCATGTATACAGACTAGAAATGGTCAGGCATAACACCTCAACCCTGTTACCCATGTATACAGACTAGAAATGGTCAGGCATAACACCTCAACCCTGTTACCCATGTATACAGACTAGAAATGGTCAGGCATAACAACCCTGTTACCCATGTATACAGACTAGAAATGGTCAGGCATAACAACCCTGTTACCCATGTATACAGACTAGAAATGGTCAGGCATAACAACCCTGTTACCCATGTATACAGACTAGAAATGGTCAGGCATAACACCTCAACCCGGTTACCCATGTATACAGACTAGAAATGGTCAGGCATAACACCTCAACCCTGTTACCCATGTATACAGACTAGAAATGGTCAGGCATAACAACCCTGTTACCCATGTATACAGACTAGAAATGGTCAGGCATAACACCTCAACCCTGTTACCCATGTATACAGACTAGAAATGGTCAGGCATAACACCTCAACCCTGTTACCCATGTATACAGACTAGAAATGGTCAGGCATAACACCTCAACCCTGTTACCCATGTATACAGACTAGAAATGGTCAGGCATAACAACCCTGTTACCCATGTATACAGACTAGAAATGGTCAGGCATAACAACCCTGTTACCCATGTATATAGACTAGAAATGGTCAGGCATAACAACCCTGTTACCCATGTATACAGACTAGAAATGGTCAGGCATAACAACCCTGTTACCCATGTATACAGACTAGAAATGGTCAGGCATAACAACCCTGTTACCCATGTATACAGACTAGAAATGGTCAGGCATAACTACCCTGTTACCCATGTATACAGACTAGAAATGGTCAGGCATAACAACCCTGTTACCCATGTATACAGACTAGAAATGGTCAGGCATAACAACCCTGTTACCCATGTATACAGACTAGAAATGGTCAGGCATAACACCTCAACCCTGTTACCCATGTATACAGACTAGAAATGGTCAGGCATAACACCTCAACCCTGTTACCCATGTATACAGACTAGAAATGGTCAGGCATAACACCTCAACCCTGTTACCCATGTATACAGACTAGAAATGGTCAGGCATAACAACCCTGTTACCCATGTATACAGACTAGAAATGGTCAGGCATAACAACCCTGTTACCCATGTATACAGACTAGAAATGGTCAGGCATAACAACCCTGTTACCCATGTATACAGACTAGAAATGGTCAGGCATAACAACCCTGTTACCCATGTATACAGACTAGAAATGGTCAGGCATAACAACCCTGTTACCCATGTATACAGACTAGAAATGGTCAGGCATAACACCTCAACCCTGTTACCCATGTATACAGACTAGAAATGGTCAGGCATAACAACCCTGTTACCCATGTATACAGACTAGAAATGGTCAGGCATAACAACCCTGTTACCCATGTATACAGACTAGAAATGGTCAGGCATAACAACCCTGTTACCCATGTATACAGACTAGAAATGGTCAGGCATAACAACCCTGTTACCCATGTATACAGACTAGAAATGGTCAGGCATAACAACCCTGTTACCCATGTATACAGACTAGAAATGGTCAGGCATAACAACCCTGTTACCCATGTATACAGACTAGAAATGGTCAGGCATAACAACCCTGTTACCCATGTATACAGACTAGAAATGGTCAGGCATAACAACCCTGTTACCCATGTATACAGACTAGAAAGGGTCAGGCATAACAACCCTGTTACCCATGTATACAGACTAGAAATGGTCAGGCATAACAACCCTGTTACCCATGTATACAGACTAGAAATGGTCAGGCATAACAACCCTGTTACCCATGTATACAGACTAGAAATGGTCAGGCATAACAACCCTGTTACCCATGTATACAGACTAGAAATGGTCAGGCATAACAACCCTGTTACCCATGTATACAGACTAGAAATGGTCAGGCATAACAACCCTGTTACCCATGTATACAGACTAGAAATGGTCAGGCATAACAACCCTGTTACCCATGTATACAGACTAGAAATGGTCAGGCATAACAACCCTGTTACCCATGTATACAGACTAGAAATGGTCAGGCATAACAACCCTGTTATCCATGTATACAGACTAGAAATGGTCAGGCATAACAACCCTGTTACCCATGTATACAGACTAGAAATGGTCAGGCATAACAACCCTGTTACCACTGTATACAGACTAGAAATGGTCAGGCATAACACCTCAACCCTGTTACCCATGTATACAGACTAGAAATGGTCAGGCATAACAACCCTGTTACCCATGTATACAGACTAGAAATGGTCAGGCATAACAACCCTGTTACCCATGTATACAGACTAGAAATGGTCAGGCATAACAACCCTGTTACCCATGTATACAGACTAGAAATGGTCAGGCATAACAACCCTGTTACCCATGTATACAGACTAGAAATGGTCAGGCATAACAACCCTGTTACCCATGTATACAGACTAGAAATGGTCAGGCATAACAACCCTGTTACCCATGTATACAGACTAGAAATGGTCAGGCATAACAACCCTGTTACCCATGTATACAGACTAGAAATGGTCAGGCATAACAACCCTGTTACCCATGTATACAGACTAGAAATGGTCAGGCATAACAACCCTGTTACCCATGTATACAGACTAGAAATGGTCAGGCATAACACCTCAACCCTGTTACCCATGTATACAGACTAGAAATGGTCAGGCATAACACCTCAACCCTGTTACCCATGTATACAGACTAGAAATGGTCAGGCATAACAACCCTGTTACCCATGTATACAGCCTAGAAATGGTCAGGCATAACAACCCTGTTACCCATGTATATAGACTAGAAATGGTCAGGCATAACAACCCTGTTACCCATGTATACAGACTAGAAATGGTCAGGCATAACAACCCTGTGACCCATGTATACAGACTAGAAATGGTCAGGCATAACAACCCTGTTACCCATGTATACAGACTAGAAATGGTCAGGCATAACAACCCTGTTACCCATGTATACAGACTAGAAATGGTTTAATAACAATGTCTTTTTTGTGACGTTGCACACAAGTTTCCATTCCGCCTGTCACAAGGGGATTTATGGTTGATTTACAAAGAAATCGTCAACACGGTTTCTTTATTTGGTGCTCTTGAGATTGGGAAAACTTGTTTATGAAGAAAGAACTGCTCTTTGTAGCAGAATGTTGAAATTGGGTGAAATCAGAGTTTTTGTTTGACCAAGTTACCCTTCTCAAAAGGCACTGAATTGGTGGAATGAGCCAGACATGGACACATTTAGGTTAAAGGAAGAATGGAGAAGAAAGTCATTGACAAAGAAATACGGAGGGAGAGATAAAAACAGACATAACAGAACTGGAATGACAAACAGATGAGATAAAACAAGTCGGACAGATAAAAAGATAAGACAAAGGAGGATGACAAATAAAAGTCTGTACTTACATCACAAACATCAGGACAAAATAGATGTGAGGAGGGGATGACTGAAGGGCCCCCCAAACCTTTTGACCTGTGACCCAGTGAAAGCTTTCAGAGTTTTTTCTTGTGGCTCACAGTCGACAAAAATCAATGTTTCTAGCCAGATCCTTTGCAGCCACACTGACTGAGCCCACTCACAGACCCTGAGGCCCAAACTAACAAAACACTTGGGGCTCAATACCATCGAACCCACATTCCAGTGCAGTATCTCGTTTTCCCAAGGCGAAAATCAATCACAGATGATTCGGGTACTGCAAGAATCTATTACCAGGTAGACATGTCTCACAGGTTGAAGCATTCAGTTCTCAGATCTAGAAATCTGTGTACCCAGTTTATAAATATAGACACTGCATAAACGTTAATATGGTGTATTCCATTGAATTCCAACCTTGGGAACAACCAAAACCAGATTAAATCAGATTGAACTAGATGAAACCAGACGAGAGAGTGAGGATGAAAGATGGTATGGTCACCACAGGTAGTAGATGACATAGTCCATATAGCTACCTAGGAAGGCCAGGACACAGATACTGATGGCAAACGCAGAGCTGAGGCTCAGCGTGTTGCTGTCGTCGTTGTGGTACAGTGCCAGAGAGACCTCACAGTGGAGCCCGCGATAGCCCTCCGAGCAGTGACACGAGTACTTGGAGGGAGAGTGGGCCACACAGGTGCCATGGCGACAGGGCCTGCTGGCGCACAGCGTGTAGACGCAGACCTTGTCCGAGGCATTCTTCTTCATCATGTGACCAGGGGGGCACCTGTGGAAATGCAAATGATGAAGAGGTTGTGGTGACTGATTAGGCTATCATTGGATTGAATTTATTTTTATTTTTATAAGGGAATAGCCAACCTGGCACTGTGAAAATCTATAGGTACACCCTTAGAAAAAAAAAGGTGCTATGTAGAACCTAAAAGGATTCTTCAGCTGTCCCCATAGGATAAACATTTGAAGAACACTTTTTGGTTCCAGTTAGAAGCATTTTGGGTTCTATGTAGAATCCTTTCCAAAAGGCTAAATGACCCTTTTGTCTAAGAGTGTATTGTTTCTGATAGCTATATCTGATACAATGTTGTCGTTTCAGAAATACAGTTGAAGTCGGAAGATTCCATACACTTAGGTCATTAAGCAAAGCACTCTCAGTAACAGTAGCCTTGTTGTTCCATGTCCTCATTTCTGTCAGTATATTTCCGCCGCTCCTGAAGATAGTCTCTCCAAGCTTAGTACCCTGTGTGGACATCCCATAGTGATGAAAGGCTTTTGGAGTAGTTTTACACGCTCTGATCCCAGACAGTACGACAGGAAACACTGGAGTCCTGGGGTGTTTAAAGACACTGCTGCCGAAACACTCCCTGTCACTATGATTAGAACAGGGCTTTATTCAGCTCAGGTTGACACATGGCTAGGAGTCTCAAAAGAGCTAGAGAGACAGAGAGAAAGAGAAGAGAGAAAGACAAAAGAAGGTTGTCCCTTTCTGACCTGGCCAAGGTTGTAACGTTCAGGACAGGTCAAAACAGGCCATGCTATAGACTACTAAGCCTTGTCCAGTTGTTAAGCTGCTACATACCTAGTCCAGGTACAACTGACGTTTCTTTGTCTGGGGGGATGTTTTCTGCTTGAAGAGAAGTTAGTGTCTCTTTGTTATACTGGGACAGTGAATGGCCAGTGTGGCATACTTCAAGGAGTTGTGGTCTATAACCAATGACCAGGCCCCAGAGTTCTTCCTGAGCATGTGACCTCACCTGGAAAATTGCTGGCCCTCAGTTATAGCCCAGAGTTTTTCCTTACATGATTACCTGCTGCCATTTATGTACCTGCACTCGTGTTTCCTCCAGAGGTCCATGCAGATGAAGGGGGGAGAGCACTGGTGTTTCCTGCAGGCATCGGAGGGGCAGCCTGGGGAGACCCCTTGAGAAGTGACTACCTGGAGCCCCTCAGACCCCACAGAGGGCTGCTTGGCAATGGGCATGGGCCGCCCATTCAGCCTTAGGTCTCGCAGACATCCTGGAGGAAAAACACAGAGAGGGAAAGAGAGATAAGACAGCAATATAAGTGACATTCATACACACCAGGCCTAAGGCAAAAAGCATTTAAGTAAGTTTCATGAAGGGACAGAGACACATGAACACACAGGAATAGAAGAACACCCCCCCCTCCACACACACACACACACACACACACACACACACACACACACACACACACACACACACACACACAGCCCAGGGCTTAGCTGTCAGTGCGAGCCCTCTGTTTTGAAGGATATTTACTCCGTTAGTTTGGCTGGCCAGCCTCTGGGAGGGAGAGGCGAAACACATTTATACAGAGGGGGTGGGGGTTTCTCCTTACATGGAGCAGGGACAAAAATGTGCAGTATTATAGCTAATCTCATGCTGTTTTAGAGGTCAGGGATTCTTGAACGATGGGACAATCTCAACTTTTCAAATATTTAACTTAATTTTAATAAAATGTGTAATATATACAGTACCTGTCAAAAGTTTAGACCCTACTCATTCCAAGGTTTTTCTTTTTACTATTATCTACATTGTAGAATAACAGTGAAGACATCAGAACTATGAAGTAACACATATAGAATCATGTAGTAACCCAAAAAAGTGTTGAACAAATCTAAATATATTTAACATTTCAGATTCTTCAAAGTAGCCACCCTTTGCCTGATCACAGCTTGCACACTCTTGGCAAATCTCGGACACATCTTTTAGGAATCACAGTTTTGACAGAAATATTCTTTAAAGCAACAGAGGGCCATTGCAAGAAATTACATAAGATTTATTTTTCAGTTAATATAAAAAAAATGGAAGAGTTTGAAAATGTGATCCTTTGCTCTATGCGTGGAAAGGGACGATATAAAAATATATAATAAATGTATGATATTCCACTAAATGTACATGTTAAGCTCAAATAATGCTACACAATACAACTATACAAATAAAGTTTCCCTTCTGGACAAGGATTGGCCTGACTTTCAAGAATCTGAGCTAATTTCCTTTTATTCTACACATTTTGTCCATGAGGCTGAGAGAGAATTTAGCAGTTTTAAAGCTAATTTGTGTAATTTTTGAACATTTATTATGACATGAAATAAAATGAGGGCCCCTGAGCCCCCAAAGTTTGTCAGCCCCCACCTTGTGGGGGTTGGATGGGTGTGTGTTGCGCTATTGGAAGTTAGGTGGATAGTACAGTATTAGAGGACTGTACCAGGGGGCAGTACCAGGGGACAGTACTAATGGTCAGTACCAGATGTCAGTACCAGTACCATACCTAGGAAGCTGCGGTTGTGTCCTGAGGGGAAGGAGTTTCCCAGCATCACCACTGATTGGTCGATGACTATCTCCTGACTCCGCCCAGGAGCGGCCGTAACCTCCCGCCTTCCACCGCCACCGTCCAATTGAAGGGTGAACTCTTTGCCATGACGATCAAGCTCCACCTCATGCCATTCTCCATCGTCAAGGCGATGGAAGGGCAGCGTGAGGTTGTAGGGTCTGTCACCCAGGTTGTAAAAGACAGCCAGTAGCCCCTGAAACATCTGAAATATGCAGAATATATCAATCAAATTAAATAATCCAAAATGGCTATAAAAATCACAGAGTTCGCCTTTAAAACTTGCAGTTCAAAAATGGCAATGTACAATTAAGAAGGCAATTTTCTATTTTCAATTCATTAAACCCATTGTATTTGATCATGCTTTACAAAAGTGCCACGGACATCAATTAATTTAGTCCAGAGGGAGAATATCACAGACAACAATTATCCACAGCAGCTAAGGCTGAGCAAACACACTGCGCTGGAAATAGGGCTGAGGGGGGCTGCTGGCTGCTACAACTGCAGTTTGTACATGTCCATCCCCTAATTGGAAACTGTGGAGCAGAGATAATTCAATACTGTGTTTTAATATATGCAGCAATATAGCACAGCTTGTTTTAACTATTGCTCCCTCAGCATTGTCATCAGATCATAATGCCAACATTCTATTCCCCCCCGGACCCCTATGGACCCCCCCGGGCAGCCTAAGCAAACAAAAGACAATGAAGTAAATCGATCCAACTTTGAACAGAATCCGACCATGCAAACATTTCACTGCAAAGGAAAAACTGACAATATTTTATTGAGTAAACCTTTCTATTTGACTTATAAAACACCGGCTAGGAAAATAAATAAAAAGCCTCTTAATAAGCGATGAGGGTTATAAGCATTGATTTACACCTTTACACTAACACTCAACAAAATAAAGCAACCCTGTGGGTTTTAAAAACACGTTGAAGGATGCCATTATGTAAAGATAAAGACACATCATCAGGGAGTAGAAAATGTTTCAGAGACCTAAAACTCGACAGTCCCCGGTAACCTTGTTAATGTCTAGTTATTCATTCAGCATGAGCATCATCCTCCATTACCACCCCTTCTTACCCATCAGAGCAAGCAGGCTGAGGTTCTGAGAGACAGCCATGTAAATTGGTCTTGTTGTCAGGATCCACACTCAAGTGTCTATCAGAGAGCTCTGATGCTTTCCTAAACAAATGCTTCAGACAGAGTATGCTGCTTTTGCCAGAAAACTGGCGTTTTTAAACAGTTCGCTGACTCAACGCCGACTCAAAGATAAATACATTTTTGTCAAAATGTTATTATTGATATAGCCTTCTTCTGTTCAATGATCTCTACCTATATAGTACTCTAAATACCCAAATTCATGTTGTTAAGTTCAAAAGAATACAAGACAAAAATTGCTGACTCCATTCAAACCAATTAGGGTTCGGAACTTTAAAGCCAATTATCTCAGAATCATTATTTTGCAGACAGAACCTTATAGTCCCAAGGTTTTGATATATGGGGCTGGTAGGCAGAGAAGGGTAGAGGGGGGTTGCTGCTACACTGACTCAGATATTCCAAGAGGAGCAATAGCAGTGCTACAGCAGTGAGACTGCATGTTGGTGCTCTCTCTGACACCAACAAGCTGTTGAAGAGATATGTTTGTCATGAGGAAGCAATAGTAGGATAGAGCAGTGGAAACAGCTGACCTGTTTGGGTAGGTGTTCTTGCGTGACAGACGCTAGCCGAGCAGTCTCCTGCCAGGTGTTGTGGACACACTGTCACTCAGAGGCCAAAAGCTCCTACAACCATTGAACCCCAACATCCTATCTCCACAGAAATGGCATTCACACTCAGAAAATGTGTTCTATTTTCCTGGCAAAGCCAGACAGAGAAGAGCCTTATGAAGTAGCAGAAACTAATTGAAAATGCCACTTCATGTTTTCAAGTTCAAACAGTACACAATTCGAGCAATCCACTGAAAATTCGAGCAATCCACTGAAAAAGCTCTCAATAATAGCTTGAAGGAGAAAATACCAAATTGGCTCTTTCCACTGAAAGCTCTTACGTCCAACTAATAACAGCTACCCACTTTCCTATACCCTAATACTGAAGGAGAGATGTGCTTATCACGAGACAGTAGACACTAGACACTGAAATAACCCTGAAAACTGTTCTGTAATGTTCCATAGGCACACCTCAAAACAACCCTAAGGCAATATAAGTATACTCTGAACATACATATAGTACCCACGCTGTCTTCCAAGCCTGCTATTACTCACTCCACTGTTAAGAAGTCAAGCCTACGGTTGAAAGCCTACAGTTAAATTGGATGGAGTCTATCACAGTGCCATCCGTTTTGTCATATACTACCCACCACTGCGAACTGTATGCTCTCGTTGGCTGGCCCTCGCTTCATACCCGACGCCAAACCCACTGCCTCCAGGTCATCTATAAGTCTCTGCTAGGTAAACCTTATCTTAGCTCACTGGTCACCATTGCAGCACCCGTAGCACGCATTCCAGCAGGTATATCTCACTGGTCACCCCCAAAGCCAATTCCTCCTTTGGCTGCATTTCCTTCAAGTTCTCTGCTGTCAATGACTGGAACAAATTACAAAAATCACTGAAGCTGGAGACTCATATCTCCCTTAAAGCATCAGCAGTCAGAGCAGCTTACAGATCATTGCACCTGTACGTAGCTCATCTGTAAATAGCCCACCCAACTACCTCGTCCCCATGTTCTTATTTTTTTCACCCCAGTATCTCTACTTGCACATTCATCTTCTGCACATCTATCACTCCAGTGTTTAATTGCTCAATTGTACTTACTTCGCCACTACGGCCTATTTATTGCCTTACCTCACTAATCTCACCTAATTTGCACACACTGTATATTGTAACGGCTTTCTTGATGTGAAGGAGAGTCGGACCAAAATGCAGCGTTGTGATGATTCATGTTATTTTAATAAAGGAAAAACTATACATGAATAAACTACCAAAATAATGAACATGTGAAAACCGAAACAGTCCTATCTGGTGCAAACACAGAGACAGGAACAAGGACACTAAGGACAATCACCCACGAAACACTCAAAGAATATGGCTGCCTAAATATGGTTCCCAATCAGAGACAACGATAAACACCTGCCTCTGATTGAGAACCACTTCAGACAGCCATAGATTTAACTAGAACACCCCACTAAGCTACAATCCCAATACCAACACACCACATACAAAAACCGCATGCCACACCCTGGCCTGACTAAATAAATGAAGATAAACACAAAATACTTCGACCAGGGCGTGACATATATAGACTTTTCTATTGTGTTATTGACTGTATGTTTGTTTATTCCATGTGTAACTCTGCGTTGTTGTTTGTGTCGCACTGCTTTGCTTTATCTTGGCCACGTCGCAGTTGTAAATGAGAACTTGTTCTCAACTGGCCTACCTGGTTAAATAAAGGTGAAATAATAAATAATTTAAAAAACCATACACATTGCAAATTGAGAAATCATGTGACTTAACTGAATAAAAATAAACTACACTATGAAACAAAGATAAATGACATAAAGAATGATAGAAAAATGCTTTGGAGCACCTTAAATGAAATGTTGGGCAAAAAGGCAAACTCAGCTCCATCATTCATTGAATCAGATGGCTCATTCATCACTAAACTACTTTAATTATTTTCTCATTGACAAGATTAGCTAACATAGGCATGACATGCCAGCAACAAACGCTGACACTACACATCCAAGTATAACTGATCAAATTATGAAAGAACTGTAATTTTTCAATTCTTTAAAGAAGTGAAAAAAATATTGTTGTCTGTCAACAATGACAAGCCACCAGGGTCTGACAATTTGGATGGAAAATTACTGAGGGTAATAGCCGATGATATTGACACTCCTATTTGCCATATCTTTAATCTAAGCCTCCTAGAAAGTGTATGCCCTCAGGCCTGGATAGAAACTAAATAAATTCTGCTACCCAAGAATAGTAAAGCCCCCATTACTGGCTCAAATAGCCGACCAATAAGGCTGTTACCAACCCTTAGGAAACTAATTGAAAACATTTTTTTTTGTTTGACCAGATACAGTGGCTTGCGAAAGTATTCACCCCCCTTGGCATTTTTCCTATTCTGTTGTCTTAAAACCTAGAGGGGGGGGGGGGGGGGGGGGTTGTATCATTTGATTTACACACCATGCCTACCACTTTGAAGATGCAAAATATTTTTTAATGGTTAAACAAACAAGAAATAAAACAAAAAAAACAAAGAAAACTTGAGCGTGCATAACTTTCCAGCCCCCCAAAGTCAATACTATGTAGAGCCACCTTTTGCAGCAATTACAGCTGCACGTCTCTTGGGGTATGTCTCTATAAGCTTGGCACATCTAGCCACTGGGACTTTTGCCCATTCTTCAAGGCAAAACTGCTCCAGCTCCTTCAAGTTGGATGGGTTCTGCTGGGGTACAGCAATCTTTAATTCACACCACAGATTCTCAATTGGATTGAGGTCTGGGCTTTGACTAGGGCATTCCAAGACATTTAAATGTTTCCCCTTAAACCACTCAAGTGTTGCTTTAGCAATATGCTTAGGGTCATTGTCCTGCTGGAAGGTGAACCTCCATCCCAGTTTCAAATCTCTGGAAGACTGAAACAGGTTTCCCTCAAGAATTTCCCTGTAATTTAGCGCCATCCAACATTTCTTCAATTCTGACCAGTTTCCCAGTCCCTGCTGATGAAAAACATCCCCACAGCATGATGTTGCCACCACCATAATTTACTGTGGGGATGGTGTTGGGTTTGCACCATACATAGCGTTTTTCTTGACGGCCAAAAACCTCAATTTTAGTCTCATCTGACCAGAGTACCGTCTTCCATATGTTTAGGGAGTCTCCCACATGCCTTTTGGCGAACACCAAATATGTTTGCTTATTTCTTTCTTTAAGCAATGTTTTTTTCTGGCCACACTTCTGTAAAGCCCAGCTCTGTGGAGTGTACGGCTTACAGAGCTGGGGTGTACAGAAAAGTGGTCCCATGGACAGATACTCCAATCTCCGCTGTGGACATTTGCAGCTCCTTCAAGGTTATCTTTGCTCTCTTTGTTGCTTCTCTGATTAATGCCCTCCTTGCCTGGTCCGTGAGTTTTGGTGGGCGGCCCTCTCTTGGCAGGTTTGTTGTGGTGCCATATTCTTTCCATTTTGTAATAATGGATTTAATGGTGCTCTGTGGGATGTTCAAAGTTTTGGATATTTTTTTATAACCCAACCCTGATCTGTACTTCTCAACAACTTCGTCCCTGACCTGTTTGGAGAGCTCCTTGGTCTTCATGGTGCCACTTGCTTGGTGGTGTTGCAGACTCTGGGGCCTTTCAGAACAGGTGTATATATACTGAGATCATGTGAAAGATCATGTGACACTTAAATGATGTCCACCTGTGTGCAATCTAACTAATGCTTGTTGAAGAACATTCAACAAGCACAGCACTTACACAAATTATTGATGACTGGCTGAGAAAAATTGATGACATTATCGATCATAGTCTGCTCTTGGAAAAACGTATGTGTTATAGCTTTACACCCCCTGCTATATTGTGGATAAAGAGTTGCCTGTCTAACAGATCACAGAGGGTGTTCTTTAATGGAAGCCTCTCAAACATAATCCAGGTAGAATTAGGAATTCCCCAGGGCAGCTGTCTAGGCCCCTTTTTAAAATCTTTACTAAATGACATGCCACTGGCCTTGAGTAAAGCCTTTTATATATGTATATATTAAAATTTTATTTTCAATCTCTTTTCCATTTCAATTAAATTATACCTTCCGGTAACCTGCCTCACCCAGTGAGATACGGAACCCCTATTATTGATTTTTTTTAGACCTTTATAGCAAGAACCACCTAGCCATCAGATGCTAACCAGCTAATTAGCCTTTACCTTCACAGATACCAGCCCTTTTTTTTGCCTGGATAATACTCGCCAGCCCACCAGTATCGGACTGTCTCTCTACTACAACGTAGCCCACCTCCCGGCCTACTCAGTTGTTCACCCGGACTCCACCCAAACACGGGTAGAACCCACTACTCCACCAGATTCTTGCCGTAAGCTCTGGACCTTGGCACCGGATCACCGCTGCTTCCGAGTGGCTTTAGTGGCTAACGCCCCTGCCCCACAGCTAGCACCAGTTTAGCCGTGAGCCAGGCTTACTACAACACCGCCAACTACAACACCTCTTTCGCTATCTGGCTTGGAACCTTTGTCGACACGGCGCCCGCCACACCACCACGACTGGTCTGCCGACGAATACTCCATCTGCTGTGCCTTCAACCGGCCTCCTGTCGGACGTCGGAGCAGACGCTTCTACTAGCCCCGGACTACTAACTTTAAACTCGGTGTTGCCCGCGTGCTAGCGAGTACTTCCGCGGCTTCCCTGTTCCATCTATTGCTGCCCCCTATGATCACTTAGCTGATGCCTGCTGGACTGTCCATTAATCACGGTACTCCATTCTGTTTATTTTTTGTTTATCTGTCAAGATAAAGGTAGAAAAGATAGCAAAGGCTATCTTTTTCAAGCAGAAATTTTCATCCTGTAGCTCTAACTCCAAAAAGTTTTGGGACACTGTAAAGTCCATGGAGAATGTTACGCACGCCTCTATGAAGAGGGAATGTAACACCCTGCTACAACTCAACTCTCCGTGAAGTGAAAGAGGTATGGACTGTAGGTGCGAGTAAGGATGACAAAAGGCAGAGAATTTACCGTTTACTAGGAATTTATTCTGTCACACGGTAATATGGGGAAACGGGGCTGGATGGAACCAAAGCAAAGAAAGTAAATCTCAAAGCCCCCTCTACTACCTTACCTGCCTACCCACTACTTACCTAATTTAGCACCACCTGGTGGCCTAACCAAAATACAGTGGGTGGTCCGCCCAGGTCTTACCTAGTGTGCCTAGACAGTGAATATCCAAGGGTATATGTATGCCTGCGGGCCTCTTGCCTAAGCACAGCTTCCCCTTCCCCCTGGGAACAAATGAAACACAATACAAACTTCACAACAAAAACTGAGAAAAAACTAACTCAGGACATTAAAGAAGCTCTGACAAAGCAGGAAACACAGCACATACCAAAGCTGCTCCCAACAACAACTAACATAGTACATAATAACTCTGTTAACAACAACCAACTTGATATAACCCTCAGCCATAAACCTCCTCTCTCAGCAATCATCTTTCAGCAATGACCTCCCAGCAATGATCTTTTTCCTGGACAGATCACTGGCTTTTATATAGCTTCAGAAGGAGTCTAATCGGATACAGCTGTATCTTGACGAGGGGGCGGGGTCAGCTCCAATCATCAATGGGGCTGAACAATCAGCTGCTTGGGGAGATTTCACGAAGCCATCTCCTGAAACACACACTAAAATACAAACTACAACACAGAAACTGGAGAACGTAACAGAGAACAAGAGCACCTCCTCCCAGCTGCCCACTGCACTGAGGCTAGGTAACACGGTCACCACCGATAAATCCATGATAATCGGAAATTTCAATAAGCATTTCTTAATTAACTTCTCTGCGCACGGAACCCGCTAGCGGGCTGAAATTCCACAACATATGGTGATCGCTACATAAATAGTCGTATTAAACATTCATGAAAATACAAGTTTCTCACATGTATCGAAAGCCTAGAATCTTGCTAATCCAACTGTGTTGTCAGATTCAAAAAAGGATTTACTGCGAAAGAATACGATGCGGTTATCTGAGCATAGAGCCCCATAAAAAACAACTATTTCAACCAGCACAGGCACAACAAAATCACAAACTGCAATAAAATAAATAGTTTACCTTTGATGATCTTCGCCTGTTTGCAATTCCAATGCTCATTGTTACACAATGAATGATCTTCTGTTTGATAAAATCAGTTTTTATAGCCTAACACGAAACATTTTGTGAACCGCTTGTGTAGTGAATTCCGTCTCATTCCATTTGACGACAACACATTCCAGGTAAATCCCACACACAGAACGTGACTTTTCCAGTCATGTTTGGTTTCACTGCAATCAACTGGTTTGTTTGTAACACAATCAAACCTGATGGGCCATTTCGTGGGACGTATTGACTGAAAGAAACCGATTTGAAGTAATGACATCATTGTGCACCAATGATTTGCCCGCTGTTTCGTTGATTGACTGTCTTTTAATCCAATGACCACTGATCGTCTTGAAATCTAGCTGGGTAGATAGCCAATGAGCTGAGCTAAACGGTAATACGCCATGTTTATGTGTTGCAAGACCAACCCATGTAGTAAGCTCCAGCGTAAAGAGAGTCATGCGCTATTGAATTTTCATACCGGAAGGAGAACACACAAATTACGCATTGCATTGTTTGGTGAACGTGCAGATTCAGCTGTTTATATAGCAATCATTATGGCGACTAAGTCAAGTCTAGATATACAGATGTACACACAACTTTAGAATAAATTGATTGGGAAAGTGAGACAGAGATTGTTGTAGGACACTTCATTTAGCGATTGTGGAGGAATATTTTTTGAACGGGAGAGGACATCGTTTTGGACTGGTAAGTTCTTATCATGCTAATGCCCTTGTTTGAAATTAATAATATAAAATATTATTTTTTATTTATTTTTTATTTTAGAAGCAATATATAAACATTTAATGCCATGAAATGTGAGATGTGTGTGTCTGCCGCCCCACCCCAACCCACATGAAATAGCCTATTTGAGGCTGTTGAGGAGAGGGCAGGACCACATCAATGGCCAAAGTGAAATGGAGACAGTAGATACAGCTAGTCTGTTGTAATATAATAAAGACAGTAGATCTAGCTGGTCTGTCATAATATAATAGAGACAGTAGATCTAGCTGAAATGTCATAATATAAAAGAGACAGTAGATCTAGCAGGTAATAATAATAAATTCAACATTCAACTCTCTATATATCTGTTTATTATACCTGTTGATACAGGGCTCATATGTGAAACTATTTTAACTGAACATTTTCTTTCACAGTGACACTGACTCCGAATGGGAGTCTTATCCGGTGTCCTGTGTGAATTTAAGTATGCTCTCTCTCTAATTCTCTTTCTCTCTCTCGGAGGACCTGAGCCCTAGGACCATGCGTCAGGACTACCTGGCATGATGACTCCTTGCTGTCCCCAGTCCACCTGGCCTTGCCGCTGTTCCAGTTTCAACTGTTCTGCCTGCGGCTATGGAACCCTAAACTGTTCATTTTTACTCGTGGTGCTGTCCTGTTGCACCCTCTACATCCACTGTGATCTCCACAGCCAGAAGAGGACTGGCCACCCCTCATAACCTGGTTCCACTCTAGGTTTCTTCCTAGGTTTTTGCCTCTCTAGGGACTTTTTCCTAGCCACCTGCATTACTTGCTGTTTGGGGTTTTAGGCTGGGGCTATATAAATTGATTTGATTTGATAGAGGACTAAGGGTCTTTCAAATATTGAAAGTGTGTAAATAGTTACCCATGTTATTTTGTAAATGTATATATATATTATTTTTCATATTTTTTTATCAATAATGATTTTTTCCCCCATTTATTTTTCATTCATTTTTTTGGGGGGGGGTGTGTTAGAATACCATTTTGGTATTTTGTATATAGTTATTTGTTTCAAAATGTATACCTTCACCAATTTGGTGTACATTTGTCACCCAATTTGGGTACATTTGGGCGACTTGTGTGGGACACCAGGTGACTTCATGATAAATGTCATGTAGCACACTCATTTTGGAAGTTATCATTCTGAAACTTTGCACAAGTACTGTTTCCCTCTCATATATGTCACTGAAATTGTCCCCATCATCCTATCTGAATGCATGTTTTATCTTGTTCATTTTAAAGATGATACAAAAATAAAAATAAAGAACGTATGTTTTTTTTCATTGTTTCATCTAAACCAGATCTATTGTGTGTTATTCTCCTACATTCAATTCACATTTACACAAACTTCAGCGTGTTTTCTTTCAAATGGTACCAAGAATATGAATATCCTTGGTTCTGTGCCTGAGCTACATGCTGTTAGATGTCTTCAGGCGGAAATTGCACAAAGTAGGGGGGGAGCTGCAAGAGGGTAACGGCTGCCATGCCTTCCTCCTGGCTACTCCAGCCCCCCCCCCCCCCCCCCCCCCCCCAGCAGCTACTCACCCAAGCCTCCCCGGCTTCTCCTTCACCCAAATCCAGATAGCAGATGTTCTGAAAGAGCTGCAAAACCTGGACCCGTACAAATCAGCTGGGCGAGACAATCTAGACCCTCTCTAAAATTATCAGCCGTCATTGTTGCAACCCCTATTACCAGCCTGTTCAAACTCTCTTTCGTATCGTCCGAGATCCCTAAAGATTGGAAAGCTGCCGCGGTCATACCACTCATCGAAGGGGGTGACACCCTAGAGCCAAACTGTTACAGACCTATTTCCATCATGCCCTGCCTATCTAAAGTCTTCGAAAGCCTCTCTGGGATAGGCGGGACGCAAATGTCCCACCTGGCCAATTGCCAGGGGAAATGCAGAGCACCAAATAAAAATAGAATACTATAAAATTCAAACTTTCATTAAATCGCACATGTAAGATACCAAATTAAAGCTACACTCGTTGTG
The DNA here is from genome assembly GCF_002021735.2 of Oncorhynchus kisutch. Lineage (NCBI taxonomy): Eukaryota > Metazoa > Chordata > Actinopteri > Salmoniformes > Salmonidae > Oncorhynchus > Oncorhynchus kisutch. Next base: position 38,331,865 of record NC_034195.2, on the reverse strand, counting down.
AATCCAGCCAACATGTCAGATTTCAAATAGGCATTTCGGCGAAAGCACAAGAAGCTATTATCTGATGATAGCACAACAGTAAACCACACAAAATGTAGAAATACAATATAAATCATGCCTTACCTTTGACAAGCTTCGTTTGATGGCACTCCAATATGTCCCATAAACATCACAAATAGTCCTTTTGTTCGATTAATTCCGTTCATATATATCCAAAATGTCCATTTATTTGGCGCGTTTGATCCAGAAAAAAAACAGCTTCCAATTTGCGCAACGTCACTACAAAATATCTCAAAAGTTACCTGTAAACTTTGCCAAAACATTTCAAACTACTTTTGTAATATAACTTTAGGTATTTTTAAACGTTAATAATCGATCAAATTGAAGACGGGTCCATCTGTTTTCAATACAGGGGGATCACAAGCTAACACTACTTTTTTAGTCTTGCGCATCTCTCAAACAGTATACATAACGCTACCCTGATCCAAGATGGCCGTACTTCTTCATTACACAAAGGAATAACCTCAACCAATTTCCAAAGACTTGTGACATCCAGTGGAAGCGGTAGGAACTGCAAACAAGTGCTTTAGAAATCTAATTTCCCAATGAAACTCATTGAATAGACAGTGACCTCAAAATAAAAATAATTCTGAATGGTTAGTCCTCGGGGTTTTGCCTGCTACATATGTTCTGTTATACTCACAGACATCATTCAGTGAGTGTTTTCTGTCCAAATCTACTAATAATATGCATATCTTATATTCTTGGCATGAGTAGCAGGAAGTTGAAATTGGGCACACTATTTATCCAAAAGTGAAAATGCTGCCCCCTGACCATTTCGAATCCCACCGTACCTTCTCCGCTGTGCAATCCGGTTTCCGAGCCGGTCACAGGTTCACCTCAGCCACGCTCAAGGTACTAAACGATATAACCGCCATCGATAAAAGACAGTACTGTGCAGCTGTCTTCATCGACCATTGACCTGGCCAAGGCTTTCGACTCTGTCAACCATATTCTTATCGGCAGACTCAATAGCCTTGGTTTTTCTAATGACTGCTTCACCAACTACTTTGTAGACAGAGTTCAGTGTGTCAAATCGGAGGGCATGTTGTCCGGACCTCTGGCAGTCTCTATGGGGGTACCACAGAGTTCAATTCTCGGGCCGACTCTTTTCTCTGTATATATCAATGATGTTGCTCTTGCTGCGGGCGATTCCCTGATCCACCTCTACGCAGACGACACCATTCTGTATACTTCTGGCCCTTCCTTGGACACTGTGCTAACCTCCAAACGAGCTTCAATGCCATACAACACTCCTTACGTGGCATCCAACTGCTCTTAAAACGCTCGTAAAACCAAATGCATGCTTTTCAACTGTTTGCTGCCCGCACCCGCCCATCCAACTAGCATCACCACCCTGGACGGTTCCGACCTAGAATATGTGAACAACTATAAATACCTAGGTGTCTGGTTAGACTGTAAACTCTCCTTCCAGACTCATATTAAACATCTCCAATCCAAAATCAGTTCTAGAATCGGCTTTCTATTTCGCAACAAAGCCTTCTTCACTCACGCCGCCAAACTTATCCTGGTAAAACTGACTATCCTACCGATCCTCGACTTCGGTGATGTCATCTACAAAATAGCTTCCAATACTCTACTCAGCAAACTGGATGCAGTCTATCACAGTGCCATCTGTTTTGTTGCCAAATCACCTTATACCACCCACCACTGCGACCTGTATGCTCTAGTCGGCTGGCCCTCGCTACATATTCATCGCCATATTCAGGTTATCTATAAGTCTATGCTAGGTAAAGCTCTGCCTTATCTCAGTTCACTGGTCACGATAACACCCACCCGTAGCACACGTTCCAGCAGGTATATCTCATTGATCATCACCAAAGCCAACACCTCATTTGGCCGCCTTTCCTTCCAGTTCTCTGCTGCCTGTGACTGGAACGAATTGCAAAAATCGCTGAAGAGACTTATTTCCCTCACCAACTTGAAACATCAGCTATCTGAGCAGCTTACCGATTGCTGAAGCTATACATAGTCCATCTGTAAATTGCCCACCCAATCTACCTACCTCATCCCCATACTGTTTTTATTTTATTTACTTTTCTGCACACCAGTATCTCTACTTGCACATCATCATATGCTCATTTATCACTCCAGTGTTAATCTGCTAAATTGTAATTATTCGCTCCTATGGCCTATTTATTGCCTACCTCCTCATACCTTTTGCAAACACTGTATATAGACTTTATAGATTTTTTCTACTGTGTTATTGGCTTGTTTATTGTTTACTCCATGTGTAACTCTGTGTTGTTGTCTGTGTCACACTGCTTTGCTTTATCTTGGCCAGATCGCAGTTGTAAATGAGAACTTGTTCTCAACTAGCCTACCTGGTTAAATAAAGGTGTTCTCAACTAGCCTACCTGGTTAAATAAAGGTGTTCTCAACTAGCCTACCTGGTTAAATAAAGGTGTTCTCAACTAGCCTACCTGGTTAAATAAAGGTGTTCTCAACTAGCCTACCTGGTTAAATAAAGGTGTTCTCAACTAGCCTACCTGGTTAAATAAAGGTGAAATAAATAAAAAATTCAAACACCATGCATACCCCACAAAACATGCCACCAAAGGTCTCTTCACATTCCCCAAGTCAAGAACAGACTATGGAAGTGTCACAGTACTACATAGAGCCATGACTACATGGATCTCTATTCCACATCAAGTAATTCAGGCAAGCAGTAGAATCAGATTTTAAAAAACCAAATAAAGTTACACCTGATGGAACAGCAGGGACTGTGAAGAGACACAGACAGGCACATGATAAGACACGCACTCTACACACACGTGCATATGGGTGTTGTATTGTAAATATGTTGTGGTGGAGTGGTGGCCTGAGGGAACACACTGAATGTGTTGGGTAAGGTGTTATGAAATGTAACGTCATGTAGTATTGTTGTTGCTGGACCCTTGGCAGCAGCTAATGTGGATCCATAACAAATAGAAATACAAGACTCACCTCCAGACGTAAGTATTCATTCTGCTCCTGCGAGAGGAGGCTGAGGAGGACACCGCTGGGGGTGTGGGTTCGCACCTGGAGCTGAAAGCTGGAGTGACGAGCGGGGAGTGACCAGCCCACCTGGTACTGAACATGGCTCCTCCCATTGAAGGAAAACTCTGGAACTTCTGTCAGTTGAAGAGAGAAAAACATAAGAGTTGAATAGAGATACCATGAGGGATTCAAATACAACATACAATTAATTAATTATACTGTACCCACTATTGTATGCACTCAGTAGACAATACGAGACAATTCACATGTGAAAGGAGCCAGACACAGTCATCTTACGTGTGAGTCATGCATGTAAAGCCTTCAGACAATTTTACATTCCAAAAGATAGGATAATATAAAAATTATCTTGAAGCTAACAAGAGCTCTAAACCTTCAGAGCTACAGTTGAAGTCGGAAGTTTCACATACACCTTAGGCAAATACCATTAACCTCAGTGATTCACAATTCTTGACATTTAATCCTAGTCAAAATTCCCTGTCTTAGGTCAGTTAGGATCGCCACTTTATTTTAAGAATGTGAAATGTTAGAATAATAGTAGAGAGAATTATTTATTTCAGCTTTTCTTTCTTTCATCACATTCCCAGTGGGAAGTTTACATACAGAAGTTTACATACACTCAATCAGCATTTGGTAGCATTGCCTTTAAATTGTTTAACTTGTGTCATACGTTTTGGGTAGCCTTCCTCAAGCTTCCCACAATAAGTTGGGTGAATTTTGGCCCATTTCTCCTCATAGAGCTGGTGTAACTGAGTCAGGTTTGTAGGCCTCATTGCTCGTACACGCTTTTTCAGTTCTGCAGACAAATGTTCTATAGGATTGAGGTCAGGGCTTTGTGATGGCCACTCCAATACCTTGACTTTGCTGTCCTTAAGCCATTTTGCCTCAACATTGGAAGTATGCTTGGGATCATTGTCCATTTGGAAGATCCATTTGCGACCAAGCTTTAACTTCCTGACTGATGTCTTGAGATGTTGCTTCAATATATCCACATCATTTTCTTTCTCATGATGCCATCTATTTTGTGAAGTGCACCAGTCCCTCCTGCAGCAAAGCACCCCCACAACATGATGCTGCCACCCCTGTGCTTTACGGTTGGGAAGGTGTTCTTCGGCTTGTAACCCTCCCCCTTTTTCCTCCAAAGATAACGATGGTCATTATGGCCAAACAGTTCTATTTTTGTTTCATCAGACCAGAGGACATTTCTCCCTAAAGTACAATCTTTGTCCCCATGTGCAGTTGTAAACCGTAGTATGGCTTTTTTATGGCGGTTTTGGAGCAGTGGCTTCTTCCTTGCCGAGTGGCCTTTCAGGTTATGTCGACATAGGACTCGTGATATAGATACTTTTGTACACGTTTCCCTCCAGCATCTTCACAATGTCCTTTGCTGTCGTTCTGGGATTTATTTGCACCAAAGTACGTTCATCTCTAGGAGAAAGAACGCATCTCCTTCCTGAGCGGTATGATAGCAGCGTGGTCCCATGGTGTTTATACTCGTTCATCTGTATGTGGTACCTTCAGGCATTTGGAAATTGCTCCCAAGTTTGAACCAGACTTGTGGAGGTCTACAATTTGTTTTGGCAGATTTTTTGGGGATTTTCCCATGATGTCAAGCAAAGAGGCACTGAGTTTGAAGGTAGGCCTTCCACAGGTACACCTCCAATTGACTAAAATGATGTCAATTAAGGGCCTCCCAGGTGGCGCAGTGGTCTAGGGCACTGCATCGCAGCACTAGCTGTGCCACCAGAGACTCTTGGTTCGGCTCTGTCGCAGCCGGCCGTGACCGGGAGGTCCGTGGGGCGACGCACAATTGGCCTAGCGTTGTCCGGGTTAGGGAGGGTTTGGCCGGTAGGGATATCCTTGTCTCATCACGCACCAGCGACTCCTGTGGCAGACCGGGCGCAGTGCGCGCTAACCAAGGTCGCCAGGTGCACGGTGTTTCCTCCGACACATTGGTGAGGCTGGCTTCCGGGTTGGATGCGCGCTGTGTTAAGAAGCATTGCGGCTTGGTTGGGTTGTGTTTCGGTGGACGCATGACTTTCGACCTTCGTCTCTCCCGAGCCCGTACGGGAGTTGTAGCGATGAGACAAAATAGTAACTACTAATAATTGGATACTACGAAATTGGGGAGAAAAAGGGGTACATTTAAAAAAATATATAAAAATATATATTTTTCAATCTGGAATTTTCAAAGCTGTTTAAAGGCACAGTCAATTTAGTGTATGTAAACCTCTGACCCACTGGAATTGTGATAGATTATTTCACTTATAATTCACTATCTGCAAACAATTGTTAGAAAAATGACTTGTGCCATGCACACAGTAGACTTAAGTGTATGTAAACATCCGACTTCAACTGTATGTCGTTTAGATCATATTAGGACTCTGCTATGCAATGCAGTCCACTCCACCTCATGATACCCAGAAACAACACCTGTTATAATCTGACTGTTAATTCTCTAAAGACATACCATCTTCGCAGTGGATCCCTGTGTACCCGGGCCCACACTGGCAGCTGAAGGAGTCCCACTTCCCATTACAATGCCCCCTGGCGCCACAGACTGGTACACCCATGTTCATACAGTTCCCATCAGTCAGAGAGCAGCCTGGGGCAGTGCTGGAGGATGCCGAGGGAGAGCCAAGGTCATAGAGCTGGAGCAGAGGGAAGAGAGAGAGGGGGGGGGGCAATGAGGGAAGGCGAGAGAGATATGTGGAGGGAGAGAGAGGAAGAGAAAAAAAATACAAATTGAAGGCGAGAGAGAGAAAAGAATAAGGGAGAGAGAGATGGCATGATATTTTAGGTGTATCTTCAATAATGCACAATACATCCTTTTCTGAAGCCTAAAGTAGAGAGGTCATGGGCATAAATGAGAGAAAGAACTTGAAGGAGAATACATTGCACCAGTACATGTAACCTGTCTGACAGCACTGATATAGTCTGACTAAAGTGGAATGTGATGACAGAGACATCAGCATTCAGAAGATACTCCCAGTTTAGCCTTGAGCTCACATTTACATTTCTCTTGAACTCCCGTTTTTAAAAACATCTTCCAGCGAGTCAACCAAACAGACCAAGGTGTGAGAAAATAAATAAAACTGCAATGTTTAGAGCCAAGATGGAGTTAGAGAGGTAGACTATTTTCTTGTTAGGGTGTTAGGGCAGAGCTGTAGACTTTTGTGTCTTACCTTACTGTCCACAACCAGGTTGCGCAGACAACCATTGAAGTGCTTTTGCTGTAGCTGGGGATACTCATATGACATGTTCTCGTTGACCCCACCTAGCTGCAACACCTGACTCACATTCAGGTACCTGTGGAGGACACATTTCACTGTCAATGTCTGACCATTCCATCTGTCCATCCAGCTATCTATCCTTCAAGTTTAAGTTTGTTTATTCGCAATATACATATGATACACACTCACCTGCGTATTTATTTGGACAGTGAAGCTAAAATGTTTTTTTTGGGCTCTATACTCAGCATTTTGGATTTTGAGATCAAATGTTTCATATGAGGCCAAAGTACAGAATGTCACTTTTTGTTTGAGGGTATTTTCATACATATCTGTTTTACCGTTTAGAAATGAATGCACTTTATGTTCTTGTCCCCATATTTGAAGGTGCCATAAGTATTCGGGCAAATGAAATTACAGTACCAGTCAAAAGTTTGGACACACCTACTCATCAAGACATCAAAACTATGAAATAACACACATGGAATCACGTAATAACCCAAAAAGTGTTAAACAAATCAAAATATATTTTATATTTGAGATTCTTCAAAGTAGCCACCCTTTGCCTTGACAGCTTTGCACACTCTTGGCATTCTCTCAACCAGCTTCATGAGGTAGTCACCTGGAATGCATTTTAATTAACAGGTGTGCCTTGTTAAAAGTTCATTTGTGGAATTTCTTTCCTTCTTAATGCGCTTGAGCCAATCAGTTGTGTTGTGACAATGTAGGGGCGGTATACAGAAGATAGCCCAATTTGGTAAAACACCAAGTCCATATTATGGCAAGAACAGCTCAAAGAAGCAAAGAGAAACGACAGTCCATCATTACTTTAAGACATGAAGGTCGGTCAATCCAGAAAATGTCAATAACTTTGAAACTTTCTTCAAGTGCAGTCGCAAAAACCATCAAGCCCAGTGATGAAACTGGCTCTCATGAGGACCGCCACAGGGAAGGAAGACGCAGAGTTACCTCTGCTGCAGAGGATAAGTGCATTAGAGTTAACTGCATCTCAGATTTCAGCCCAAATAAATGCTTCACAGAATTCAAGTAACAGAAACATCTCAACATCAACTGTTCAGAGGAGACTGCGTGAATCAGGCCTTTATGGTCGAATTGCTGCAAAGAAACCACTACTAAAGGACACCAATAATAAGAAGAGACTTGCTTGGGATAAGAAACACGAGCAATGAACATTAGACTAGTGGAAAACTGTCATTTGGTCTGATGAGTCCAAATTTGAGATTTTTGGTTCCAACCGCTGTGTCTTTGTGAGACGCAGAGCAGGTGAATGGATGATCTCTGAATGTGTGGTTCCCACTGTGAAGCATGGAGGAGGAGGTGTGATGGTGTGGGGTGCTTTGCTGGTGACACCGTCTGTGATTTATTTTGAGTTCAAGGCACATTTAACCAGCATGGAAACTGCTGCATTCTGCAGTGATACACCATCCCATCTGGTTTGCGCTTAGTAGGACTATGATTTGTTGGTCAACAGGACAATGACCCAACACACCTCCAGGCTGTGATAGGGCTAATTGACCAAGAAGGAGAGTGATGGAGAGCTGCATCAGATGACCTGGCCTCCACAATCACCCATCCTCAACCCAATTGAGATTGTTTGGGTGAGTTGGACAGCAGAGTGAAAGAAAAGCAGCCAACAAGTGCTCAGCATGTGGAAACTCATTCAAGGCCGTCGGAAAAGCATTTCAGGTGAAGCTGGTTGAGAGAATGATTCCATCAAGCTGGTGACTACACACTTGTTGGATGCATTTACAGTTTATTTTGGTTTGTTTTAGATTATGTTGCGCCCAATATAAATGAATTGTAAATATTGTAATGTGTCATTTTGAAATCACTTTTACTGTATATAAGAATATAATATGTTTCTGAACACTTCTACATGAATGTGGATGCTACCGTGATCACAGATAATCATGGATGGGTAGAGGTTATTCGTTTTTGTTATGCTTTTCAGAGGAATCATTGTGTCCATCCACAATGCCTTGGCTGGCTAGCAGGTGTGATTGGTGCGACGTCCCAAGGGGTGGGGTTCTGTGGAGGACATTACCTGTCCCTATTAGGCGTGACTCCTCTGACCTCACAGGAGGAGCGGTCCTCAGTCATGGCCCAGCTGTCCACACCCTCAGTTTCCATAACGATAGCACTGGAGCAGCGGTCCAAGGTGAAATGCACATCCTGAAAACAGGAGCAAGGTTAAGAACATGTGTCTGTGTGTGTGTTTCTGTGTCTGCGCGTACTCACACAACACACAACACACACACAAACATGAAAGAATGTGTTGAATACAGTCATCTAATAGTCCATTTACTTTACTGTTGCTTCTAACATCCAGTCGGTGCCAGCGTCTGTCAGACACAACCATGTTGCCCTGCAACTGCAGGACCAGGGTCCCAGACCCGTGGTTGATCTTCAGACTGGGTGTTCCACCAATCAGCTCTGAAGGGAAAAGAGAGGTCATCAATATCAGCATCATCAACATGCCATTCCACCTACAGACTTAAAGGGTCAAAGTTCAACAGTGGTGTAGGATGCTCTTCTGATACTCTTAGAGGGATGTTGTTCAGTGTCAAATAGTAAATTCATACAAATGTACATACATTACATGAAACTGTATATATACAGTTCATTCCAAAGGTATGGACCATTATTTTGGTCTACAATGATGAAAAAGTCAATCAATAAACAAGGCTACATTGTTTTAGTTTGAGTGGCTTGACTCTGTATGGGCTGTATGACTAAGCAACCCAATAAATGCAAATCATGCTGAATATCTCCCACACATCCAGTTTGTTATTCAATTCATGCACCTTGGTTGGACTGGGAGGCAGCGACAGTATACATTTGCCATTGTGCAACAGAGGTGGTTTGTTAAACCATACTAGCCTGATGAATAACCTTGCTTATATCCCCCCGAAAAAACAAGTAAGCTAATGCCCATCGCTTAGCTAACGTGTCATATTGAGGCATGCAGACGACCCAAGTTCAAATCCCAAGATGATGAGTAACCTTGCCTGAGACCTAAAATCCAGAGTTACAGTAGCTTTAGCTCAAAGGGCTTTTGTGATCTCCATGACCCGTGTTCAAATCCTGGGTGGGTAACACATTACCTTACCTATAGCCATGTAGTCTTCTGGGTCTCCAGGCTGCAGGGTGGCCAGGGGCCCGCTGTAGAGTAGCAGGCCGTCCTCAGCCTCTGTGATGAACTCCAGGGAAAGATGGCTATCAAAGCACGGCCTTATGGGAGGAAACCAGGCATAGCCGTTGCCAAGGAAACGTCGCCTCGTCTGCTGGCATTCAGGACCCTCATGCTGCGGTGGGCACTGGCACCTGTGGTGGCATGAAACAAAAGCAGCCCAGAGAACATTAACAGTGATTTTTTCCCTATTGAAACATTATGATGGGGCTGTCTCTACTGTCATATATCTCTGTGTAAAGTGCTGTGGGATGTGACTATGTTTATAAATGAAAACAGACAGGAGAATAGGACTAATAAAACACACCACATACAGTAGCTGCTAGTGCATTAGGCATGAAACACATCAAGTACATATGAAAATACTGCATTTAATACATTAGATATCCTTATCACATTGATCAGCCTGTGAGCCTCAACACAGGCTTTGTTGCTGAAAAATCCCTTACAACCGCTCAGCAGCACATCCAATCGTTTTGTTCGAACATGATTAATACTTTTCTAGGTACCCTACAGTATCACTGATTCTCAATATCTCCTTGTTTCTGACCCATTACTCTGCTGTGCAGATTCCCTGGCATGGTGAAGTGAATGTGTGTGTTAAGCTTGCAGTGGTCCATAGAAGAGCTCGAGTCTGTAATCAAGGCAAAGGAAGGGAAAGGAGAAGTAATCGCCGATAAATCAGCTAGAGTGCTTCTTCATGTTATTCCTCCACTTCTTCATGGTATTCCTCCCAACTAGCTCTAGAATTAGACGTTCATACATTTTTTCTCAAACATCAAATTTCGAAGTTGTTGCAAACTTTAAATTTCGAAGTGTTTAATGTTTAGCTCCAAATGCTTAAGAGAACCAACTACAGTGCCTTGCGAAAGTATTCGGCCCCCTTGAACTTTGCGACCTTTTGCCACATTTCAGGCTTCAAACATAAAGATATAAAACTGTATTTTTTTGTGAAGAATCAACAAGTGGGACACAATCATGAAGTGGAACGACATTTATTGGATATTTCAAACTTTTTTAACAAATCAAAAACACCTTTTGCTGCGATTACAGCTGTAAGTCGCTTGGGGTATGTCTCTATCAGTTTTGCACATCGAGAGACTGAAATGTTTTCCCATTCCTCCTTGCAAAACAGCTCGAGCTCAGTGAGGTTGGATGGAGAGCATTTGTGAACAGCAGTTTTCAGTTCTTTCCACAGATTCTCGATTGGATTCAGGTCTGGACTTTGACTTGGCCATTCTAACACCTGGATATGTTTATTTTTGAACCATTCCATTGTAGATTTTGCTTTATGTTTTGGATCATTGTCTTGTTGGAAGACAAATCTCCGTCCCAGTCTCAGGTCTTTTGCAGACTCCATCAGGGTTTCTTCCAGAATGGTCCTGTATTTGGCTCCATCCATCTTCCCATCAATTTTAACTATCTTCCCTGTCCCTGCTGAAAAAGGCCCAAACCATGATGCTGCCACCACCATGTTTGACAGTGGGGATGGTGTGGTCAGGGTAATGAGCTGTGTTGCTTTTACGCCAAACATAACGTTTTGCATTGTTGCCAAAAAGTTCAATTTTGGTTTCATCTGACCAGAGCACCTTCTTCCACATGTTTGGTGTGTCTCCCAGGTGGCTTGTGGCAAACTTTAAACTTTTCTTCTTGCCACTCTTCCATAAAGGCCAGATTTGTGCAATATACGACTGATTGTTGTCCTATGGACAGAGTCTCCCACCTCAGCTGTAGATCTCTGCAGTTCATCCAGAGTGATCATGGGCCTCTTGGCTGCATCTCTGATCAGTCTTCTCCTTGTATGAGGTGAAAGTTTAGAGGGACGGCCAAGTCTTGGTAGATTTGCAGTGGTCTGATACTCCTTCCATTTCAATATTATCGCTTGCACAGTGCTCCTTGGGATGTTTAAAGCTTGGGAAATCTTTTTGTATCCAAATACGGCTTTAAACTTCTTCACAACAGTATCTCGGACCTGCCTGGTGTGTTCCTTGTTCTTCATGATGCTCTCTGCGCTTTTAACGGACCTCTGAGACTATCACAGTGCAGGTGCATTTATACGGAGACTTGATTACACACAGGTGGATTGTATTTATCATCATTAGTCATTTAGGTCAACATTGGATCATTCAGAGATCCTCACTGAACTTCTGGAGAGAGTTTGCTGCACTGAAAGTAAAGGGGCTGAATAATTTTGCACGCCCAATTTTTCAGTTTTTGATTTGTTCAAAAAGTTTGAAATATCCAATAAATGTCGTTCCACTTCATGATTGTGTCCCACTTGTTGTTGATTCTTCACAAAAAAATACAGTTTTATATCTTTATGTTTGAATCCTGAAATGTGGCAAAAGGTCGCAAAGTTCAAGGGGGCCGAATACTTTCGCAAGGCACTGTATATTAATTTGGGGACAGGTCGAAAAACATTAAACATTTATGGTAATTTAGCTAGCTAGCTAGCTGTCGCTAGCTAATTTGTCTTGGGATATAAACATTGGGTTCTTATTTTAACTGAAATGAAGGTAAGGTCCTCTACTCCGACAATTAATCCACGGATAAAAGGGTGCACCAAATTTGTTTCTAGTAATCTCCCCTCCTTCAGGCTTCTTCTTCTACTTTGGACTTTATATGGTGGTTGGCAACCAACTTTAAGGTGCATTACCACTACCAACTGGCCTGGAGTGTGGACCTAAGTTCCTCTTTAAATCACCAATGTGGGTATGTGCTCCTAAAAACCAATGGGGGGATGGCAAGTGGGTATATGCTCCTAAAAACCAATGAGGAGATGGGAGAGGCGGGACTTGCAGTGTTCAAGCGTCACAAATAGAACCAAGTTACACAAACCAAGCTACACAAACACTTATTGACACACTCGAGCAGTGTTGGTGCAATGATTAAATAACATGTACCAGTCAAAGGTTTGGACACACCTACTCATTCAAGTATTTTTCTTTATTTTTACTATTTACCACATTGTAGAATAATAGTGAAGACATCAAAACTATGAAACCAGCATGGCTACCACAGCATTCTGCAGCTATATGCCATCCCATCTGGTTTGTGCTTATTAGGACTATCATTTGTTTTTCAACAGGACAATGACCCAACACCTCCAGGCTGTGTAAAGGCTATTTAACCAAGAAGGAGAGTGATGGAGTGCTGCATCAGATGACCTGGCCTCCACAATCACCCGACCTCAACCCAATTGAGATGATTTGGGATGAGTTGGACCGCCTGTCACACCCAGATCTGTTTCACCTGTCTTTGTACTTGTCTCCACACCCCTCCAGGTGTCGCCAATCTTCCTCATTATCCCCAGTGTATTTAGACCTGTGTTTGTCTGTTGCCAGTTCTTGTCTTGTCAGGTCTTACCAGAGTGTTTTCCCGTCTCCCTACTTTCTCTAGTTCTGTTTCCGTGTTTCACCGGTTCTGACCATTCTGCCTGCCCTGACCCCGAGCCTGCCTGCCGTTCTGTACCTGCCTGACTTTGACCCGTTTCCGGAACTCTGCTTGTCCTGACCTTGAGCCTGCCTGCTGTTCTGTACCTTATTGACTCTGCCCTGGATTACAGACCTCTGCCTTTGACCTGTTTTTTTTGCCAATAAACATCCGTGACTAGCTGTCTGCATCTGGGTCTTATCCTGAGTTCTGATACCGCCGAGTGAAGGAAAAGCAGCCAACAATAGCTCAGTATATGTGAGAACTCCTTCAAGACCGTTGGAAAAGCATTCCAGGTGAAGCTGGTTGAGAGAATGCCAAGAGTGTGCAAAGCTGTCATCAAGGGAAAGGGGGGCTACTTTGAAAAATCTAAAATATATTTAGATTTGTTTAACAATTATTTGGTTACTACATGATTCCATATGTGTTATTTCATAGTTTTGATGTCTTCAGTATTATTCTACGTGTAGAAAATAGTAAAAACAAAGAAAAATCCTTGAATGAGTAGGTATGTCCAAACTTTTGACTGGTATATATGTTATGGGATGTATAGACATTATGGACAGTGTGTGACGGGATGTATAGACATTATGGACAGTGTGTGACGGGATGTATAGACATTATGGACAGTGTGTGATGGGATGTATAGACATTATGGACAGTATGTGATGGGATGTATAGACATTATGGACAGTGTGTAATGGGATGTATAGACATTATGGACAGTATGTGATGGGATGTATAGACATTATGGACAGTGTGTAATGGGATGTATAGACATTATGGACAATGTGTGATGGGATGTATAGACATTATGGACAGTGTGTAATGGGATGTATAGACATTATGGACAGTATGTGATGGGATGTATAGATATTATGTACAGTATGTGATGGGATGTATAGACATTATGGACAGTATGTGATGGGATGTATAGACATTATGGACAGTATGTGATGGGATGTATAGATATTATGTACTGTATGTGATGGGATGTATAGACATTATGGACAGTATGTGATGGGATGTATAGATATTATGTACAGTATGTGATGGGATGTATAGACATTATGGACAGTATGTGATGGGATGTATAGACATTATGGACAGTATGTGATGGGATGTATAGACATTATGTACTGTATGTGATGGGATGTATATACATTATGTACAGTATGTGATGGGATGTATAGACATTATGGACAATGTGTGATGGGATGTATAGACATTATGGACAATGTGTGATGGGATGTATAGACATTATGGACAGTATGTGATGGGATGTATAGACATTATGTACTGTATGTGATGGGATGTATATACATTATGTACAGTATGTGATGGGATGTATAGACATTATGGACAATGTGTGATGGGATGTATAGACATTATGGACAATGTGTGATGGGATGTATAGACATTATGGACAATGTGTGATGGGATGTATAGACATTATGGACAATGTGTGATGGGATGTATAGACATTATGGACAATGTGTGATGGGATGTATAGACATTATGGACAGTATGTGATGGGATGTATAGACATTATGGACAGTATGTGATGGGATGTATAGACATTATGGACAGTATGTGATGGGATGTATAGACATTATGGACAGTATGTGATGGGATGTATAGACATTATGGACAGTATGTGATGGGATGTATAGACATTATGGACAATGTGTGATGGGATGTATAGACATTATGGACAATGTGTGATGGGATGTATAGACATTATGGACAATGTGTGATGGGATGTATAGACATTATGGACAATGTGTGATGGGATGTATAGACATTATGGACAGTATGTGATGGGATGTATAGATATTATGTACTGTATGTGATGGGATGTATAGACATTATGGACAGTATGTGATGGGATGTATAGACATTATGGACAATGTGTGATGGGATGTATAGACATTATGGACAGTATGTGATGGGATGTATAGATATTATGTACTGTATGTGATGGGATGTATAGACATTATGGACAGTATGTGATGGGATGTATAGACATTATGTACTGTATGTGATGGGATGTATATACATTATGTACAGTATGTGATGGGATGTATAGACATTATGGACAGTGTGTGATGGGATGTATAGACATTATGGACAGTATGTGGATAGAATATTTAGTGTATCTTTAGAATACATAAGATAGAATAGTGTATATATACAGCAATAGTTGAATAGGATGGCATTGACTAGAATACAGTATACAGTATGATATGAAATGAGAAACAATATGTAAACATTATTAACATTATTAACATTATTAAAGACCAGTGTTCCATTATTAAAGTTACCAGTGATTCCAAGTCTATGTACACAGGGCAGCGGGGTGGTAGCGGGCTGGTAGCAGGCTAGTGACAGTGACTAGGTTCAGGACAGGGTACTGGGTGGAGGCCGGCTAGTGATGGCTATTTAACAGTCTGATGGCCTTGAGATAGAAGCTGTTTTTCAATCTCTGGAAGGACGTCGAATACTAACTTGTATCACGGGTGAAATGGCTGATTCCTCCACTTCTTCATGCTATTCCTCCACTTCTTCATACTATTCCTCCACTTCTTCATGCTATTCCTTCACTTCTTCCCGCTATTCCTCCACTTCTTCATGCTATTCCTCCACTTCTTCATGTTATTCCTCCACTTCTTCATGTTATTCCTCCACTTCTTCATGCTATTCCTCCACTTCTTCCCGCTATTCCTCCACTTCTTCCCGCTATTCCTCCACTTCTTCATGCTATTCCTCCACTTCTTCATGTTATTCCTCCACTTCTTCATGCTATTCCTCCACTTCTTCCCGCTATTCCTCCACTTCTTCCCGCTATTCCTCCACTTCTTCATGCTATTCCTCCACTTCTTCATGTTATTCCTCCACTTCTTCATGTTATTCCTCCACTTCTTCATGCTATTCCTCCACTTCTTCATGTTATTCCTCCACTTCTTCATGCTATTCCTCCACTTCTTTATGCTATTCCTCCATTTCTTCATGCTATTCCTCCATTTCTTCATGCTATTCCTCCACTTCATGTTATTCCTCCACTTCTTCATGTTATTCCTTCACTTCTTCCCGCTATTCCTCCACTTCTTCCCGCTATTCCTCCACTTCTTCCCGCTATTCCTCCACTTCTTCATGCTATTCCTCCACTTCATGTTATTCCTCCACTTCTTCATGTTATTCCTCCACTTCTTCATGCTATTCCTCCACTTCTTTATGCTATTCCTCCACTTCTTCATGCTATTCCTCCACTTCTTTATGCTATTCCTCCACTTCTTCATGCTATTCCTCCACTTCTTCATGCTATTCCTCCACTTCTTCATGCTATTCCTCCATTTCTTCATGCTATTCCTCCATTTCTTCATGCTATTCCTCCACTTCTTCATGCTATTCCTCCACTTCTTCCCGCTATTCCTCCACTTCTTCCCGCTATTCCTCCACTTCTTCCCGCTATTCCTCCACTTCTTCACGCTATTCCTCCACTTCTTCACGCTATTCCTCCACTTCTTCATGCTATTCCTCCACTTCTTCATGCTATTCCTCCACTTCTTCCCGCTATTCCTCCACTTCTTCCCGCTATTCCTCCACTTCTTCACGCTATTCCGCCACTTCTTCACGCTATTCCGCCACTTCTTCACGCTATTCCTCCACTTCTTCACGCTATTCCTCCACTTCTTCACGCTATTCCTCCACTTCTTCACGCTATTCCGCCACTTCTTCACGCTATTCCGCCACTTCTTTATTGTATGCCTCCTCTAGTGAATCTGCATACCTACTAGCCGTAAACAGTAATCAAATAAATGCCTTGATATAAAGAGAAATACACGCAGAAAGAAAAATATAACTTTGGATCCAAAACAGGAATGAATATTCTCAGACCCCTGGCGAAACGTGATGTGTGACTAACTGGGCTTGGTAGATAATGTCAGAGCCATCTATTTTCATGTGGCGTTGTATCTGAGTGGATGGCTCTGCTATGTACAGTTAGGGGCTGTTTTCTCTTTCTGTCAACATCTCCAACTCTGTTTATTCTGCAGAGGGCCAAGACATGTCAGGAATACTGATCCATACAGAGAGAGACAGGGGATGATTCTGTGATGTATGTACACACACATACATACATGGAGAAAGCATGCACACATGTTTGTGCCTGCACATACATACACGTACACACGTACACACACACACACATACATATACACACACACACATAACAGACCTTCCCAGGCATTCTCCATGTGACTCCAGAGAGCAATGCCAATCCAGACTGCAGAGCACAGGGCATGTTTCTTCCTCTGACTGACACGATCTGATAAGGCCAATGTCTCAGACTGGCTATTAAGCTCTCTCGACATGGGATTGGCCTAAAATTTGATTTTTCACACACATTCTGAATACACATTGGGTTATATAGCAGCATCTATATTCTGACAAGGGCTCTCTCAAAAGACTGCAGACTGCAGCATGCTTTTGACTAGTGCCATAGGGCTCTGGGACACACCCCATGAGTGTGATCGTCATGTTCTAAGGTCTTAAGGCAGACGTCTGTTTGCCTTATTTAACTTTACATGCTCATGTAAATGGTATTAAGTGGGATTCTGAAAAGTTGTCAGCACTTGGGAGAGGGGTGTGTAGTGCTTGTTGTAATCTCACTGGCCCACATTTCTTAAATCCTACCAATTCTCATCATCAAATTAGCTCCATGCTATTTCCTCTGTGATACACCCACATGGGGCCTTGTACTTTAAAAAAAATGGATTTCTGACTGCTTTATATGCTTAGCATTCAAAGCTCTAGTATATAATTATGAGGCAATTTATCATCAAACTATAGATTTTTTTACCCTGAATTTATTGTCATTCTTCTTCTCTAATTTATTCAGATTGGTGTTATTTCTGATTATGGTATAATTTTCTCCACATCACCATCTGTGTCTAGATTTCCTCCTGACTATTTCTATCACCTTCTCTTAATTATCTCTCAATTGTCTCTGATGGAAGGATCTTTATCTTGTGTAATAAATTAATTACAATAAAGACAGGATACGATCGTGTTCGGTAGAGTTAAAGTGGAAGAAAAAGGTCAGAAATAGAGTGAAAAAATTAGGAACTATCTGCACGTGTCCAATAAGACACTCTTATTTGTGTTTTCTGCTGCGATGTGCCCTAATGAACAAAACCCAGTTCACATAGTCCTCAGGTGATGGTATTGCTTTGGTCTCTGCTCTCTGCTCACCTGTACCCACTGAGGGTATCCATGCAGGTGCCTCCATTGAAGCAGGGGTTTGTGAGGTAGGAGGAACAAGCTTGATGGACCCGGTCCCTGGCAGAGCAGCCACACCGGGCAGAGGACATCATCGTCACAGACACCAGTGCTATGTTCCCGGCATCGACCAGGGTGGGTGTGTCACTGACGCTGAGCTGTGTGGAGCAGCCGCCACCCGGCCTGCAGTCTGTGTACACACACTCATCCACCTCTACTTGGGACACGTTCACCCGCAGCAGAGACTGCAGCTGAGGAGATGGACAGAGAGAGGGGTTGGTGGGAACAAAAAGAGGGGGATAGAGAGAGATGGAGAGAAAGAGAGAGAGGGAAGGAGAGAGAGGGGGAGAGAAAGAGAAAGGGAGAGAGAGTTGGAGAGAGCGAGAGAGAGGGGGGAGAGGGAGAGAGAGATGGAAAGAGAGAGAGAGCAGGAGAGTGAAATAGGGAGAGAGAGGGGAGGAATAGATAGATAGATAGATAGATAGATAGATAGATAGATAGATAGATAGATAGATAGATAGATAGATAGATAGATAGATAGATAGATAGATAGATAGATAGATAGATAGATAGATAGATAGATAGATAGATAGATAGATAGAGATAGATAGATAGATAGATAGATAGATAGATAGATAGATAGATAGATAGATAGATAGATAGATAGATAGATAGATAGATAGATAGATAGATAGATAGATAGATAGATAGATAGATAGATAGATAGAAGAGGGTAAGGGAAGTAAGGGAGGACAGAGAGGGATGAGCCTGGCTGATACTCCTCACGCATACAAATATTTACTTATAAAGAAATGAGTACATCTCCAAAATGGCAGATTTATTTTCAATAAATGAATGAGAAATGAGATAGACAGAGAAAGGAGGGTCGGCGAGAGAGTGAAAGAGGGATGGAGAGATATAGGGAATGAGGTGAGGGAGAGAGAGAATGAGTAAGGAAGCAGTTATGAACACAGAACAGGGAGAGTTGGTGCGAACAACATTATTGAAAAAGATATGAATGCATATTGCACCTCTTAGCTGATAAAGAAACAATATCGACAACACCAAGCTCTGCACCCAGAGATGTATGAGCTAAGATCCCTATCTTCAAGATGGGAAAACATTGAGGCGTGTACCTTCTTTCTATGCGCCGCCAGGTATCCGTGTAGTTTCTCTGGACGCAGGTAGCCATCGCTGTTCACAGAGAAGCGCACGTCCAGCGTCTTCGGTCTAACGTCTGTCAGGCTGAAGACGTTGATTGTGCCAGATCTGATGGACAGGTGTTCAGACAGGAAGCTCCTGAACATATCCTGTCGACTCCTCTCGTCCACCCGGGACTCAATAAACTCTCTGGCAGTGATGCCTGCAGAAGGGGGAAATACATACACATATGCACACACACACAGGCACACACACAAAGACAGAAACACACCTCAGGCATTAGAACCTCAAGAACATTCACTATTTACTGACAGGAGAAGTTGATCAAAGTGAACTCAGTCTTGGTTCAATTAGCAAATAGAATTGATCTATACTGGCCTCACATTGATTCACTCACCCATGTAGTGAAACTATTTAACTTACCGTTCTTTAATTATTTCCACTGAGACCGATTCTTGGCTCCAGTATAAAACATTGACGGCCTCACTGTCAAATAGATTTAGAGGTTGAAGCATTAGCAATGCAATGCGTCTCTTCTAATAATATCGGAGAGGATGGAAAAAGTCCTCTTTAATCTCTACAAAGTGAAATTGATGCCCTGGCATGCCTAATAGCCTTGCAGTCTATTCATAAAATGGATTTTCAAATGTCAAGGACTAACCTGGCAGTTTTGAAATTGACCTTTACATTTGGGATTTGCCCAGAGAGAGCCAAAAGACCAAGACATTAAACTTCATATGTTTGTGAAAACGTCACCTGAGGTGTGATACACACTGCTGCTTGAAGTGATAGCGACTATAGGTTATCCTAATAGATTTGCTTTAAAGTACATACCTCACAGCTTGTAAAGGTGAAAAGGTGAGCTCCCCCAATTCTACATAAATCGCTTGGATCTTTTGTTAAAGATTAACATAAATCCAATCCATTGAATTTACTGACTCACAGCTTAGCCTCAGATTTAAAAGTATCAGTTCTAGATCCAGAGATACTCTCTATTTTAAGGTGTATACTGTACGTCTACAGGGTTGTGTATGTTTTTTAATTCATTCATTTAAAAAAATAATTTACTCATTCTTCTTTCTTCTATTTTAATCCAGAGAGCAGCAGCTGATTACCATGAATTAAGATCACAACCTGTAATATGTCTCGAAAGGTACATTGTCTATCTCTCCAACAACAGAACGAAGTAAAATAAAAGGCCTGACGTTTGGTGTGGGCGGAAAGATGAGCGATAGAGTGCAAGAGAAAGGAAAACAAATGGAAAAAGTTATTCATGTTGACAGGTTCAGACTCATCATCTCATATAGAGCATCCCTGCTGTGGAGTAACAGCAGCTGAAGAAGCATGACTCTAGTTGCTGAACGATGTGTTGAAAGGGTTCTACATAGAACCCAAAAGGGTTCCACCTGGAACCAAAAAAGGGTTTTTACTAGGAACCTTATTGGGACAATGATGAACCCTTTTAGGTTCTAGACAGCACCTTTTTTTCTAAGAGTGTAATCACGAATCATGACATAAACTGTAGAATAGATAAGTACGATGTTGTCATGCTGCAGTAGCTTACCGGTCAGACGCAGGGAGGCTGACGAGTGGATGGCCATGTCCTCTAGCTCCCGGACGTGAACTGTGACCCCAGACACCACGTCTGGCCACACCCCGTCCGACACTCCTACTCTGAGATAGTAGCTCCCTGCTAGGGTGTTCTGTCTGATGGCCAGGTGGCCTGAACTCCTGTTTAGAGTGAAATACCTGTAGGGGAGGACATAAATGTGGTGGAAAAGACTGGGTAGTATTCATTAAGGGCATGCGATGGAAAATATTTTAAAACACAACGGAAAATGGAAATAAATGTTTCTTATTGGACATGGACAAGCAATTTAAGTGTTTATTCCATGTTTTATTCCATTTTGTGCCTACAACCCTGGACTACCAAAGGAAATTAACGGAAATAACAACTGTTTTGTTTCTGCTGGGAGGTAAATGCTATTTTGTTTACATCTCCACCAAAGGAGCTCGGTAGTCATAGAAACAGGTCAGGATTGGCATATGAATAAAACAGGAATGTGTAAAATATGCAATTGGGATTTTCTTCTGTTCCCTGACTGTGTTAGATGCAAAATTGCAAACAATCTTGGTGTAAATATTCTTGATCCTTGTTCCCCAGCGAGTCCACCAGTTGACATGATACAAATGCATCCACTGATTGCTCTGATTATTTAGCAAATGCTCTTATCCAGAGCGACTTACAGGAGCAATTAGGGTTAAGTGCATGTTGAACAAGAGGCACTTGTTGGCCAAGTAGGAAATGTGGTAATATCCTCCATCCTTTCCATTTCTTTGACTATTTTTGACTGTTACTGTTTATTGTCTCTCCTGCTGCCTAGTCACTTTATCCCTATTTATATGTATATATCTATCTAAATTACCTCGTACCCCTGCACATCAACTCGGTACTGGTACCCTGTGTATATAGCCAAGATTACACATTGTGTATTTATTCCTCATGCTATTATCTTTCTATATTTCTATTATTTCTTTATTTTTCTCTCTGCATCGTTGGGAAGGGCTCATAAGTAAGCATTTCACTGTCAGTCTACACCTGTTCTTTACCAAGCATCTGACAAATCACATTTAATTTTATTTGACTCTGAGAATTTGAGTGAAAGTAGCTGAAGGTCATATTTATAGAGATACATATTTGCATCTGTCATATGTTAACTGTTTAACTGATTAACTGTCCTGTTATGACTCACACTGGTTACAGACAAACATAACACCTACCTCATTCCTCCTGTGTCTAAGGTGTAGGTCTTGTTGTCCCAATCATCTTGATCAGGGGCATAGACCTTGCCCAGCGAAGTAGTCTGCATCCTCCCTGTCCAGCGCACACAAAGACTTTGATTTTGTCTGAAAACAACGGTTTCCAAACCAAAAGTGATAGAGGCCCCAGGCCGCTAATCTTCAGCCGTTTTCTTATCTACTGTTCTGTGATTCTGCTGTTTCTGTTCTTCCTATTCTGTTCATGAGTGTGAAGTCCCACTGTCTGGGTTGAATAGGTTTCCAGTACTTGAGATGCGAGGAGCGCTGAGAGCTTAAGGAAGTCAGGGCTATCTCTCTATGGACTATGTTATTAT